>NC_056748.1:1143091139-1143378639 GCF_019279795.1 Protopterus annectens | reverse complement strand
AAGTGTCATTGATCCAGTTGCCAAACTGTGGAGCCCCTGTTAGTCTGACACCACTCTGCGTTTTCTCTTGCTCATTTACATAGTTAACGGTGTTAACGGTCAATGCTTGTGATGACCGTTGAGCTGGAGGTAGTGAAACGGTATCAGATAAAGGAGAAATTTTTAGAAAGGTCACTTATTGTAACTCATTTCTTCACTTTACAAGCAGTCACCACTTTACACAAAAACGTTCTATAGTTAAGGGTCACCTTATTAGAGCAGCTAAAATGGTTTCCCTGGAGGTGGACTTCATTGATGAGTGTAAGTCATTGAGCAATATGTTTCAACATCAGGGATATCCAATTAACCTTATTGATTCACTAGTTAATGAAGTGCAATATAAAAGGCACACTAGGTTAAGTCAATATTGAGTGAACCAGTGTTGACTATCGAAACTGAACAAGTAGTCAGTGGTTCCAACTCTGGGCACCTTAGCAAACAGCTTGACTTCACTGATTCTAACATGATGTCTAACTACAGAACTAGCTTTATAACTACATTCTGTAAGGACAGTGATAAAGTTAGACTTATTTTATACAAAAATTGGGAATTCATTAGTAATGACAGATTTTTGACTGCAAAACTAAGAAGTGTTCCCAAACTTGTGTTTAGAAGAGGTCTTAACCTTAAAAATTTATTGGAAAGGAATGACCTAACGAGTGTAAATAGACGAACAGGGATGTCTATTTGTGGCATGTGCAGGTTGTGTAAATTTATGGATGTAGGTAAGACATTTATAATTAATGAGAGGAAGTTTAACTTAAAACATAAACTCAACTGTAACTCAAAGTCTGTTGTGTACATTGTTAAGTGTTCATCCTGTACAGCTTTCTACGTTGGAAAAACGGAGCGTAGGCTCCGTGATAGAGTGTATGAACATACTCATACAACTGATATTAATAAAAGTGATAATTCCCTTGCTAAACACGCATATTTGAGTGGGGGACACAAGTTTATGTTTTATGCAATTGATCACGTTCAGGTAGATGAAGGTACAAAAGTGAGGAACCAACCACAAGGAATGCACATATAAAAGTTCTATATGAATGACAGGTGTTCCAACTGAAGAAGTGGTCAACGATCTGTTGTATAATCCAAAACACGTTCTTTATTAAAATACAAAAATGAGCGCTTTCGCGTGGGAAGTCCAAGAAGTCCACGCTTCATCAGATATCAATTAAACAATGCTTATACACTGGTTTATATCCGCTAAAACACGGGAAATTAGTTAAGTTAATTAATGTATAAAACCTGTGTTCTAGTGTGAGGCGCTCCCTAAATGTGCTTATTATACATCAAGCATTTCATCACCGAAGCTAGCAATGCCTCACAGGTAAATGTTACATATTTCTTAAAAATCATACAACATTGAGCACAATATTGAACGCAAAGTTGTTGATATGTATCAAGTCATGTGTTTATACCTCAATATTAAATATAAAAGACCTGTAATAAGACATTAAACATGCTGCGATAAAACTCTAAGAAAGTTGGCGTTTCTCTAGCCTGCCAATAACAAGATCTCGCCAGCGTTTACTAGATATAATTAACCAAACATATTAAAAGCATAAAGTGGCAACCAAACAGACCTTTGTATTCTTTACTTAATCAATAGATAATAAAGCCAAAATCCATAGTAAGTATCTGTTAAATCTCAGGTATGTCTCTCAGAATGTATATGGCTTATGTACGTAAAATCACGTACATTGATCTTACTAAACGACAGCAAAGTGAAAGCAATGTTGGTACTGCAAATCTTTCTATTATGGCATTCTCTCAGAGTCATCTTGCTGTGTTAACAGCAGCAGATGCTGGTGCGCAACGCTACAATGTGTGTATTAAGCCAGATAAAAAACCCGGACAAAAAAACAGATAAAAAACCCAGATGAAAAACCGGATAAGGGACAAGACAACCAAAGTAAAACACCAATACGGGCAGTTTAACTTAAAACATAAACTCAACTGTAACTCAAAGTCTGTTGTGTACATTGTTAAGTGTTCATCCTGTACAGCTTTCTACGTTGGAAAAACGGAGCGTAGGCTCCGTGATAGAGTGTATGAACATACTCATACAACTGATATTAATAAAAGTGATAATTCCCTTGCTAAACACGCATATTTGAGTGGGGGACACAAGTTTATGTTTTATGCAATTGATCACGTTCAGGTAGATGTTAGGAGTGGCCCAGTAAACTTACTTGTAGAGGAACGTGAACTAGCTTGGCAGTTGTGACTGAATGCCTTTTCTAGTCCAGGTCTCAACGAAGCATGTAACATCACCTGTTTGCTTAAATTAAAAAGTTGAAATAGTTGATGTCACACTAGAAAGTGTACTTTAGTTTTTATGTTTTAAGTGTTTGGCATACATAGGTTTAGTTATACATCTATGTTACACTAAAAGTCAAGTGTATTTTAACCAGCACAAATATGTTAGTTGTTTCCCTTGTGTAAACACAGCCTTGGTTGTTAATAGGAAGTTTTAAACATGTAATATTATTTAAATGTCGTATTTAAACATGCTTTGCAGTTTTTTATTTAGATCTGATGACGTTACTGTATTAACAGTGATGAAAAGCGCTTTATTAAATTTTTGTGCGACACAATCTTCTTTGTGCACTATCTTTGGGCCATTGGACTTGTTGGACTTGTTTTTGTTTGGCTTAATTTGTTTTTAACAATGTTCATAGGATCATAGGAAATTACTAGGCTATTGGCCCTGAGGCCCATATAAGCTTAGCCAAGAGTTTAGCCCATGTTTAGACAAGTCACCACCCGATGCCCCTGTCCAGCAGGGACATGGGTGGAATCCCAGGGATGTATTTTCTATTTTCCATCCAGTTATCCAGGTTGCATTTAAAAAGGGGTAAAGAGGTACTCTGCTTGACATAGAGAGGGAGTCTATTACACAGATGTGGGAGTCTCTGGGACACACATTTGTCCTGCCAACAAGTCCTATTGATGTCACAGACCAGGTTGAGGCTGCGCGTGCAGGTTACTCAAGTGGAACTTTAATTGTGGATATGCAGCAGTCCCATCAAGGCAGGTCCGAGATCACCTTGTATGCCAGACAGAGGTCACCTCAGAGGAGTCTGTATGAAACTGAATAGAGGGACAGGGCTTTTAGCCTATCTGTGTATGGTAGATTTTTGAGGCCCTGGATTCTTCTAGTGAGGAACCTCTGTGGTCTCTCTGGCTGCTGCATGGGCTTTGCGAGGTACATGCCAAATGGGGCATTGTACTATATAATGGGCCTTATAAGGTAAGAATACAGGGATGTTATGACCTCCTTGTGCCTGGATGAGATACCTTTACTTATGGGGTGAGCCATGTAGAAAGCGTTCTGTACAATGGAAGCAACATGGTGGTGAAAAGTCAGGTTGCTATCAACCTGGGTGCCCAAATCCCTCACGATTGATTGCGTGCTTAGGACGTTTTTATTAATGAGATAATTTGTGGGGATGTCATACTCTCCCCAAAGGGGATGCTGATGCATTTTTTGGTATTCAGCTTGAGGCCATGTTTCTGGCACCAGTCATTTGCTTCGGTGAGACCCTCGTGGAGGATGTCCACATCACTAGGGGAATTGATGACAGCACCCAGCTTGCAGTCATCTGCAAACTTGGTCAGCCAAAGCCCACTGGTTTTGGTCTGCACCTCAGAAAAGTATATCACCCCCTATAACAATCCAAGACTGCTTCGCTCCTCAAACAAACTACGAATTCAAACTATCAAAACTAACAATGTAGCCGGTGACTCCCTCTTTGCAAACTCTGTTACAATATCAGCTGATATTACATTGCTCTCTTTCCTAACCCAATTTAAAACCAGACTTAAACTACATCTGGCTCTAAACTGGCTTTGCCACTGTAACAAGCCTGGCTAACTTTTATCTTAAATGTTAATTACTAGTCAATTTACTGTAAATTTTTTTCCCCTGACTGCAACCTGGGGGAAACTCTAACCTGAGAACTTGCTTTTACATTCTTTGTACATATCAAATCTGGAAATTTCTTCATTGTTTTAATGTTATTGTTTGTTTTGGAGCTTTTCTCCCTGGGCCTTCGCTGAAAATGGACATGATTCCAATCGGACTATCCTGGTCAACAAATGTAAAATAAAATAAATAAATAACACAGGCCCCAAGACTGAACCCTGGGGTATGCCGCTTGTTACGGATCTACCGCTTGAGGTGGCTTCCCCTATTTTGACTAGGTGGGTTCTATCAGTGAGCCAGTTAGCTACCCATCTGCTAACATACAGATTGATGCCTAGTTGAGAGAGTTTATCTATTATGCCTGAGTGGGGAATAGTGTCAAATGCTTTGGCCAGGTCAAGGTAGGTGGTGTGCACCATCTTCCCCTCGTCCATGGCTTTGGTGACTGTCTCATATAAGTCAACCAAATTTAACAGACATGACCTCCTGTTGACAAAGCCAAACTGTGTGAGATTGAGTGTTTGGAGGTTGCCAATGTCCTTGTTAAGGAGGTCCAAGATAATCTGTTCCGTGGCCTTGCAGATCAAGCTAGTTAGGCTGATGGGTCTATAATTTCCCAGATTGATTTTCTCTCCACCTTTGTGCAAAGCGATGACAGTGGCTGTCATCCACTCAGCTGGGACAAAGTCAGTACTCAGGCTTTGGTTGAATAGGGTGCCTGATGCTGCAAGTTCCTGCCTGAGTTCATGTAGGATGCATCCTGGGATGATATCGGGTCCCATGGAGGCTGTATTCTTTGCCTTTGAGAGAACAGTGAAGACCTGTTTAGATATAAGGGGAAGGAGGCAGGGAGTGGGAATGTCCTAATTTACTGATGGGGAGGGCAGAGGGGTGAAGTTTTTGCTGAATCAGTCAGCCTGCAAGTTTTCTATATCTACAACATTTGTATATGTGGTACCCAGACCACCAGTTTTGAACAGATCTGGGTGCTTCCTTAGAGATTGTGGACATATGTGAAGAAGGCCTTATGACTGTTGATAGAAGATGTGGCCAATTTGGACTAGAAGTTTTCTTTGGAGGACTTTACTAGTGCTCTTATTTGCTTGTTCAGCTAAGGAGAGATTCCTTCCAATTGGGCACCTGTGCCTTCTTGGTCCTGGACAGCATTTTTTTCCTTTTGTTATAGAGTTTATTTATTGCAGATGTCCACCAGACAGGTTTACTCTTCCTTGCGGAAGATGATTTAGTCCTGAAAGGTATTCCTGTTTCAATGCATCTATATAAATGCTCGTATAGTGCTTTGGTATAATTTTGGATACTGCTACCAGTTCCTAGAGAGGGGGAGGGGGCTATGAAGCTGTTTATACCATCCCTCAGGAGGATGTAGTCAGCTTTGGAGAAGTTTTTTTGCTTGACCCTAGCTAGAGGGGGGTCAGGGGAGATGGTGACTTCGAAAGTGACTGTTTTATGGTCAGATCTTACCATGGAAGATGATACTGTAGGGATGCTGCAGTGGTTACTCATGTTGGTTAATACCAATTCCAAGATATTATCACCTCTTGGGGGGTATCAACTAGCTGTTTGAAAGCATCTGCATTGACAAAATCAAGGAATCTCTGGGTATTTCTGTTCTGGTGTGAGTAGTTCTTCCAGTCTATGTTTGGGTAAGTAAAGTCACCCAGGATCAGGGTAAAGGGTTGAATCTTGACAGATTTAAAGAGGTCCAGATAGGCAGATTAAACATCTTGAGTCAGACTTGGGGGCCAGCAGTTAGCTATGATTTGTATAGATGTATTGTCTGTGGTTGACTGGACTTGGAGTGTCTCCTGTGCATCATACTGTTTGACCAGCCTGAAGGTGTGTATGTCTAATATATATTGAAACTCCACTTACTTCGGTTAATTATTTCTATATCATCTTGGGCTTCTGTTTCAGTTGCCCTTTAAAGCCAAGAATGTGGAATAACTATTTCATGGTATTATATATTTTGAAATACCACATCCAGATTTCTTGAGTGCTGGTGCTGTGATACTTTCGTATAAAGTAAGAAATTATTCAATTTATTCACATTGATTAAGTCTCATTATACTGATTGACTGCGGTGGTAGTGCTGCGGTAGCGTTGTTTCCTCACAGTAAGACGTTGTCCTGTTTGATTCTCAGCTAGAGCGTCTTCTGTGTGTATACATGCATGAATGGGCGTACCTTCGTTGAAGGTTGTGCGTCAGGGACAGCAGCTCGGCACGTAAAAATCTACTGTCAATCATTAGCGGACTGGAGTTCCACTGTGGTGACCCCTAACTGGGAAAAGCTGAAAGATACAACAACGTACTGATTAACAGAACAAATTAGCATAGCGTGGGTGCTAGTTTTGTACAATGTAGTCTCACCTACCTGGCAATGTTTTACAGTACATTTCTTCTCTTCTTTACAAGTATGACATGTATATAGTACATTCTATTTCTACTTCAGAGTAGATTAACACTGTATCTCACATTGCTTAATGAGGGTGTTTGAAGTCCTGCACAGTATTTTCATAGCTGGCAGTACAGAATTTTCCAGTTTACACATTAGGCTATGTCAAATGGGAAATTACCAAGACAGATAAATGACTTTCAGACTTT
Organism: Protopterus annectens; assembly: GCF_019279795.1. Lineage (NCBI taxonomy): Eukaryota > Metazoa > Chordata > Ceratodontiformes > Protopteridae > Protopterus > Protopterus annectens. The sequence goes on along the minus strand of NC_056748.1, from coordinate 1,143,372,043 downwards.
TTAATTTGTAGCTTGAATAAAGATGAACTGTACGAGATCTGTATATTATATGCTAATATTTTAAAGGTAAACAATTATAAATTCTACTTAGTAAAATTTTCATTGTAGACAGCATGCCACAGCTAATTAGGGTTATTGCTTAAACTCACTTGCAGCAGCATTGTTTTATCTCTCCTGCATAATATATCAGTTTGTGTTGCCTCATTTTGAAACACAGTATGGTAGGCATACCTATAACTAGATCTCATTGCAGTCATCTGTGTAACATATCTGTCAACTACTTACAGCGTATCAAGTGTACACACTCTGCTGTATGGAATCCGACCCACTTTACAACAAATGCAGCACCCTAGACAATGCTTACTGAGGATAAATGTTCAATTTTGCCCTTAGACTATCTTAGGTATCTGCAGATATGCTGATTGTTGATCACGTTTTTCCTCCTGGAATGTCCAGAGTTCTTGTCATCAGGGATATCTGGTTACACACTATGGCAGGGTGTGGCTAAGACACTGGCTACCAGTATATGATACCATCACTAATGTTCTTTCTGGACTAATCATTGATGCTATCACATGTTCTTTCTAGAGTGATCAGTGATGCTATCACATGTTCTTTCTGGACTAATCATTGATGCGATCACATGTTCTTTCTAGACTAATCAGTGATGCTATCACATGTTCTTTCTAGACTGATCAGTGATGCTATCACATGTTCTTTCTGGACTAATTATTGATGCTATCACATGTTCTTTCTGACTAATCATTGATGCTACTACATGTTCTTTCTAGACTGATCAGTGATGCTATCTCCAAAGCTCTTTCTAGAGTGATCAGAGACACCATCATTAATATTCTTTCTAGACCAGTCAGTGATGCCATGATTAATGTTTGTTTAGACAGATCAGTGATTTTTTTTCAATAATGTTCTTTCTAGGCTAAACAGTGATGCTACTGGCTACTATTTTTCTACACTTATTAGGGATGCCTTCGTCAATGTTTTTTCCTCTGGTAACCAATGATGCCTTCACCAATGTTCTGTCTAGAATGATTAGTGATCTTGTCACTAATGTTCTTTTTAGAATGATCAGTGATGTTTGTCTTTTCGGCTTTTCCCGGTTAGGGTTCGCCACAGCGGAACTCCGGTCTGCTAATTATTGGCAGTAGATTTTTATGGTGCCGAGTTGCCAGCCCGACGCCCAACCTTCAGCGAAGGCACGCCCATTCACGCATGTCTTTCATAGGCCACTCGACCGCAGGGAGGACACGCAGACTCCACAAAGAAGGCACTCCAGCCGAGAATCGAACAGGAGAACCTCTTGCTGTGAGGCAACAACGCTGTTTCTAATGTTCTTTCTAGATCAGTCAGTAATTAACATTCCTTCTTGACTAATCAGTGACATCTTTAGTAATGTTCATGTAGACCAATCAGTTATGCTATCACTAATGTTCTAAGTGAAGCTTTTTTGCTTTACCCACTTCTGTTTTTATGTCAAAATATTTAATTACAACCTGAAAGTTTATAGACATTTGTGTCTATAATGGATTAGTGGATAGTGGGCAATCTTCTTTGAGGAGGCTGTCCCTCACATTGTGTCACAAACACAGTTAATAATATTTGGTTACATGCCTGGTTCCACTGGAAGTTTTCATCAATATGCTTAAACAGGCACAGACCAGTCTCTGACTATCTAATACATTCTTAACTAACCTTATTGCTTTTTCTTTTGTGCTAAATATTTAAGTGCAGCATCTTTCAATTGGCTGCTAAGGAGAAAAACAAAATTGTTCCTAAAACCCAGAAAACCAAAATAGAATTGGTGTTGCATCAAGCCCCTTTTCCCATTTTGTACATGGGGTTTGCGGGTCACATTAGCAGGAACCATCACCTAGAGATAACTTTCACACCACTGAATATGATAGTGAAATTGTTAGCTTTCTATGTATTGTTGACAGCACTCGCTCCCTATCTGAAAAGGTAAAGCAGATAAGGGAAATGCGTTATAGTGTTTATTGAAAATAACAGTCTATCAAAATCCTTTTTTCATGCATGACACCTTACATTTTCCTAGGTTTTAAGTTCAGTACTTACGTATTATCGCAACCAGATTTTCGCGTTACTACCGGTTGCTTCCCGATGTGTAAATATAAACATTAATGCTGTGATAATGTGAATTAGTGTGTTTTCTTTCACACTGAAGGTTGTTTTAGGCAGGGATATCTTTGAAAATGTAGAAAATCATGTTTCTGTTTACGTATGCTGTTTGAAACTTTTTGCAACCCACGTTGTTATAAAGTTATAAATTAGGACACATTTTTCTTTGCACGCTACCTCCATTCAGGAAAAAAGGCGTGTATTCAGAAGTAAGCACTGAGGCATCTTATTTTGACTTCTGTCATGATCTACACATCCAATAAACTGCTCCTTCATATGTCAGTGCCTTCAGCTGGCTTCTCCTTAACAATCAATCATGCATGTGATTATATGTTACTGTACAGCTTGATTCTGTAGTTTCATTTGTAAACTTAGATTTGACATTTAGATAGATAATTTTTTCACTTGAAATATATATTGACTGACCTTTTTTAATATTGCACTAGTTAACCAAATTAAATTTATGGCATATTTGACTAAACTTGCTTACCACATACCTATACTATATACATTGCTGCTATGTTCTCTTCTGGTAGCCCACTAGATTTTGTTTGACTGTCGGGGTCTATATTAGATCAGCGAATGCTTAAAAAAGCGAATGCTGATTGATCGAACTTATGTAAGCGAAAGCTTACAATCTCGAACTGTCAGATCAGCGATTTTTTTCCTAGGGAAAAAAATCGCTGATCCAAAACACATACACGCAGCACAAGCACACCAAACAAACAGCAATCCACACACATACACCTAAAATCTGACACCTAACCCTACACTAAACTACACACACACCACTAACTATCCACTAACCTTAACCCAAACCCTAACCCTAAGGTCCGTCACTATCGCACACTCACCTCACCCGCTCCCTAACCCTAACTCACCTAACCCGCCCTAACCCTCACATCCACACAATCGCACACTTACCTGAATCCGACCTGTAACTTTCCACCACAACACTGAAAATACCGAAGCAACAGAAACGGACAACCAAATTCTTTCCCTAGGAAAAAATTTGGGTTTCAGTTGCTTCGATATTTTAAACATTCGCTTAAATAAGGTCGATCAATCAGCGTTCGCTGATCTAATATAGGCCCGACTGTCATATCTTTATTGGTTTACATTATGGTAAAGCCATGACCGAACATCTAGTATTACTTACCCTGTCCATAAAGGGACAAGTAAAATTGATACTCCACATTTATTTGAAATTGCCTTAGATTAAAAGAAGTTGAGAGTTAAAGGTTATTGTCCCTTCCCAGCACTGATTCTCTAGATTAGAATTTGTAGTATCATTAGACCTGTAGTACCATCAGATGCATTCCTTGTTTGTGTTTTATTTGATTCACAATATGTCAATCATTTTGTTAGCTGCAGTTTCACACTCTTGCATTGGCCTTTTCTGGCAGCTGCATATTCAAATTCTTCATGTCTAGTTCCACACATTCCTGTGAGCAGTGGCACATTTTACTAATGACAGAAAGTTTCTATTTCTATTTTTATTTCTGCTGGTAATGTCTCACTCATAGCATTTGTTCACTCTGTATATTTTGCAGAAAATCAACTGGGATGATCTTCTATCAAAACGAGTGAAACCACCTTTTCTTCAAACAAATAAAAGTTGAGAAGATGTGTGCAATTTTGGTGAAGACCGGTAAAAAAAAACAAGAACAGAACCTGAACGGAACAATGATTAACAACCATCAAAGATAAAGTACAGAACCAGGAACTGTATTTAATATAATTTATCCCACAGATAACACTTTTTAACTTTGTAGATAAAGTCAGAAATCTGGCAGGGTACATTACATAGCTTTGATGCATTAGATACCATACCTTAAGCTCATAACTCTGTGAACCTCATGCACCTAGGTAATGAAAGCTGGGATACTCAGGTTAAATACGACTAGGCTTTTAAGGGCTCTTGGGCTGTTAACCTAGTAATCTCCTATGAGCCTATGTTGTTGTTTTTCTTTTGGCTTTTCCCGGTTAGGGGTCGCCACAGCGGAACTCCGATCCGCTAATGATTGGCAGTCGATTTTTATGGTGCCCGAGGTGCCAGCGCGACGCCCAGCCTTCATCGAAGATACGCCCATTCACGCATGTCTTTCGAACGCCACTCGACTGCGGGTAGGACATGTAGACTCCACACAGAAGGCGCTCCAGCCGAGAATCGAATGGGAGAACCTCTTACTGTGAGGCGACAATGCTACCGCTGCACCACCACGGCTTCCTGAACATTACAAAAAGATTCATAGCCTTCAAGACCTTAAAACGCTTGATCAGTCAAGGGGTGCTCAAAATGCAAGACCTAACTCAGTAATCAAACTGAGAAATGTAATTAAGGCCTTGCAATCTTATTGCTTTAAATTCATGATACGTCTGCCTTTTTATTGTATGTCCTATCCAATTTATTACCTATGAAGTTAAAAAACTTTTTGCATTTGCACCCTGGTGGAATCACAAAATCAATAGGCTGTAAAACAGAAGGAAGAAAATCATAGCAAAAATTAGGAGGTGCAGCACCCAGCAGGATAAAAGCATCTCATCAAACTAAACAAAATACTCAGAGGACAAACAAAGTCTACCAAAGCCAAATGTGAGGTAAGTTTGGCCTCCCAGGTCAAGGACAACCACAAAGCATTCCTTAGCTATGTCCACAACCTCAAAGGCAATACACAATTGTGCACATAGCTCATTGCAAATGGAGCCACCTTACTGAATCAGAAGATATAGCAAACCTCCTTGGCTAATAAATTCAGCTCCAACTTTACCCCTCTCTCCCCCTCAAACTTCTCTTAGGAAATATCAAATATAACTCCCCTACTATTACTAGGGAACAGGTCCTTAATGCTCTCTCTCTCTAAGACCAAGAACTGGTTCAGGCACCTAGGCAGCGAGACATTTCCCTGTGGTACATTTGCTGAGGACACATGGCTGAAGTGACATTCAGCTGCAGTTAAATATGGCTGTTTGCAAATTCCCTGTGGGCAAAGAGAAGCACACACTGCCATACACCCCACTTTAATAAACAAATACATGGCAGAAGAAGTAATGAGCATTGTGCTCAGTGTACAGCACATGCTTATGTAACTACAACATGTAGAAGTGTGCTACAGCATGGAGAAAATCCTGCAGTCTACTGTAGTCACATTTATGCTCCAGTACGCATTTTAGGTAATATTCCCCAGACACTTTGAAGGGGGTAGTGGTCCACACACTCCAATTATGAAGGCACTGCCCATTGTGCACTGCATTTTTACTGCCACTGACATGGCCTCTGGCCAGCCTGCTGTCTCATGTTCCCTTGGGGACCATGGACACTGTTTTCTCCCTGTGCATTTAGTTATTAAAGCTGTGAGTACGGCAGTGTGTGCTTCTCTTTGCCAACAGGGAATTTGCAAACAGACATTTTTCTCTGTAGCTGAATGCCACTTCAGCTATGTGTCCCCAGTCAAATGTACCACAGAGAAATGTCTCGCTACCTAGGTGCCTGATCAATGGGCCCAGAAAATATCCCAGGATGCCTTCTAAATAGCATGAAACATGACCTATTGGGGCCTCTGAAATTACTATTTAACTGCAGCCTCCAAACAGGCTTTGTGCCTCATAGGTTCATAGGTTCATAGGTTCATACTAGGCTATCTGCCCTAGGGCATTTATAAGCCTAGCCAGAGTGTGTGTGGCTTTCACCACCCCTTAGGATGAGAATACTATACCCATTAGTTTGCTGTGCCTCTGTCCAGCAGTGATACAGAGATGATTCCCGGGGTAAACCTACGATCTCCCATCCACTCGTCAAGATTTCTCTTGAACAGAGTCAGTGAGAAAGGCAAATGTCATCCCTCTGCACAAAGGTGGGCCATCTACAGACCCTAGGAACTACAGACCCATAAGTCTGACTAGTCTTGTATGTAAAACCATGAAAAGAATTACCATGGAGATGATCAATAGAGATATGGTAAACCTCCAGACATTGGACCCAACCCAGTTTGGTTTCATCAAGTGCAGATCATGCCTACTCAACCTGGTGGACTTCTCAAAGGTCACTAAAGCAATGGATGAGGACAAAATCATTCACACTGTCTACCTTGACCTGACCAAGGCATTTGACATAATATCCCACTCAGGCATTGTTGACAAACTCAAGAGGTTAGGCACAAACCCATATGTCACCCGGTGGATAGCCAACTGGATGACAGACAGGACCTGGGAAGTTAGAATTGGTCCAGTCCACCTCTATAAACTTAGAACCAGAGCAAAACTAAAACAAATAAATGGAACCAACAAGCCACAGTCCACGCCAATTACAATTCGAAGGATTTATTAAGCGATTTTGTCACTCAATCACCTGACTTCTTTAGAATAATTGCATGACAAAAACGAAGCCATATTTATACAAAAATAAAATCACATGACATTATGCAAGCTTCTGACTATTACATCAATTAAAATCAACGACCCTTACACACATTTAGATAAACATTTGAGAACATATAAATAATAAATACCCTACTAAATAAAATAAAAATTACTTATTAAAACTAACTTTCCAAAACTAACTCACTAACCAAAAAAAGACCGTAGCTTTAAATAACTACTAATACTAATGATGTCATTCAGTCCTGGAGTGGATGTGGCATTAAGTTTAATTTGCCACCATAATTCTTTAAAATTAAGAACTTCCTCCCAAGGACCTCCCCTTAAATCCAGTGTAACTTTATCAATAACTAAAAATCTAAATGTATGATTGGGGTATTCTGCAATATGCTTAAGTAAGGCACTATTTGTGCTGCCAATTCTGATGTCCCAAATGTGCTCATAAATCCTATCTTTAAAACTTCTCTTAGTTTTCCCAATGTAAAACCCAGCACATTTACAACAGAGTGCAGCACAGACCACCCCTTTTGTAATGCAAGAGTAATTCCCTCTTGCCTTCACCTTAAAACCATTAATAACCACCTTGTCTACTGAACAAATGTAAGTGCACTGTGCACAAAATCCACAAGCCTTAGTACCCTCACCGTACTTCATTCCTTCATTATTCATACTTTGTAACAAGTCTTGGAAAGTTTTTCCCCCTCCTAAAAGTAATATTAAGTGAAATCCCTAATTTGTCCATGACCCCTATTTGACTGCTTAAAACAGTCCAATTTTTACCTAAAATATCAAAGCTGTCACTATGGTCCATAGAATACCTAGTAATCAAAGATGCAACTGGAAATGAACCTTTCTCAACTTCCTTGCAAGCAGCTGAAATAACTGGAACATACTCATGAAGATGAATAACCCCCTTCAGTAAAGGACTAAATAATCCTGAATTTCTTTTCCTGATAACTTCATCCATAGCTGTCTCTATGAGGTCAAGGGGGTAACCTCTTGATAGAAACATATTGTTCATCTTCCTACATTGATCTTGAACATTAACCTCCCTATTGAGCATCCCAGAAATTCAGACAAGTTGCCCTTTTACTAAGCCCCTTTTAACATGCACAGGGTGACAGCTAGTGTAGTGCAACAAACTATTGCTATAAATAGGTTTTCTGTACAGGTTACTAACTAAGCTATGATCAGCAATATCTTTTGAAACCATAACATCCAGATAGTTCATAGCCTCCTTGTTATAATTATATATGAACTCGAGAAATTCCGTGGAATTATTAATATAATCAAGAAAGTTCTGTACTTCATGCTCATCCCCTGTCCAAGCAAAAAAGAAAAGTCATCACTATATCTCAGATACACCTTCCATAACCCTGTGAAAGGAGAATTGAAAAGAAATTTGCATTCCCACATAAGCATAATGATTTTAGCAAAGATAGGGGCACAACATGCCCCCATAGCTACCCCTGTAAGTTGTTTGAAGAACTGCCCTTCAAAAAACACAACATTGTGTTTCAACACTACTTCCATAAGTGTAACTAAAACTGCTACATCATTGTTGCTAAACTTGTTGGAATCGAACATTCGAGCCCTAGTGTGTGTGGGATAACATTGAACAAATTGACAACATCTACTGTCAGAAAAGAAGCATTTTCTATCATTGTTATTCCATTAAGTTTTTCCAAAAAATGCCATGAGTCAATGCATAAATGCTATTCTTCCCTCAAGACAACTTTTAACCTATAGTCAATGTATTTACCAATACAAAATGTTTTTGAACCCGCTACACTAACTATGGGTCTCATGGGGGGGGGGGGGTCATATACATTTTTATGTATTTTAGGGATACCGAAAATGTTCGGCACCCTGGGATGGGTAACACTTAAAAAGTTCAGTAACTCTATATCAATTTGGCCTTGGTCAAACAAATCCTTTAAGGCCAGATCTATTTTATAATTGGAAATATTAACCAGATTTCGTGACACTTCTTCATAAAGTGCACCATCCCAAAACATCATATTCATTTGATTGTTATAATCAGCTTTAGTCATGATGGTTACCCCACCCCACTTATCAGGTCTCATCACTCTAAGAGATTTGTTAACACCAACTGTTTCAGTAACATACTTTCATGAACATTGAGTTTGCCCACATAACCATTAACAGGATTATTAACTAATAATGTTCTGAAATCAAATTCACAAAGGGTTTCTAACAAATGCAGAACGGCAGGTAGTGGTGAATTCCAAGAACGAACTCTATGCAAAACACCATCACTAACCCTGTTGTTCTCGAACATTAATCTAAAATTGAGTTTTCTAACAAATGCTTTTAAGTCAATAATCAGTTCAACCAGGTTCGATCTTGCTGTCGGGACAAAATTAAATCCTTTGCTAAGTATGTCCGGTAAGTCAGAATCAAAAGCTTGTGAAGAATAATTGTGCACTATAAAGTCGCCTTGTGCATTACTCTGAGTGGTATAACCGCTCATACCAGAATCAGAAATATCAGTAATTAAAGTGCAGGAAAAGGCCATACCATCATTAGAGTCAGTGCCACCACCATTGCCTGGTAGGTTGTTTAAATTAGGAGCTAGTTCCACCTGTGTGTTTGCCTTGCTCCGTTCCAGGCCGAATTCCCTTGCTGGAAGGACCCCTTCTGATAATTCCACTGGGGCCTGTATTGTGGCTGCCTTCCTTGGTTTCGAATCCCTTCCGATCTCCGTGGAGGTTCCCACCCTAAAAAGCCTCCATTGGTCGGTCGCTCTTCAGCTCTCCCTTCAGGAACCTCATTGCTACCTCTTACTGTATCACACATATTCTGTGAGTTGCTGGTGGGCGGGGGGTTTTGGATATTCCAAGCCAGCGTTGTAGGCTACATTGTCTCTTTGAAGCTTTTTGGCTTTCCTCAATTGTATCTCTCCAATTGCTCTATCGGTTTTATCTAAGACAGCTTTATAAGTCGGAATAGATGTTTCAAACAATAAATCTTCATGTAAGACTCTATCCAACTCACTCAGTTCTACATAAAGTAAATCTATAGAGTTTTGGTTATACTTCATGAGTACTTGATAAAGTTACACCGGATTTAAGGGGAGGCCCTTGGGATGAATTCTTAATTTTAAAGAATTATGGTGGCAAATTAAACTTAATGCCACATCCACTCCAGGACTGAATGACTTTACTTTATGTAGAACTGAGTGAGTTAGATAAAGTCTTACATGAAGATTTATTGCTTGAAACATCTATTCCGACTTATAAAGCTGTCTTAGATAAAACCGATAGAGCAACTGGGGAGACACAATTGAGGAAGGCCAAAAAGCTTCAAAGAGACATTGTAGCCTACAACGCTGGTTCGGCATATCCGAAACCCCCGCCCACCAGCAACTCGCAGAATATGCGTGAAACAGTAAGAGGTAGCAATGAGGTTCCTGAAGGGAGAGCTGAAGAGCGACTGACCAATGGAGGCCCTTTAGGGCGGGAACCTCCACAGAGATCAGAAAGGATTCAAAACCAAGGAAGGCGACCACAATACAGGCTGCAGTGGAATTATCAGAAGGGGTCCTTCCAGCAAGGGAATTTGGCCTGGAATGGAGCAAGGCAAACATACAGGTGGAGCTATCTCCTAATTTAAACAACCCACCAGGCAATGGTGGTGGCACTGACTCTAATGATGGTATGACCTTTTCCTGCACTTTAATTACTGATGTTTGTGATTCTGTTATGAGCGGTTATACCGCTCAGAGTAACGCACAAGGCGACTTTATAGTGCACAATTATTCTTCACAAGCTTTTGATTCTGACTTACTGGACATACTTAGTAAAGGATTTAATTGTGTCCCGACTGCAAGATCGAACCTGGTTGAACTGATTATTGACTTAAAAGCATTTGTTAGAAAACTCAATTTTAGATTAATGTTTGAGAACGACAGGGTTAGTGATGGTGTTTTGCATAGAGTTAGTTCTTGGAATCCACCACTACCTGCCGTTCTGCATTTGTTTGAAACCCTTTGTGAATTTGATTGCAGAACATTATTAGTTAGTAATCCTGTTAATGGTTGTGTGGGCAATCTCAATGTTCATGAAAATATGTTACTGAAACAGTTGGTGTCTAACAAATCTCTTAGAGTGATGAGACCTGATAAGGGGGTGGGGTAGCCATCATGACTAAAGCTGATTATAACAATCAAATGAATATGATGTTTTGGGATGGTGCACTTTATGAGGAAGTGTCACGAAATCTGGTTAATATTTCCAATTATAAAATAGATCTGGCCTTAAAGGGTTTGTTTGACCAAGGCCAAATTGATATAGAGTTACTGAATTTTTTAAGTGTTACCCATCCCAGGGTGCCGAACATTTTCGGTATCCCTAAAATACATAAAAATGTATATAACCCCCCCCCCCCCGCCAATGAGACCCATAGTTAGTGTAGCGGGTTCAAAAACATTTTTTATTGGTAAATACATTGACTATAGATTAAAAGTTGTCTTGAGGGAAGAACAGCATTTATGCATTGACTCATGGCATTTTTTGGAAAAACATAATGGATTAACAACGATAGAAAATGTTTCTTTTTTGACAGTAGATGTTTTGTCAATTTGTTCAATGTTATCCCACACACACTAGGGCTCAAATGGTTTGAAGAGTTTTTGTTCGATTCCAACAAGTTTAGCAACAATGATGTAGCAGTTTTAGTTACACTTATGGAAGTAGTGTTGAAACATAATTTTGTGTTTTTTGAAGGGCAGTTCTTCAAACAACTTACAGGGGTAGCTATGTGGGCATGTTGTGCCCCATCTTTGCTAAAATCATTATACTTATGTGGGAACGTAAATTTCTTTTCAATTTTCCTTTCACAGGGTTATGGAAGGTGTATCTGAGATATATTGATGACTTGTTTTTTGCTTGGACAGGGGACGAGCATGAAGTACAGAACTTTCTTGATCATATTAATAATTCCACGGAATTTCTCGAGTTCATATATAATTATAACAAGGAGGCTATGAACTATCTGGATGTTATGGTTTCAAAAGATATGGCTGATCATAGCTTAGTTAGTAATCTCTACAGAAAACCTATTTATAGCAATAGTTTGTTGCACTACACTAGCTGTCACCCTGTGCATGTTAAAAGGGGCTTAGTAAAAGGGCAACTTGTCTGAATTTCTGGGATGCTCAATAGGGAGGTAGATGTTCAAGATCAATGTAGGAAGATGAACAATATGTTTCTATCAAGAGGTTACCCCCTTGACCTCATAGAGACAGCTATGGATGAAGTTATCAGGAAAAGAAATTCAGGATTATTTAGTTCTTTACTGAAGGGGGTTATTCATCTTCATGAGTATGTTCCAGTTATTTCAGCTGCTTGCAAGGAAGTTGAGAAAGGTTCATTTCCAGTTACATCTTTTATTACTAGGTATTCTATGGACCATAATGACATCTTTGACATTTTAAGTAAAAATTGGACTGTTTTCAGCAGTCAAATAGGGGTCATGGACAAATTAGGGATTTCACCTAATATTACTTTTAGGAGGGAAACACTTTCCAAGACTCGTTACAAAGTATGAATAATGAAGGAATAAAGTACGGTGAGGGTACTAAGGCCTGTGGATTTTGTGCACAGTGCACTTACATTTGTTCAGTAGACAAGGTGGTTATTAATGGTTTTAAGGTGAAGGCAAGAGGGAATTACTCTTGCATTACAAAAGGGGTGGTCTGTGCTGCACTCTGTTGTAAATGTGCTGGGTTTTACACTGGGAAAACTAAGAGAAGTTTTAAAGATAGGATTTATGAGCACATTTGGGACATCAGAATTGGCAGCACAAATAGTGCCTTAAGTAAGCATATTGCAGAATACCCCAATCATACATTTAGATTTTTAGTTATTGATAAAGTTACATTGGATTTAAGGGGAGGTCCTTGGGAGGAAGTTCTTAATTTTAAAGAATTATGGTGGCAAATTAAACTTAATGCCACATCCACTCCAGGACTGAATGACATCATTAGTATTAGTAGTTATTTAAAGCTACGGTCTTTTTTTGGTTAGTGAGTTAGTTTTGGAAAGTTAGTTGGAATAAGTAGTTTTCATTTTATTTAGTAGGGTATTTATTATTTATATATTCTCAAATGTTTATCTAAATGTGTGAAAGGGTCGTTGATTTTAATTGATGTAATAGTTGGAAGCTTGCATAATGTCATGTGATTTTATTTTTGTATATATATGGCTTCGTTTTTGTCATGCAATTATTCTAAAGAAGTCAGGTGACTGAGATGATGAAAGCTATTAATAAATCCTTCGAATTGTAGTTGGCGTGGACTGTGGCTTGTTGGCTCCATTTATTTCTTACAGTCCACCTCTACACAGAGGCCAGCCACAAGTGGAGTCCCTCAGGGATCAGTCCTTGGACCACTCCTTTTTGGCATTTACTACTCAGAAGTCAAGACCAATGTCAATGGTCTCTGGCTGAATACGTTTGCAGATGACTGCAAATTAGGTGCTGTCCCTGAATCTCACACTGACACAAATGTTCTCCAGGAGGTGCTGACACTGATAAACAGCTGGTGTCAGAGCCATGGACTAACACTAAATGCCAAGAAATGCATAATAGTTTCCTTTGGGAAGTTATCCATCCCTGGTAACTATCATATTGACAACACATGATCACACCCCTTAGAGCTGACCCAGTAGGGATACACCTAGATAGTATTCTAGCCCTTTACCATCATGTGTCTACAGTGGTGAGGAAATCATTCTATGTTGCAGTACTTATAAACAAAGGTATGGTATCTAAGTCCAAGGAAGTCATTGTTCCACTATATTTGGCCTTCATCAGACCTATCATTGAGTACAATGCCCCCTTTAGTATGTACCTAACCAGGCATATCCAACAACTGGAACATCCACAGAGGTTCCTCACTAAAAGAATACAGAGGGTAAGTAAAATGTCCTATGCAGACCGCATCAAGGCCCTATCCTTGTATTCTATCTCCTAAAGGCTTTTGAGGAGAGATCTATGCCTGGCATACAGGGCATTGTTAGACCCCATTCTGATGGACCTCCTGCATGGCCACAAAACAAAGAGCACCAGAATCACCCATTCTAAAGACTTAAACATTGCCTGTGATATAAATAGGACTTGCTGGAGAGATAGATATTTATCCCAGAGACTACCCCATCTATGGAACAGGCTTCCCATCCATGTGAAGCAGAGTTCCTCCCCAATCCAATTCAAGTGCAGCTTGGAAAGATGGATGGGAAACCAGAAATTCATCTTTGGTTTGGCACCTATGTCTCTAATGGACACAGGTAACCTGTAAATGGTTCATCTCCCAGGCCCATGCTTACATTTATCAAGGGTATCAGAACTTGTCAGAGATTTGGGATGCATGGCTAGACCTAAAAAGGCCCTTGTGTCGTTAGCTTAGTAAACACCTATGAACCTATTTACAACAGGCACCTATTCAGGTTCATCTTTCACCCCTGACGGATCATTTATTCTGCTAAAGTTTGCAACTGTTTATCTGTGGAATAAATTATAGAGTGGACTTTACTTCCTGGTTTTGTAGACTTTACATGGGCTGATAATCTTTTGGGATTTCTGCAATATTTCTAAGTGTAAAATTTCCTGCATGATGTTAATGAAGAATTTACAAAAGCCAGTTCTGAAACCACCACATCTACACTGGAGTTGCAGAGCAGTTAATAAAATTTATCTTCAATAAAGTATTAAAACAGACTCATTCCTGCTTAGGTCTGTAATTAAGTACAAATATCACATTGGATACATGACTGAGTAATCACATCAGGACACCTGCATGCTGTCTCCGTGTGAAACAATGCCATCAGAAGCTTAGCCAATGGCAAGGCTGTGAGTAAACTGTAAAGTACCACATGTATGGGGGTGCATTACAATGGCCCCCAGCTGAAAAGACAATGGATGCAAACAGAATGGAATGAAATGGGAAGTAACAAACTATGCTTGATAGTTAAAATCTTTTGCAATCACCCTAAGCTATCCAGCTTTAAAATGTTACTGTGAAAAATGCCATTAAGGAGGACAGACTTTACTCATGGTGGTTAACCAGTCTGCATTATTAAGGGTGATGCAGTGGTGTTATGTTTTAGGGGTACCTGTAAAAGTCAAGCATGTTTTTGATTACCTTGCAGTCTCTTGTAAGCTGCACTTGAAGATTGCTGCTGTCACAGATACGGAATTATTAGGAGTGGCAAGTAAGACTTCTTTGTCAAACATTTCCTGTGCTGCCCTTACAGCAGATCTATGACACTGCCAGATGCTAAACAAGGCTATGTCAAAGATTAGTGCTTGATCCAGCCACAAGCTTAAGTAACTCCCTACTTCATGAACACACTTACCATATAGGTTGGTGATACAGCATATATGTTTTGAACATGTTGATACATATGAATCAAAGAATGCACTGATTTTGTCTTGGTGAAATTATTTAAAAAGCAAATTGATAAAGATCAGGAAACATGCTGTTGTTAAACTTCTTACTTATCTCAGCAGAAATTCTAGCTGCCCAGATGACTAAATACTTCTTCTCTCTTAGGTTCATAGGTAAGTACTAGGCTATCTGCCCAAGGGCATTTATAAGCCTAGCCAGAATGTGTTGGCTTTCACCACCCCCTTAGATTAGTTCCCTGTGCCTCTGTCCAGCAGAGCCATTAGTTCCCTGCACCACTGTCCAGCAGAGCCACTGCAGTGATCCCCAGGGTAAAGTTTCTGTTTCCCATCCACCCGTCAAGGTTTCTCTTGAAGAGTGTTAGTGAGGGGCTCTGCCTGATGTATATTGGAATCCTGTTCCAAAGCATGGGGAGTCTCTGGGATAGGAATCTATTCCTCCAGCATGTCCTATTTATCGCTGTGGTGAGGTTTATATCTCCAGAGTGTGTGGCTCTCTGGGATTTGTTTTTTTTAGGTGGAGCATGTCCATCAATTCTGGGTTGGACATGGCCTTGTATGACAGGCAGAGATCACCTCTGAGTAAGCGGTATGCAACCGAGTACAGCTGGAGTTTCTTGAGTCAGGTTGCATAGGGCATCTGTTTGAGGCCAGTAATCCTCTTAGTGAGGTACTTTTGTGGTCTTTCCAGCTGTTGCAGGTGTCTTGTAAGGTACATCCCAAATGAGGCGTTGTATTCTATGATGGGTCTAATGAGTGATGAGTAGAGAGGCACAATAACCTCTTTTGTGATTAGGTGGGCCACATAGAAGGATTTTCTAACCACCTTGGCAATATGATTATCAAAGGAGAGATTACTATCTACTTGGGTCCTCGGATCCCTTATTACATTTTCTGTATTTAGGGGACTACCACCTATGTGGTAGTTCATGGGTACTTTATTTTTTCCAAAGGGAATGACTATTTACTTTTTGGCATTTAGCTTGAGGCCATGATTTTGACACCAGGTATCCATCTCAGTGAGACCCTTCTGGAGGGTGTCTGTATCAGCTGGAGAATCAATTATGGCCTCTAGTTTGCAGTCGTCTGCGAACTTGGTCAGCCATAGTCCTCCTATGCTTGTCGGTACCTCTGAGAAGTATATACCGAACAGGAGGGGTCCTAGGACTGAGCCCTGGGGGACGCCACTTGTAACTGGTTTAGAGTCCGACATAGAGCCTGCAACTCTCACCATGTGGGTTCTATCCATGAGCCAGTTGGCAACCCATCTCATGACGTAGGGGTTTATGTTCAAGCTGGTGAGCTTGTCTATAATACTAGAATGGGGAATGATGTCAAAAGCCTTTGCGAGGTCTAGGTAGGCTGTGTGGACCTCCTTTCCCTTGTCTAATGCCTTGGTAACTATCTCAAAGATGTCCAACAGGTTTAGGAGGCATGATCTGCCCTTAACAAAGCTAAACTGGGTAGGGTCCAAGGTTTGGAGGTTCCCAGTGTCTCTGTTAATGAGTTCCATGATGATGTGCTCTATAGCCTTGCAGACCAGGCTAGTCAGGCTTATACGGCGATAGTTCCCGGGGTCCGTTGTGGCTCCACCTTTGTGGAATGGGATAACTGTTGCTGTGCGCTACTCTGTGGGTATGTAGCCTGTAAAGAGGCTGAGTTTGAACAGTGTGTTTAGGTGAGGGGTTAGTTCATTTTGGAGTTCTTGTAAGACACAGCCTGGAACACCGTCCGGTCCCATTGAAGCTGTGTTTTTGGCTTTGGATAGGGCTGTTTTAACCTGTGTGTCTATGATTGATGGGGTCCTACATTCTTCTGGTATGGTTATGGGTCCTTTAGGGGGTGAGAGGGGGGGGTGACATTTACGCTAAAACTGTCTGCCAGAATGTTGGCAATATCAGTCGGTTCAGTGTATTTTGTGCCATTCTGCACTAACTCAGAGCAGATCTGAGAGTGCCCACTTAGGTTCTTGACATAGCTAAAGAACGCTTTGTGGTTATCTTTGGAGTGATTGGCAATTTTTCTTTCGAAACTAGCCTTGGATGATTTAATGAAGGATATTAGTTTCTTGCTGATTCTGATCAGGGATGTCTTTCCTTCTTGGGATTTTACTCTTTTCTGTACTAGTTTCCTCCTTCTGTTGTATAGCTTGTGTATGGTAGGGGTCCACCAGACTGGTTTCCTTTTCTTGGAGGAGTGAGTCTTGGTTTTACTTGGGATAGCACGATCCATGCATTCCTGCAGATGCTCTTAGAGTGCCTTTGTAAGGGATTCAGCAGCTGGGACAGCACTGTCCTTTAGCATGGGGGCTGTGAACCTTTCCACCTCAGTCTTAAGTAACGTAAAGTTTGCTTTTGAAAAGATTTTCACAGTGGTGTCCATGACTGGGGATGGGGGCGGAATGTGGATATCCAGAGTGATTAGTCTATGGTCTGATCTAACCAGTGAGGGGTATGGATACACCCCCGGCTTTTGTGTTTCGGTCCTGGTTCTGTGGCCGAAAAGTATGGTATGAGTTATAGCGTAGTAGTGCTGGGGTGCTCTCAGGAGCCTTAAACGAGGTTTCTGTTACTGCACAGATGTCGATGTTCTCCACACTGAGGAGTGCCTCGAGTGCATGCATTTTGAGGTTTAGACTTCTGGCAATGAGCAGCATTACCCTCAGTTTTTGGTTACTTGTGCTATTTATGGTGGTGGGTTTGTCTTTTGAGCCTTGCCTGTGGAACACCAGTAGCCCATGTTGGTGATGACCTGGTCCAATATGTTGTTCCCTCTGGTGGGTGTGTTGACCAGTTGATCCAGGGCATTCGAGTTTATAAATTCTAGGAAGCATTGGGCAAGGGAGTTAGTACTTGAGTAGTTCTCCCAGTTTATGTTTGGGTAACTGAAATCACCCAGTATTAGGGTGTTTGGTAGGACCTTCATATTTCCCAGTGTCTCCAGAAATGCGGAATGGGGGTCCTGGATTATGGTGGGTGATCTGTAGCAAGCTACAATTTGGATTGCAGTTTTGCCCATTGTTAGTTGCACATGGATGATCTCTGATGCATTGTGCTGCACCACTAACCTGGAGGTGTGGGTATCCTTGATGAGTATGGATACACCCCCGGCTTTTTGTGTTTCGGTCCTGGTTCTGTGGCTGAAAGGTGTGGTATGAGTTATAGCGTAGTAGTGCTGGGGTGCTCTCAGGAGCCTTAAACCAGGTTTCTGTTACTGCACAGATGTCGATGTTCTCCATACTGAGGAGTGCCTCGAGTGCATGCATTTTGAGGTTTAGACTTCTGGTGTTGAGTAGCATTACCCTCAGTTTTTGGTTACTTGTGCTATTTATGGTGGTGGGTTTGTCTTTTGAGCCTTGCCTAAAAAAGGCACTATGGGGGTGGCAAGAGCCTTGGCCATTATTCGAAAGTCTAAGGGTGACACATGCAAGCCATCTCTTGCAAAGCAACGTGGCTGGTCGAGCATGTCATCCCAGGCAGACAGATATTGTATCCCCTTTGAATGATACCAGAAACTTAGCCAATTGTTGAAATTGATCATTTTTTCTTTATACTGTGGCATCATTCTTGGTGAGGGCAGGATGCTACTCAGAGTCAGGGTCATACCGGCCTGGTCTACATGATCTGAGAGCTCTTCCATGTCTCTTTTCATGTAGTCCAGGGAGGTACATCTGAGGTCATTCACACCAACATGGACAATGACAGAGTCATATTTATACTTGTTCTGGAGTAACCTGAGTGCTTGTGTTATGTGGCGGATCCTGACACCTGACAGGCAGCTAACTGTAACCTTCTCCTTGTCCAGCCTAGTTAGTGGGACATCAGTGTGCCTGACTATAGAGTCGCCTATTACTAGTGTGTTGGGTATGCTATTTTGCCTTAAGGGCTGTGATTGCGTGGCACACTGATTATGTGAAGTATGTGTTTCATGGTTGGTGATGGGGTGTGGATGTTGCTTGGATGTCTGCTTTGGAGGTCTCTGTTGCTTTTGCAGATTTTTATTTAGAGCCTCTGAGTATGTTTTCATGTATTCATGTGTGTTATTTGCCGGTGTTGGTTTATTAGGTCTATGTGAGACTGGTGCTATGTTGCAAGTATTTCTCTTCTTCTCTTGACTGTCAGTTCCATTCTTAGGTTGAGATAGCTTTGCCTCCAGTTTGGCTGTATAATTGCATCTCTCACATATATTAGTGTTTGGTGGTAGGAGGAGATGGTTGTCTGTGTACATGAGGCAGTTATAACATTGCCTCAAAATGCCCAGATTCACCAGTTGGACTGGAGAGTACACTGGAAACTGCCCTTTGGACATGCCTGAATAGGTAGAGTAAGCTGTTTTTCTGATTGGCTGGTGGGGACGAATAGAGAGCCTTGTCCTTCTGGGCAGTATAGGGGGGTCTAGTGCTAGGGTTAATTAGTGCTTGCTATGAGTTTTAAGCAAGTGCTTGACTGCAAAATGAATGGTTTGAGTGCTAAAGTTGAAGGTTTGTCTAGTTCCAAGGGAAAAATTGAAGAGTAGACTTTGTGGAGTCGAGAATAGTTTAACTCTACCTAACCGGCACTGCCCGGTGCACAAATCTGTGCAAATGCGTTTTTTATAGCAGGGAAGTGAAAGAGATGGAAATTAGCCCAAAATGGCCGATAAACTACTAACCTCTGGGCTGAAACCACTCCACCAGGGACATATAGGTTGCCCAAAGCTCCCCTCTTTCACAGGTGAACAGAGAAACTTCCTTCTATCCAAGTAAGGTATGGGCAACACAAAAACTTGTAACACAGCCCTGGATTCAGCAGTAACCTGAAAACAGGACTATACTAGTACAGAAAGGTGGGAAATAGTATATATATATTTTATTTCAGAAAATAGAGCAGATACAAACAAAAGTAGCCCAAAATGGCCAATAAACTACTAACGTCTGGGCTGAAACCACTCCTCCAGGGACAGACATGCTGCTCAAAGATCCCCTCTCTCACAGGTGAACAGAGAAACTTCCTTCTATCCAAGTAAGGTATGGGCAACACAGAAACTTGTAACACAGCCCTGGATTCAGCAATAACCTGAAAACTGGACTATACTAGTTCAGAAAGGCAGGAAACAAGTATATTTTATTTCAGAAAATAGAGCAGATACAATCAAAACAACACTTTAAATGCACAGAAAAGGCTATCGCACTTTAGTGTGTAGTCTACAACAGTTAAACAGATTATTTAAACAGAAAAATGATGTAATTCAAGTGCAGGCAGCAAATAAGTAACATATGTAGCAATAGCAAACTTTTTAAATCACAGATTCGCTAAAAAAAATGGCGTTTTTAGGTGGAATTAGTTAAGACAGCAAGAAAAGAAGAAAAATGATAATCACTCCAAAGTCTCTCTTTTGCCTCTCTGCTGCTGTAGACTCTGCAGAACACCTGGATGGCACTTGTTGAGTGGAATACAATCACAAAAACTGTGCAAATGCGGTTTTTATAGCAGGAAAGTGAAAGAGATAGAAATTAGCCCAAAATGGCCAATAAGCTACTAACTTCTGGGCTGAAACCACTCCTCTAGGGACAGATAGACTTGCTCAAAGCTCCCCTCTCTCAAAGGTGAACAGAGAAACTTCCTTCTAGCCAAGTAAGGTATGGGCAACACAGAAACTTGTACCACAGCCCTGGATTCAGCAATAAACTGAAAAGTGGACTATATTAGTTCAAAAAGGCGGGAAACAAGTATATTTTTTTGGGGGTTTTTTTCAGAAAATAGAGCAGATACAATCAAAATTATCCGAAAATGGCCAATAAACTACTAATGTCTGGGCAGAAACTACTCCTCCAGGGACAGATAGGCTGCTCAAAGCTCCCCTCTCTCACAGGTGAACAGAGAAACTTCCTTCTATCCAAGTAAGGTATGGGCAACACAGAAACTTGTAACACAGCCCTGGATTCAGCAGTGACCTGAAAATTGGACTATACTAGTTCAGAAAGGTGGGAAAGTATATATATATATATTTTCAGAAAATAGAGCAGATACAATCAAAACAACACTTTACTCAATTAACCAGCAGTCTTCAATCAGACAAGTTCTAACTGCAGACTCCTGCCACAAGGGTACAGAAAAACCTTCTCCAAAAAAAGACAGCCTGGATCAGTGCACAAGTTATACAAACAAAGCTAGATCCAGCAGGCCTGAATCTAGTCTATGCTACAGCAAACAGGGCGTACTGATTTCATAAAGAAACAGTTCAAGTAAACATGCACAATAAGCCTTTAACCAGAAATTCCCAGCTCACAAGGTCAGAATCTAGTCTCTCCTCCCACAACAGTGCAGACCACAAACCTTCTTAATGTAAAATAACTGGCCTGAAGCCCAAGTTCTTAACCCATAACTAATACTCTTTTAGAATAACAGACACTGAGCCTTCAATCAGCAGTTCCAAACTTAGAAGGGTGTATGCTACCTGTCCTGCCACAACAGTGCAGACCACAAACCTTAAGGTAAAACAACTGGTCTGAATCTGAAGCCCAAGTGCTTAAACCAAAGGCCTTAGAATAACAGTTACAATTTAATCAAGCTACTAACAAGCAGTAATAAAGGCAGAAGAATAAATTCAATTGAGTACTTTTAAAAGAGGCAAAAGCAAACTAAGGTAATAAAGTAGGAAGAAACATAAATACAGTGGAATTTTTTTTTGTAGAGGGAGGAAACAGAGCAGATTAAGATAATACAGGGGAATGTCCTTCCCAAGTGCTGTCTCTGTACACAGCAGAGGAGATGGGACTGGTAGGAGTGTCTGAAATCAAAATATGATCTCACTGTACTCATTTGAGTGAGCAAATAAAATGGGTCCAGGAGGACTGTGCAAAAAACGATTTACAGCAGGGGCAGACAATTCCAAAACCACCAAAATTAACACCACAACAGGAAAAAGAGAGGGGATTGGGGAACTAACTGCAGTAAGAAAGAGACACACAACATTTACTGAATCAAATCTTAAATAAGTGCAGAGAAAAGTATACTTAAATCAGTTTGTCTCCAGTTGATATATGCAGACAAGTCTAAGTAGCCAGCAACTCTAATTAAAATGATTACTAGAAATGTAACCAACACAGATTTTAATGCAAGCAGAACCCCCAGGCTAACACTAACACAGGAATTTCAAAGCAGTCTAACAACTTTCAATGAGCCCAGATGGCTACACTTTTTCACACTTTAGGCAGCTAACTGCAGATAGACAGACACACACAATATTTACTGAATCAAAGACACACAATATTTACTGAATCAAATCTTAAACAAGTGCAGCGAAAGGTATACCAAAATCAGCTTGTGGCCAGTTGACATATGCAGACATCTCAGTAGCCAGCAACTCCAATTAAAATGATTACCAGAAATGTAACCAACACATGATTTTAATGCAAGCAGAACCCCCACCCCCAGGCTAACACTAATACAGGAACTTCAAAGCAGTCTAATAACTTTCAATGAGCTCGGACAGCTATACTTTTTCACACTTCAAGCAGCTAACTGCAGATAGACAGAGACACACAATATTTACTGAATCAAAAACACACAATATTTACTGAATCAAATCTTAAATAAGTGCAGAGAAAAGTATACTTAAATCAGCTTGTGTCCAGTTGATATATGCAGACAAGTCTCAGTAGCCAGCAACTCCGATTAAAATGATTACTAGAAATATAACCAACACAGATTTTACTGCAAGCAGAACCCCCCAGGCTAACACTAACACAGGAATTTCAAAGCAGTCTAACAACTTTCAATGAGCCCAGATGGCTACACTTTTGAACACTTTAGGCAGCTAACTGCAGATAGACAGAGACACACAATATTTACTGAATCAAAGAGACACAATATTTACTGAATCAAATCTAAATAAGCAATAAAATTACTATAAAAAAAAAAAAACAACCAATTAATGCAAACAGAACCAAACCCCCCCCCCTACACTAACACTAACAATTTCAAAGCAGTCTAACACCTTTCAATGAGCCTAGATGGCTACACTTTTAAACACTTTAGGCAGCTAACTGCAGATAAACACAGACACACAATATTTACTGAATCAAATCTTAAATAAGTGCAGAGAAAAGTATACTTAAATCAGCTTGTGTCCAGCTGATATATGCAGATAAGTCTCAGTAGCCAGCAACTCCGATTAAAATGATTACTAGAAATGTAACCAGCACAGATTTTAATGCAAGCAGAACCTCCCTGGCTAACACTACCACAGGAATTTCAAAGCAGTCTAACAACTTTTAATGAGCCCAGATGGGTGCACGTT
Organism: Protopterus annectens; assembly: GCF_019279795.1. Classification (NCBI taxonomy): domain Eukaryota; kingdom Metazoa; phylum Chordata; order Ceratodontiformes; family Protopteridae; genus Protopterus; species Protopterus annectens. The sequence goes on along the minus strand of NC_056748.1, from coordinate 1,143,348,805 downwards.
TTCACACTTCAGGCAGCTAACTGCAGATAGACAGAGACACACAATATTTACTGAATCAAAGACACACAATATTTACTGCATCAAATCTTAAATAAGTGCAGAGAAAAGTATACTTAAATCAGCTTGTGTCCAGCTGATGTATGCAGACAAGTCTCAGTAGCTCGCCACTCCAATTACAATGATTACTAGAAATATAACCAACACAGATTTTAATGCAAGCTGAACCCTCCAGGCAAAGACTAACACAGGAATTTCAAAGCAGTCTAACAACTTTCAATGAACCCATATGGCTACACTTTTTCACACTTCAGGCAGCTAACTGCAGATACACAGAGACACACAATATTTACTGAATTCAAGACACACAATATTTACTGAATCAAATCTTAAAAAAGTGCAGAGAAAAGTATACTTAAATCAGCTTGTGTCCAGTTGATATTTGCAGACAAGTCTCAGTAGCCAGCAACTCTGATTAAAATGATTACTAAAAATGTAACCAACACAGATTTTAATGCAAGCAAACCTCCCTCCCAGGCTAACACTATCACAGGAATTTCAAAGCAGTCTAACAACTTTTAATGAGCCCAGATGGCTACACTTTTTCACACTTCAGGCAGCTAACTACAGATAGACACAGACACACAATATTTACTGAATCAAAGACACACAATATTTACTGAATAAAATCTTAAATAAGTGCAAAGAAAAGCATACTTAAATCAGCTTGTGTCCAGTTGATATATGCAGACAGTTCTCAGCAGCCAGCAACTCTTATTAAAATAATTACTATAAATGTAACCAACACAGATTTTACTGCAAGCAGAACCCCCCAGGCTAACACTAACACAGGAATTTCAAAGCAGTCGAACAACTTTCAATGAGTCCAGATGGCTACACTTTTGAACACTTTAGGCAGCTAACTGCAGATAGACAGCGACACACAATATTTACTGAATCAAATCTTAAATAAGTGTAGAGAAAAGTATACTTAAATCAGCTTGTGTACAGTTGACATACGCAGACAAGTCTCAGTAGCCAGCAACTCCAATTAAAATGATTACTATAAATGTAACCAACACATGATTTTAATGCAAGCAGAACCCCCCCAGGCTAACACTAATACAGGAATTTCAAAGCAGTATAACACCTTTCAATGAGCCTAGATGGCAACACTTTTTCACACTTCAGGCAACTAACTGCAGATAGACAGAGACACACAATGTTTACTGAATCAAAGACACACAATATTTACTGAATCAAATCTTAAATAAGTGCAGAGAAAAGTATACTTAAATCAGCTTCCGTCCAGGTGATATATGCAGATAAGTCTCAGTAGCCAGCAACTCTTATTAAAATATTTACTAGAAATGTAACCAACACAGATTTTAATGCAAGCAGAACACCCCAGGCTAACACTAATACAGGAATTTCAAAGCAGTCTAACAAATTTCAGTGAGTCCAAATGGCTACACTTTTGAACAATTTAGGCAGCTAACTGCAGTTAGACATAGACACACAATATTTATTGAATCAAAGACACACAATATTTACTGAATCAAATCTTAAATAAGTGCAGAGAAAAGTATACTTAAATCAGCTTGGTAGAGTTGACATATGCAGACAGGTCTCAGTAGCCAGCAACTCCAATTAAAATGATTACTATAAATGTAACCAACACATGATTTTAATGCAAGCAGAACCCCCCCATGCTAACACTAATACAGGAATTTCATAGCAGTCTAACACCTTTCAATGATCCTAGATGGCTACACTTTTTCACACTTCAGGCAGCTAACTGCAGATAGACACAGACACACAATATTTACTGAATCAAATCTTAAATAAGTGCAGAGAAAAGTATACTTAAATCAGCTTGTGTCCAGTTGATATATGCAGATAAGTCTCAGTAGCTTGCCACTCTTATTAAAATGATTACTAGAAATATAACCAACACAGATTTTAATGCAAGCTGAACCCCCCAAGCAAAGACTAACACAGGAATTTCAAAGCAGCCTAACGACTTTCAATGAACCCAGATGTCTACACTTTTTCACACTTCAGGCAGCTAACTGCAGATAGACAGAGACACACAACATTTACGGAATCAAAGACACACAATATTTACTGAATCAAATCTTAAATAAGCGCAGAGAAAAGTATACTTAAATCAGCTTGTGTCCAGTTGATATTTGCAGACAACGCCCAGTAGCCAGCAACTCTAATTAAAATGATTACTAGAAATATAACCAACACAGATTTTAATGCAAGCAATCCCCCCCCCCAGGCTAACAGTAACACAGGAATTTCAAAGCAGTCTAACAACTTTCAATGAACCCAGATGGCTACAGTTTTTCACACTCCAGGCAGCTAACTGCAGATAGACAAGACACACAATATTTACTGAATCAAAGACACACAATATTTACTGAATCAAATCTTAAATAAGTGCAGAGAAAAGTATACTTAAATCAACTTGTGTCCAGTTGACATATGCAGACAAGTCTCAGTAGCCAGCAACTCCAATTAAAATGATTACTATAAATGTAACCAACACATTATTTTAATGCAAGCAGAACCCCCCCAGGCTAACACTAACACAGGAATTTCAAAGCAGCCTAACGACTTTCAATGAACCCAGATGTCTACACTTTTTCACACTTCAGGCAGCTAACTGCAGATAGACAGAGACACACAACATTTACGGAATCAAAGACACACAATATTTACTGAATCAAATCTTAAATAAGCGCAGAGAAAAGTATACTTAAATCAGCTTGTGTCCAGTTGATATTTGCAGACAACGCCCAGTAGCCAGCAACTCTAATTAAAATGATTACTAGAAATATAACCAACACAGATTTTAATGCAAGCAATCCCCCCCCCCCAGGCTAACAGTAACACAGGAATTTCAAAGCAGTCTAACAACTTTCAATGAACCCAGATGGCTACACTTTTTCACATTTCAGGCAGCTAACTGCAGACAGACAGACAGACACTCACAATATTTACTGAATCAAAGGCATACAATATTTACTGAATCAAATCTTAAATAAGTGGAAGAAAAGTATACTTCAATCAGCTTGTGTCCAGTTGATATATGCAGACAAGTCTCAGCAGCCAGCAACTCCGATTAAAATGATTATTAGAAATGTAACCAGCACAGATTTTAATACAAGCAGAACCTCCCTGGCTAACACTACCACAGGTATTTCAAAGTGGTCTAACAACTTTCAATGAGCCCAGATGGCTAAACTTTTTCACACTTCAGGCAGCTAACTGCAGATAGACAGACAAACACAATATTTACTGAAACAAAGGCATACACTATTTACTGAATCAAGTCTTAAATAGGTGCAGAGAAAAGTATACTTTAATCAGCTTGAGTCCAGTTGATATATGCAGACAAGTCTCAGTAGCCATCATCTCCGATTAAAATGATTACTAGAAATGTAACCAACACAAATTTTAATGCAAGCAGAACCCCCAGACTAACACTAACACAGGAATTTCAAAGCAGTCTAACAACTTTCAATGAACCCAGACGGCTACACTTTTTCACACTTCAGGCAGCTAACTGCAGATAGACAGACACACACAATATTTACTGAATCAAAGGCATACAATATTTACTGAATCAAATCTTAAATAAGTGCAGAGAAAAGTATACTTAAACCAGCTTGTGTCCAGTTGATATTTGCAGACAAGTCTCAGTAGCCAGCATCTCCGATTAAAATGATTACTAGAAATGTAACCAACACAGATTTTAATGCAAACTGAACTCCTCTGGCTAACACTAACACAGGACTTTCAAAGCAGTCTAACAACTTTCAATGAGCCCAGATGGCTACATTTTTTCACACTTCAGGCAGCTAACTGCAGATAGACAGAGACACACAATATTTACTGAATCAAAGACACACAATATTTACTGAATCAAATCTTAAATAAGTGCAGAGAAAAGTATACTTAAATCAGCTTGTGTCCAGATGATATATGCAGATAAGTCTCAGTAGCCAGCAACTCTGATTAAAATGATTACTAGAAATGTAACCAACATAGATTTTAATGCAAGCAGAACCCCCAGGCTAACACTAACACAGGAATTTCAAAGCAGTCTAACAACTTTCAATGAGTCCAGATGGCTACACTTTTTCACACTTCAGGCAGCTAACTGCAGATAGACAGAGACACACAATATTTACTGAATCAAAGACACACAATATTTACTGAATCAAATCTTAAATAAGTGCAGAGAAAAGTATACTTAAATCAGCTTGTGTCCAGTTGATATATGCAGACAAGTCTCAGTAGCCAGCTACTCCAATTAAAATGATTACTAGAAATGTAACCAGCACAGATTTTAATGCAAGCAGAACCTCCCTGGCTAACACTACCACAGGAATTTCAAAGCAGTCTAACAACTTTTAATGAGCCCAGATGGATACACTTATTCACACTTCAGGCAGCTAACTGCAGATAGACAGAGACACACAATATTTACTGAATCAAAGACACACAATATTTACTGAATCAAAGGCACACAATATTTACTGAATAAAATCTTAAATAAGTGCAGAGAAAAGTATACTTAAATCAGCTTGTGTCCAGTTGATATTTGCAGACAAGTCTCAGTAGCCAGCATCTCCGATTAAAATGATTACTAGAAATGTAACCAACACAGATTTTAATGCAAACTGAACTCCCCTGGCTAACACTAACACAGGACTTTCAAAGCAGTCTAACAACTTTCAATGAGCCCAGATGGCTACATTTTTTCACACTTCAGGCAGCTAACTGCAGATAGACAGAGACACACAATATTTACTGAATCAAAGACACACCATATTTACTGAATCAAATCTTAAATAAGTGCAGAGAAAAGTATACTTAAATCAGCTTGCGTCCAGGTGATATATGCAGATAAGTCTCAGTAGCCAGCAACTCCGATTAAAATGATTACTAGAAATGTAACCAACACAGATTTTAATGCAAGCAACCCCCCAGGCTAACACTAACACAGGAATTTCAAAGCAGTCTAACAACTTTCAATGAGTCCAGATGGCTAAACATTTTCACACTTCAGGCAGCTAACTGCAGATGGACACAGACACACAATATTTACTGAATCAAACACTCACAATATTTATAGAGTACAATCTTAAATAAGTGCAGAGAAAATTATACTTAAATCAGCTTGTGTCCAGCTGATATATGCAGACAAGTGTCAGTAGCCAGCCACTCTGATTAAAATGATTACTAGAAATATAGCCAACACAGATTTTAATGCAAGCAGAACCCCTGAGGCTAACACTAACACAGGAATTTCAAAGCAGTCTAAAAACTTTCAATGAACCCAGATGGCTACACTTTTTCATACTTCAGGCAGCTAACTGCAGAGAGACAGAGACACACAATATTTACTGAATCAAAGACACACACTATTTACTGAATCAAATCTTAAATAAGTGCAGAGAAAAGTATACTCAAATCAGCTTGTATACAGTTGACATATGCAGACAAGTCTCCGTAGCCAGCTACTCCAATTAAAATGATTACTATAAATGTAACCAACACATGATTTTAATGCAAGCAGAACCCCCCCCCCAGGCTGACACTAATACAGGAATTTCAAAGCAGTCTAACAACTTTCAATGAGCCCAGATGAATACACTTTTTCACACTTCAGGCAGCTAACTGCAGGTAAACACAGACACACAATATTTACTGAATCAAATCTTAAATAAGTACAGAGAAAAGTATACTTAAATCAGCTTGTGTCCAGTTGATATATGCAGACAAGTCTCAGTAGCCAGCTACTCCAATTAAAATGATTACTAGAAATGTAACCAGCACAGATTTTAATGCAAGCAGAACCTCCCTGGCTAACACTACCACAGGAATTTCAAAGCAGTCTAACAACTTTTAATGAGCCCAGATGGATACACTTATTCACACTTCAGGCAGCTAACTGCAGATAGACAGAGACACACAATATTTACTGAATCAAAGACACACAATATTTACTGAATCAAAGGCACACAATATTTACTGAATAAAATCTTAAATAAGTGCAGAGAAAAGTATACTTAGATCAGCTTGTGTCCAGCTGATATATGCAGACAAGTCTCAGTAGCCAGCAACTCTGATTAAAATAATTACTAGAAATGTAACCAACACAGATTTTAATGCAAGCAGAACCTCCCTGGCTAACACTACCACAGGAATTTCAAAGCAGTCTAACAACTTTTAATGAGCCCAGATGGATACACTTATTCACACTTCAGGCAGCTAACTGCAGATAGACAGAGACACACAATATTTACTGAATCAAAGACACACAATATTTACTGAATCAAAGTCACACAATATTTACTGAATCACATCTTAAATAACTACAGAGAAAAGTATACTTAAATCAGCTTGTGTCCAGTTGATATATGCAGACAAGTCTCAGTAGCCAGCAACTCCGATTAAAAGGATTACTGGAAATGTAACCAGCACAGATTTTAATGCAAGCAGAACCTCTCTGACTAACACTAACACAGAAATTTCAAAGCAGTCTAACAACTTTCAATGAGCCCAGATGGCTACTCTTTTTCACACTTTAGGCAGCTAACTGCAAATAGACAGAGACACACAATATTTACTGAATCAAAGACACACAATATTTACTGAATCAAATCTTAAATAAGTGAAGAGAAAAGTATACTTAAATCAGCTTGTGTCCAGTTGACATGTGCAGACAGGTCTCAGTAGCCAACAACTCCAATTAAAATGATTACTAGAAATGTAACCAACACGTGATTTTAATGCAAGCAGAGCCCCCCCCCCTCCCAGGCTAACACTAACAGAGGAATTTCAAAGCAGTCTAACAACTTTCAATGAACCCAGATGGCTACACTTTTTCACACTTCAGGCAGCTAACTGCAGATAGACATAGACACACAATATTTACTGAATCAAAAACACACAATATTTACTGAATCAAATCTTAAATAAATGCAGAGAAAAGTATACTTAAATCAACTTGTGTCCAGTTGATATATGCATACAATTCTCAGTAGCCAGCAACTCTTATTAAAATGATTACTAGAAATGTAACACACACAGATTTTAATGCAAGCAGAACCCCCCAGGCTAACACTAACACAGGAATTTCAAAGCAGTCTAACAACTTTCAATGAGCCCAGATGGCTACACTTTTGAACACCTTAGGCAGCTAACTGCAGATAGACAGAGACACACAATATTTACTGAATCAAAGACACACAATATTTACTGAATCAAATCGTAAATAAGGGCAGAGAAAAGTATACTTAAATCAGCTTATGTCCAGCTGACATATGCAGACAAGTTTCAGTAGCCAGCAACTCCAATTAAAATGATTACTATAAATGTAACCAACACATGATTTTAATGCAAGCAGAACCCTCCCCCCCTCCCCAGACTAACACTAATACAGGAATTTCAAAGCAGTCTAACAACTTTCAATGAGCCCAGATGGCTACACTTTTTCACACTTCAGGCAGCTAACAGCAGATAGACAGACACACACAATATTCACTGAATCAAAGGCATACAATATTTACTGAATCAAATCTTAAATAAGTGCAGAGAAAAGTATACTTAAATCAGCTTGTGTCCATTTGATATATGCAGAAAAGTCTCAGTAGCCAGCATCTCCAATTAAAATGATTACTAGAAATGTAACCAACACAGATTTTAATGCAAGCAAAACCCCCCAGGCTAACACTAACACAGGAATTTCAAAGTAGTCTAACAACTTTCAATGAGTCCAGATGGCTACACTTTTTCACACTTCAGGCAGCTAACTGCACATAGACAGAGACACACAATATTTACTGAATCAAAGACACACAATATTTACTGAATCAAATCTTAAATAAGTGCTGAGAAAAGTATACTTAAATCAGTGTTTGTCCAGTTGATATATACAGACAAGTCTCAGTAGCCAGCAACTCCGATTAAAATGATAACTAGAAATGTAACCAACACAGATTTTAATGCAATCAGAACTCCCCAGGCTAACACTAACACAGGAATTTCAAAGCAGTCTAACAACTTTCAATGACCCCAGATGGCTACATTTTTTCACACTTCATGCAGCTAACTGCAGATAGACAGAGACACACAATATTTACTGAATCAAAGACACACAATATTTACTGAATCAAATCTTAAATAAGTGCAGAGAAAAGTATACTTAAATCAGCTTGTGTCCAGTTGATATATGCAGACAAGTCTCAGTAGCCACCAACTCTGATTAAACTGATTACTAGAAATGTAACCAACACAGATTTTAATGCAAGCAGAACCCCCCAGGCTAACATTAACACAGGTTACGACTGTTCCCATTAGGGGTCGCCACAGCAGATCATCTGTTTCCATTTCTTCATGTCCTCTGCATCTTGCTCTGTCACACCAACCACCTGCATGTCCTTTCTCACCACATCAATAAAACTTTTCTTAGGCGTTCTTCTTTTCCTCTTACCTGGCAGCTCCATCCTTAGCATCCTTTTAGCAATATGTCTCCACCTCTCTCTTTGCCATATGCCTCATCTCCTTATACTCCAGTCTACTTTCTTCATCTATTTGACAATCTCACTTCTTTGCCAGCCTCTTCCTGTGCATACTCTCCTGTACTTCCTCATTCCACCACCAGGTCTCCTTGACCTCCTTCCTCTGTCCAAATGTCACACCAAGCACCTTTCTAGCTGTCTCCCTTACCAGCTCTTCTGTAGTTACCCAGCTATTCATAGGTTCATAGGTAGGTACTAGGCTATTGGCCCAAGGGCCTATGTAAGCCTAGCTAACAAGGTTCCCTGGCTTACGCCACCCAAGGAAGTTATTTTCCTGTGCCACTGTTGAGTAGAGACACAGAAGTGATCCCCGGGGTGTATTTCCTATTTCCCATTCACTTATCAAGATTTTTCTTGAAGAGTGCTAATGAAGAAAGTACAGTTGTGTACACTTACCATAAATGTAGATGTTCGAGTGTATTCACTGTTCAGTCATCACTTTTGGGTTATCTGCTTGCAGTAGCCCTCAGTCAGCCTGATTAACAAAGTATTGGGTCCTGCATCGGTTGCTGTCCCTTCTTCCATGACGTCAGGTCGTCAGGGGTATAAATCATGCAGCCGACGCCATTACAACAGTTTTTCTTGCCCCAGATGTCAGGTGCCCCCTTAATGGGAAGCAATTAAATCTATAAATATACAAGGTTATACCTCCAATAGAAAAGAAAATACACCAATAGAAGATAGCAAAGGAAAGTAGAGGAATATCCAAAAAAAGAAGAGGGCTGGAGGGAGAGTAACCAGGACTGCAACAGTGAATACACTCGAACATCTACATTTATGGTAAATGTACACAACTGTACTATGTTCTTCATGTTTCACTGTTGCAGTCTTCACTTTTGGGTAGATTTCCAAAGCTGAGGATGGGAGGAGGAATTTAAATAGAATTAGGACCAGCTAAAAGGCCATGCAAGACTGCATTGGCAAAGCCAGCTCTAGATTTAGAGTAAATTGGCAGAGGGCAATGCTTGGTGAAAGTATGTACAGAACTCCAGGTAGCAGCTTCTAGGATGCCCCTGGTAGGGACTCCTCTGAGAAAAGCTGTAGAGGTAGATGCAGCCCTGGTAGAGTGGGGTCTGATCCCCTGTGGGATAGGTTTTCCATGGTGTTTGTAACAGAAATTAATGCAATGGCCTATCCATTTGAAAATGATTTGCTTTGAAATAGCCTTTCCCTCTGCCCCTGCAGCAAATGCCACCAGCAGTTGATCAGATTTCCTTTGAGGTTTAGTTCCGTCCAAGTAGAATCTAAGTTGTCTGTGCACATCTAAGAAGTGCAGAATCCATTCCCCTTTGTTCTGTGGATTAGGGAAGAAGGCTGGCAAATGTATGGACTGGTTAAGGGCCACACTGGATACCACCTTGGGCATGAAGGAGGGACTGGTCCTGAGGGGCACCCTGTCCACATGAAAGATGATGAAAAGGCTCCACTGCCATGAGGGTCTGTAGTTCATATACCCTTCTTGCTGAAGTGATTGCTAAAAGAAAAGTTGTTTTCCAAGAAAGGAATTTTAAGTCTGCAGTGGCAGCTGGCTCCAAAGGAGGAAGGGTGAGATTTTCCAATACAAAGTTGAGGTCCCAGGCTGGAGTTGGAGATCTCCTGGGTGGTCGTAGATTTTTGGCCCCTCTGAGGACCTGTTTAAGCAGTGGAGTACAGAAGGGGGTGGTTCTGTGTTATAATGAGCTAAGATGGCTGAGGCATGGATTTTGGTGGAGGAGAAAGACGGGCCCTTATGAAGCATCTCAGTTAAGTATTGTAAAATCTGAGATAAACTGGGCACTGTTGTGCTCATTCCTTTAGCTTGGTGCTAGGCACAGAATCTTTCCCATTTTTCAGCGTAAGACTTTCTGGTACTAGGCCTCCTTGCCTCTAAAATGATATCCATCACTGGTTTACTGAGAGATGATAAAGGAGAAATTATGTAATTAGCCATGCTGCTAGATTCACTGTTTGAAGTTGAGGGTGCAGAATTTGGTTTTCCTGCTCAGGCAATAGAGTAGGAATCTGTGGCAGGTGCCATGGGGCCCACAGTGACACACTGCGCAAGAGTGGGTACCAGTGTTGGCGTGGCCAGTCTGGTGCAATCAGTATCATCCTTGGTTTGTCTTGTTTGATCCTTAGTAGTACTTTGGAGAGCAGAGGCAGAGGAGGAAAGGCATAAACTGATAGGTTTTTCCAGCTGAAGGACAGAGCATCCACTTTCCAAGCTTGTTTGTGGGGAGTCCTTGTGCAGAATTTGTCCAACTGATGGTTTTGGGGGGAGGCAAACAGGTCTATATCTGGGCTCTGCCATTTGCTTGTCAACATGTTGAAAATCCTTGGTTCCAGTTTCCACTCGTGTGCGTCCATGAGGTTTCTGCTTAGTTCGTCTGCCAGAGTGTTTAGCTTTCCTGGCAGGAATTGAGCTTGCAAATGTACTTGATAGCTCAGGGCTGTGTTCCACAATGCCATGGCTAGTCTGCAGAGGGGGAAAGAATGTGTACCCCCTGCTTGTTTATGCACCACATAACAGTGGTGCTGTCCATTTTTATCATTAATTGTCCTGGAAGAATGTGGTCCTTGAAGGCTGTCAGAGCATTCTGTACAGCTAACATTTAGTTCTGATTGATATGCAGGTGCATTTGACTTGGGTTCCATTTGCCCTGAATGCGCTTCCCTGCCAGCTGGGCCCCCCCATGCATAGTCTGATGCATCTGTTGTTAAGGCTTGGTCGGCAGGGGGTAGTGTGAATGGTAGACCCCTGTTTTGGTGGCAGGCCTCTGCCCACCAAAGGAACTCTAAGCATAGACAAGGTATGATATGAATAACTTCTTCTAGATCCTATGAATGTTGACACCATAGGCTTTTGAGATACCATTGCAATTTCCTCATATGCAGCCTTGCATATGGAATTAAAAGAATGCAGGAGGCCATGAACCCCAAGGCTTGCAGTATTTGCCTTGCAGATAACTGGGTTTTTGTGACCACCTCTTTGAAGTAGGTTGTCAAATGAATCTGTTTCTCTGGCGTGAGGAAAGTCATCTGGGAAGTTGTATTCAAGCTTGCTCCCAGGAATATAATTTGTTGACAGGGTACCAGGTGTGATTTATTTTTGTTTATGGTGTACCCCAGACAAGTCAGTACCCTTTGAACAAAGGCCAGATGATTCAAAAAATATTTCCTGGCTTTCTGCCTGAATTAGACAATTGTCCAGATATGGGTATATTTGAATATTTCTTTGTCTGCAAAATGCAATGACTGGACCTAGGCACTTTGTGAATACCCTGGGTGCAGTAGATAAGCCAAAGGGCAGTGCAGAGAAATGATAGTGCCTGTAGCCTGCTTTGAAGCATAGGTATATTTTGCAAGACTCCCTGATAGGGATGTGCAGGCATGCTTCTTTTAAATCTAGTGTTGCCAACCATGCGTTTTTGCCTAGCATAGGAAGTAGCTGGTGAAGAGTCAGCATCTTGAATTTTGGAATCACCAGAAAGGTATTTAGAGTAGAAAGGTCCAGGATAGGATGCCATGTATTGCCTTTTCTGGGTACCAGTAAAAGTCTCGAATAGAACCCTTGTCCCTTTTCCTCTTCTGGTACCAACTGAATAGCCCTCATGTTTAAGAGAGAGAGTACTTGATTTTGGGCCTCTGCCCAATGATTTTGGGGTAGATCTGGCCACCCGCTTGGTGTTGGTAAGGTGTGGAAGTAAAATCTGTATCCTTGGGACACTATATTTAAAACCCATTTGTCCTGGGTAATGAGTTCCCAGTTTTTGGCCTGCAGACCAATCTTTCCGCCTAAAGGAGCATTCATTTGGTAAGTCCTTGGAAGTTTTAGAAGCAGGTCATTGCAACTGTTTTCCATAGGGGGGACTCTTACTACTCCCTGATTTGGGTGCGGAAACCCCCCACTGCTTAGTCTTGTGTGTCCCCTGGGACTGAAACCTGGGGCTTCTGCCATGTCTGGGTTTGGCTTGAGAAGACCTTGAAGAGGCTGGAAAGGACCAATTCTTAGAGGGCCAGTGCCTACTAAATCTAGGAGACTGAACTTGTAAGAAATCTTTAACGGTTTATGTAGATTTAGCTTTATCTTCCATCTTTTTAAGAACTTCCTCAGCCTTGTTGCCAAACAGGCAGTCCTGATTTAAGGGAGCATCCAACAATTTAGCTTTAACACGATCAGGTAAAGATTGCTCCTTAAGCCAAGCATGTCTTCTGAGCACAGAACCAGTAACAGCAGGCCTGCAAGAGGCCTTTAAAGAATCAAATCCAAATTGCAAAGTATGTTTTCCAACCTGTTCAGCAGAATGTATTAAATCCTGTAATTCTTTATTTTCTGCACAGTCAGGAATCAACATCATTTTCTGTTTAAGTAATCCAATAACATGTTGTTGATACTTTAACATATGAAACTGGCAGTTTAAAGCCCTAATGGCCGAGGTTGCAGAAGTGTAAACCTTCTTACCCCATCTATCCAGCACCCTGGAGTCTCTATCAGAAAGGGCAGGATTTTTAGCAGTAAAAGCCTTAATGCCCTTGGGTCCCTGTGAAATAGTATCTGGATCTGCAGTAGGATTTTTAAAAAGGAACTTGTGTGAATCAGGAACCCTGTAATATATGTCAGATTTTCTGGGAGCAGGAGGCAAGGAATCAGGGGCCAAACTAGATTCCGAAAAGGCATCATCAACAATGTCTAGTACAGGAGGAATAACTAAAGGCCTATGCTGAGGCAGGAGTAAGAAATCCCTAAGCCTCTTTTTTGAATCAGAAAAATCCTGGCTTTCCCAATGGAAATGCTCCCTTAGGGTATGTAAGGTTTCACCAAAAGAAAAATCCTCTGGAGGGGAAGCAGAGGGAATAGAGTCTTCTGCATCAGAATCCTCATAAGTAGATAAGGGCAAATCCAGATCATCAGAAGAATCAGAAAAATCAGAATCCTGGGCAGAAGATTCATAAACAACTTCAGTCCTAGGTCTCTTAGAAGGGGGAGGCTGGCTTCCCCTGATTAAAGTTATAAGATCTTCAGCCATTCTTATCATTTGTTTTTTAGGCATATAGGCCTGAGCATGTGGCCTGGACGTCATTTTTTTTAGTCATGATTCGAGATTTAGGCCTAAAAGAAGAAGGAGGAGGCGTCGGTTTAATATGCAAGTCCATAGGCTTGAATACACTCTCAGTAGCCAGTGCCTGCACAGCGGCTCTGGACCCATCCAAGGTAGAAACATCCGCAGGTTCCATAGTTGAAGCATCTTGTGGCATACCGGACTCAGAGGTCTGCGAATCAGAAGTAGCGGGTATCAGGGGCTGCGAAAGCACCTCACTGAGTACCGGCGAACTGGCGAGTGGCTTAGGAGAAGTGACGTCGGCAGTTTTGGACCTCGGCGGCCTGTCTCTGCCTTTATCCTTGCATTTTTTCAGAATCCCGGTAGTCGGATGGCTAACTGATGACATTTCTGGATAATTAAACTGAGAACCGAAATATTTAGAGGAGAAAATATACCGACGATGGATAGTGCACTGATTAAATAAAGCACAAAACCGACAGCACGGTACATTGTGGGCCTAGGCAAGGAATACAGTACAAATGAAAATCTTTATGAGGTATTTGCTTTCCACAAGTAATGCAATTATTAACTTTTACTGACATCGGTAAGGAGCAAGAAAAAGTTTCCCCAACTGGGTACTTAGCTTTAGTTGAAGACTTCGGTTCTGAAACTCGAAAACGAAAATTTCAGGAGTCAGCCGACTGGCACTTGCAAACTGCTTCTGCTTCGGGCACTGCACGGCAAGAAAGACTGATGCAATGGTGCCGGCTGCATGTTTTATACCCCTGATGACCTGACATCATGGAAGAAGGAACAGCAACCGATGCAGGACCCAAGACTTTGTTAATCAGGCTGAGTGATGGTTACTGCAAGCAGATAACCAAAAAGTGATGACTGCAACAGTGAAACATGAAGAACATCTTTGCTTGAGATAGATGGGTAGCCTGTTCCAGAGTATGGGAAGTCTCTAGGACAGGAATTTATCCCTCCAGCATGTCCTGTTTATTGTGGTGACAAGGTTTAGGTCCCTAGAGTGTGTAGCTTGGAGGGATTGGGATTTCTTTAGGTGTAGCATGCCCAACAGCTCTGGGTTTGACATAGCTTTATATGTTAGGCAGAGATCACCTAAGAGTAGGCGATATGCTATGGAGTAAAGCTGGAATTTTTTTGAAACGGTCAGTGTAGGGCATCTGTTTGAGGCCAGTAATCCTCTTTGTGAGGTACTTTTGTGGCCTTTCCAGCTGCTGCAGATGTCTTATGAGGTACATTCCAAAAGGGGCATTGTACTCTATAATGGGTCTAATGAGTGTCAAGTACAGGGGAACAATGACCTATTTTTTCCTGGATGAGAACCCCTTTATGATGAGGTGTGCCACATAGAAGGACTTCCTGACTACTGTGACGATGTGACTATCAAAGGACAGACTACTGTCCACCTAGGTCCTAAGGTCTCTTATCACACATTCTGTATTAAGCAGACTGCTGTCTATGTAGTAGTTCGTAGGTACAAAGTTTTTACCAAAGGGGATGACGATGCACTTTTTGGCATTGAGCTTGAGGCCATGGTGCTGACACCAGGCATCTGTCTCAGCGAGGCCCTTCTGTAGGATTTCCACATCATTTGGGGACTCGACTATGGCTCCTAGTTTGCAGTCATCAGAGGCCTTCTGTGTTAGCCTGTACTTCAGAGAAGTAGATACCAAACAGGAGAGGTCCCAGGACTGAACCCTGTGGCACTCCACTTGTCACTGGTTTGAGGTCAAATTTGGAGTGTGCAACTTTTATAGTGTGGGTTCTGTCAGTGAGCCAGTTGGAAACCCATCTTGTGATGTAGGGATTTATACCTAGTTTAGTGAGTTTGGCTAGAATTCCAGAATGGGGGATGGTGTCGAACGTCTTGGCGAGGTCAAGATAGGCTGTGTGAACCACCTTATCCTCATCTACGGCTTTGGTGACTGCCTCAAAGAAGTTGATCAGGTTCAGGAGGCATGATCTGCCTTTCACAAACCCGAACTGGGTGGGATCCAGAGTTTGGAGGTTACCAATGTCTTTGTTTATGAGTTCCATAATGATACGTTCCATGGCCTTGCAGACCAGGCTCATCAGGCTAATAGAGCGATAGTTCCCGGGATCAGTGGTGGCTCTCCATTTGTGGATTGGGATAACTGTTGCTGTACGCCATTCAGTGGGCACAAAGCCTGATGTGAGGCTATGATTGAACGTGGTGCTTAGGTGGGGAGCCTGTTCATTCTGAAGTTCATGTAAAATGAGAGCCTGGGATGTTGTCCAGTCCTATGGATGCTGTGTTTTTGGCTTTAGAGAGTTCAGCTTTTACCTGCGTAGCTGTGATTACAGGGAATCTGCATTCTTCCTGTATAAATATGGGCCCTTTAGGGGGTGAGTAAAGTTAGCACTGAACCTATCTGCCAGGATGTTGGCAATATCAGTTGGTTCTGTAATTTTCATGCCGTTGTGCTGTAACTCAGAGCAGATCTGGGTGTTGCTATTGAGATTCTTGACATAGCTATAGAATGCTTTGTGGTTGTCCTTAGAATCAGTGGTGATTTTGTTTTTGTAGCTTGCTTTCGAGGATCTTATAAGGGATCTCAACTTCTTACTGAGGCTGAGCAGGGAGCTCCTCCACTCATGAGATTTTACTCTCTTTTGCAACAATTTCTTCCTTCTGTTGTACAATTTGTTTATGGCAGGGGACCACAAGATTGGCTTCCATTTTTGGAGGATAGCATCTTGGTTCTTTTTGGGATAGCACGATATATGCACTCGTGTAAGTGCTTATAGAGTGCATTTGTGTAGGATTCAGCAGTCGTAACTGTATTGTCCATCTGCATGGGTGTTATGAAGTTCACCACTTCTATAAGAAGCATGAAGTTGGCTTTGGAGAAACTGTTTACTGTGGTTTCCTTAATGGGGGCAGGATGCAGAATTCAAGGGTGATTAGCTTATGGTCTGATCAGACCAATCAGGAGTTGACTTCAGGTGTGGAACACCGGTCACTCATGTTGGTAATGACTAGGTCTAGGATACTGTTGCCCCTGGTGGAGATGTGGATAAGTTGATCCAGGGCATTGGCGTGTATGAATTCCACAAAGTGTTGTGTGTAGGAGTTGGTACACGAGTAGTTAACATCGCCCCATTATTAGGGTGTTTGGTTGAACCCTAATATTTTCCAGTACATCAAGAAAAGAGGAGTGGGAACCCTGGGGCATGGTGGGGGATCTGTAGCAAGCTACAATCTGGATTGCAGTTTTGCCTAGAGTTAGTTGCACTTGGATAACCTCGGATGCATTATGCTGAGCAACTAGCCTGGAGGTGTGGATATCCTTAATGAATATGGACAAACCTCCGCCTTTGGTGTTCCGGTCCAGGTTACATGGTCAAAAAGTGTGGTATGAGTTAAAACCTGGTAGTGCAGGGGTGCTCTCTGGAGCCTTGAACCAGGTCTCAGTCACTGCACAGATATCGATGTTCTCCATTTTAAGGAGTGCCTTGAGTGAGTGCATTTTGAGATTTAGACTTCTAGCATTGAGTAGCATTACCCTCAGTTTTTGCTTGCCTGTTCCTGTTACAGTGGTGAATTTGTCATTTGAACCTTGCCTAAAAAGGGCACTACAGGGGCGGCAAGAGCCTTAGCTAGTATCCAGAATCCCAGGGGCGACAGGTGCAGGCCATCTCCAGCAAATCATCGTGGTCTGTCGACCATGTCATCCCAAGCAGACAGATACTGGATCCCCTTAGAATGACACCAGAAGCTTAGCCAATTGTTGAAGTCAATCATTTTGTCCTTGTACTGCGGTATCATTCTGGGTGATGGCAGAATGCTACTCAGGGCTAGGGTCATACCTGCCTGGGCTACAAGATCGGAGAGCTCTTCCATGTCTCTTTTCATGTAGTCCAGGGAGGTACATCTCAGGTTGTTCACACCAGCATGGACAATGACAGAGTCATATTTGTACTTGCTGTGCAGTGACCTGAGTGCGTGGGTTATGTAGCAGATCCTGGCACCCGACAGGCAGCTGACAGTAACCTTCTCCTTGTTTAGCCTGGTGAGTGTGACATCAGTGTGCCTGACTATAGAGTCACCTATGACTAGTGTGTTGGATACGTTGTTTTGCCTTATTGGCTGTGGTTGAGTGGCACACTGAGTTTGTGAGCTATGTCTCATTTGGGTTGTGTTGGGGGTGGAAGTTGCTTGCTTTTCTGCTTTGGAGGTCTCTGTTGCTTGGGCAGATTATTACTGAGAGCCTCCGCGAATGTTTTTGTGTTTCTATGTGTGGATTTTGTTGGTGTAAATTTAGTGAGACTATGTGATAAGTGTGGTGTGGTGCAAGTGTTTACCTTCTCCTCTTGAATGTCAAGTTCAGTCTTGGTTGGAGAGAGCTTTACCTCCAGTTTGGCTAGATAAGTGCATCTCTCACAGGTTGTAGTGTTGGGTGGTAGGACAGGGTTGTCTGTGTACATGAGGCAATTTCTACATTGCCCCAAGATGTCCAGATTCACAGGAGAGAACAGTGGGAGCTGACTCTTGGACATGCCTGAATAAAAAAAATATTTTCCTTTAGACAAGTGAGGAAAGTAAGTGCAAAAACTGTTTTCCTCTAGGTAATGAGGAAGGTTGAGTGCTATAGTAATTAGTAGCTTATTTAGTGATTACAACAAGTTCTGAACAAGTGCCGAGCACGAATAAGCAAATTCATGTGCTAAAACTAAGAATCGGTATCTGCACTAGACTAGTTACAGGAAACAAGTGCAAATGCGGGCTTTCAAATCAGAAAGTTGAGATAGAGATGGAAAAGATTGCCCAAACGGCCAATAACTACAATTTCTGGGCCAGAACCACTCGTTATGTGGTAGACAGGTTACCTAGTGCTTACCACTCCCACTGACAAGCTAGAAGGCTTCCCTCCAACACAGAAAGGCTTGGGAAGGGGGGGGGGGCTCAGAAGCTTACATACAGTCCTGGATACAGCAAATATGTATCTGGACTACACTAGTTACAGGAATGGTAGGAAACAGGCTTACAGTTTTTTTTTGTTTGTTTTTTAACAGAAAAGTAGCTAAAACAGCAGTAAAAACAATTCAAATGCAGTGCAAGCTAGCACACTTGAGTATATAACAATATTAGACCTAACACATTTTAAAAAAATGCAATTAAATTAAAAATGACTAAAAACAAGTGCAGGAGGAGTGTATTAGGTAGAATGTGGTAAAGAGATGGGACTGGGAGGAGTGTCCCAGATCAAATCAACAGTGGGGCGGGCAACTGCAAAAGCCACCAAATTTAAACAACAAACCAGAAATGGGGGGGAGGGGGGACAAAACACTTTCAGCAGAGATCTGAAAAACTATACAGTGAATCAAAAATAACAGTGCACAACTCTGAATAAAATTAGTCCAGCAACAATTTACAGTACACAATTCTGAAGAAGCAAAAAAAATATACTTAGCTCTGTATATTTCCAGATAGTTTGAAAAGAGCTCTGTTAGGCACAGGTTCCAGCAATGATATTTGGTAACTCTTCACTGCCCCCCAGTACCTGTCTTAACTCTTCCCTGAACTCCATCTCACAATCACCCTTTTTCACCTTCCACTATTTAATCCTTGGTGCTGCTCTCACACTCCTCCCTCCTCTTCTTGATCACCAACATCATCCTACAGACCACCACCCTATGCTGCCTAACTATACTTTCCCCTGTCACCACTTTACAGTCTCTAATCTCCTTCAGACTGGCCCTCCAGCATAGGATGTAATCCACCTGTGTGTATCTTCCTCCACTCTTGTGCATCACCCTATGCTCCTCCCTCTTCTTAAAATACATATTCACCACAGCCATGTCCATCCTTTTTGCAGAATCCACTATCTGACCTTCTGCATTTCTCTCCTTAACACCATACCTACCCATCACTTCCTCATCCCCTAAGTTTCTTTCACCAACATGCCCATTGAAATCCGCTCCAATCACCAGTCTTGCATCCTTGGGTACACTCACCACCACTTCATCCAACTCACTCCCAAATTTTTCTTTCTCTTCCATCGCACACCCAACTTGCAGAGCATATGCACTAACAACATTCATCATTACACCATCAATTTCCAGCTTCATAAACATCACTCTATCTGACACTCTTTTCACCTCCAAAACACTCTTGGCATACTGTTCCCTCAGGATAACCCCTACCCCATTTCTCCTGCCATCCACACCATGATAGAACAATTTGAACCCACCTCCTATGCACCTAGCCTTACTCCCCTTCCATCTGGTCTCTTGCAGGCACAATGTATCAACCTTCCTTCTCTCCATCATATCAGCTAGCTCTCTCCCTATACGAGTCATACTGCCAACATTCAAAGTTCCTACCCTCACTACTACACTCCTAAAATTCCTCCTCTCTTCCTGCCTTCGGGCATGCCTTCCCCCTCTTCTTCTCCTTTGGCCAACAGTAGCCCAATGTCCGCCAGTACCCTGTTGGCTAACAGTACTGGTGACGGTTGTTGTTAACCCAGACCTTGACTGATCTGGTATGGAAATCTGTATTGCTGTCCACATATGTCATTTGGCAGAGGTTTTACACCGGATGCCCTTCCTGACGTAACCCTTCCCATTTATCCGGGCTTGGGACCGGCACGAAAAAATGCACTGGCTTGTGTATCCCCAGTGGCTGGGTTAGATGACTGAATACTAGAATATTTATATATTGAAAAGTTATTGTGAAAGTGTTGATGAACAACAAATGACCAAGGAACAGCAGTTGTGGAAAGTTATTCTTTCAGTCAGAAATGCATCTATACTATAGCTGAGTTCTTCAATAACTCTTTTGGTTCAGTCATATTATCATCTCTGTGAGACAAACTGTATACTTTAGTAAATATTACATTTACACATTTTTCTTTTTTGCTTATAAGTATTTAATTACATGATGATTTCTAATGAAATTCTTAAGGCCTTCCATGAAAAGACAGCCTTTAACCCGATCACTTCTAGCAGAACACTGGCAATAAATGATTTTTGTGGAATTGGAGACTGAACAGTGAATCTAGATTATGGAGGTTTTTTTTTTCCTACCAATACCTATTGGAAATGTATTGGTTTCTTATATGTGACACTTCTAACAGATGCCGGATTATTTTTGGGGGGGTTTGACTGCTTTCCAGTCCCCAAATACAGGAAAGTTTTTTCATCCTTGTTTCATGTCTGTATGTGGATTTTTGGTCTTCAGCTGAACATTGCACCGTACTCTTATTTTTCTTAAGGTTGCTTCTGCACATGATTGTTGCACACTTTATAAAATAATTGTGTGAAAGGTCAAAATCCACATCTGAAGAGTAAAGCCCATCATACTCGTTTACCCTGGTGCTGAATTTTAAGATCCAGGAGTGTAAGACTGGTGTTTTTTTTTTTTGCATATTGATATCAATAAAGAAATTAAAGACTTAATTCTCTAAAATGGCAGTAGAGGTTTTTCCTTACAGAAAGCCTAGCAAAACCATTTCTGAGTAAGCCTTGTGTTCCAGAAACTAAAAGTGTTAACAGTGGAAAAGTAGAATTTAGAAAACACATTTTTTCTTGTTTTTCACGTTATTTTTTTTCCAAGACTCACTTTATTAAATCAACAACAAAATGTTCATAAAAGATAACCAATATTAACAGTGAACTTATGTAAACAAGACTTTAAGGCATCATTACTTTAACATGTAGTGAATACAGCATAATTGCACTCTTCTCCATCTTTTCCAAATGAAGCAAATTCCTGCTGCATGCATTAGGGAGAGCTCCAACCTGTCCCCTCATGCTTAGCACTATTACACAGAAATGAGGCCCTTTGGGAGCTGCTTATATCCAGGAGATCTAAATATGCTATAGCTTTAACCCCTAAAAATCCATTACTTAAACTGGGAACTCAGAGCCTTGACACTGAAGCCATAGACCCCACTTGTTACTGTATTGAAGCCCCTGTACTTCTGTTATCTGCCAGGCTTCCCTCTTAGCCAATGCTTAGGGATCCCAAGAATCCTCAAAAAACACATGACTATTAGACCAGAGGCCATTTGTGCCTTGCCAATAACCACCTGCATGCTCTACCAACCTAGTCAAGGCAGACGAGGCCTGTAATTCTTACAATATATGTTTAGGGTACTTATCCAATTGTCTAAGCTATGTTTGAAAACCTAAAGGAAATACCATTGGTTGCCATGCAAAGGGAGTCTATTCTGGAGCAAGAGAATGTGCTGGATAATAAACCTATCTCTCCATTTATTTTTTATTTATTCCCTGATGTAGATTCAGATCTCTTGTTCTAGTGTTAACTGTACTATTTCACACATTAATGGGATTCCTGAGGGCAAAGAAAGCAAAGGTCTCACATCAAGAGTCTACATGATAATGAGTACTGGGAGAGTGACTCCCGCCTTTCCTGATAGCTAAGATTTTTGATGCCTGAGATTCTTTTTGTTATGAACCTCTGTGATGCTTCTCTTTTTTTAATTTTTCCAAGACTTTTGGATTTCTAATACCATGATGGGAATGGACATCTTTCCTGTATCAAACTATGATTAAAGTTAATTAAATTAGTATTGTTTCAATCTTTGATGTTAGCCAGAAGTGCTCTTTCCAGCACCCATCATGTGCCCAGTAATGACTCCTTCTGCAATTCGTATAGTTACATGTATCTGTAACATATCTAGGTATGATTGCAAATTATTTTTTAAAGACCTATTCCTGCTACTACTATTGGAACTGTCTGGGTATCCTTCCCTCGTTTCTGCCTGCAGATCCTGGTATTTTTATGACTTTTGTGTCTTTCTGTATATAAAACACTGTAGTTGCTAGGTGTAGTAATTTCAATGTTCAATGCTAATTTTGTCTTCTTTTCATGGACTACTATATCTGGGTTTATTGCAGCTATTTTTTGAACTGTTAGTAATAGGTGATCCTATGTGATATAAACTTCATCATTTTCCATAATGCTTTGTGGCTCATGTTTCCAGCATTTTTCAGCTACTTCGATATTATAATGTCTGCACAATTCCCAATGCAACAGTCTTGCCACATTATTATGCCTTTAAGTAGACAGTCCTTCTGCCATTAGTATATCACAGCCAGCAACAACATGTCTGACTGTTTCTAATTCTGTTTTAGAAAACCTACATTTTTTCTGTTTCTCCCACATGTTCAATGGACATTTTAAACCAACGTGTATGTAGCCCACTGTCTTGAGCTGCCAATATTAAACTTTCATCTTTTGGTTTAAATCCACCTCTCCTTAACCATTCCTACATTTGATCCTGATCAATATGACGTTGTTCCAACAGTATGCTATACTTGCAACTATATTTATGGATTTTCCACATTTCTTGCTTTCTAATCTGATCCTTCACCTTATGTTCTTTCTTTTGTTTTTTGGCATATTCAGTTGCTGACTGATTTTTATCGACTTATGGTTTGATTTCCATTCCCGCTTGATGCTGATATGCTCCTGCAAAACTAAGCATTGAAGTCTTCTTAAGATTTATTCTCCTCATGTTTCAACACTTTCACTATGTTTGGGTCTTGTGAGGTCAGCAGATATGTATGCAGTTCCATGATTGCAGATCTATACATGTAATCAATTTCAAGGAGGCCCATACCTCCTTCAGAATGAGGAATATATAGTCTTGGTATGCACTGATTTTTATAAATCATTTGATGAGCATGAAGCATCATTCTTGTTTTCCTGTCCAACCTATCCAACACCTTTTGGAGTCAGTCAGTCACTCCAAAGCTGTAAGTTAGGACAGGAAGAGCGGAATAATTTACAGCTCGGATGTTGTTCGTAGATATCAATGCTGTTTTCAGTATTAATTTTTGCCTTCTAAAATATTCCTTAATGAGTTTTATTTGCATTTGTTCGTGTTTTATTGTTAATCCTTCATCAATTCCCAAATATTTATAAACTCCCTCTTGCTCAAGTTCTGTTGCATCACTTTCCTGCCCCAAGCTGATGTTTTCTGGGTGCTGCAGCTTTCCTGCTTTAAAGATTGCTTTTACACATTAATCAAGACCAAATTACATTCTTATATCATCTGAAAAAGTTTTGACCACTTGCAGTTGTGCTTTCAGTTCCTCATCTGATGAACTATACAGTTTTAAATCACCTACAAAAAGAAAATGAGAAGTCTTTACACTTTGTTGTTTTCTGTGAGCCAAATTGTAACCATGACCTAATCTATTAAGTAAACAGCTTAATGGGTTAGGGGAAGACAAAAGCGCATTGGAGACAGAGAGTCACCCTAGAACACCCCCCTTTGAATTTTTATCCCTGGAATAATAATTTGTCCTTTATCATAGCTTAACAGAAAAGTGGTTTGCTACTGTTTTGTGGTTGCTGTAATTGGTACTTTTCTGTTATTGGGGCAACAGCAATTTTAACATTGGTACTATAGAAACTTGATAGAAAATATCTTAACTGCAAATGTGTGACAATCCCTTTCACTGTGGAATTGCAAGGAACATGTTTTTTTTTACAGAATGGCAGTTATGATTGAAAGTGATATATGTGCATTGCTTCGTATTTGCAAAAGTGATATTTACTTGAACTGATCATAAAAACAGAAGACGATCGGTTGCAAGCTGGGTGATGAAATCAAATACACAAATGTAAATAAAGGAATACTCATCAGTAACCAATTGATGCATGTAAAGTAAAAATAAAAAGTAAATAATACCTCTCAATTGCCTAGATTTGTGAATCATATTTTGGTCTGTGCCTCGTAAAATTTGGGGTTTTCTGGCAAATTGCTGAAGATGGAAGTCACTAAATAATGACAGACATAGAAGTTTCAGATGTTATTTCCTACAGAAAAGTAATGTTCACACACCTTTTATTCTACCAACATTCTCAGTTTAAACCGCGGCCTGCCTCCCTGCCCTGTCATTACATTTACCCTCCTTTCAGATACTAGTGACATTAGCAGAAGAGCAACCTTTAAGAGAAGCGGCTGTATCATTGCGTGTTTGTACAACAGTTTCAGTTTAGGAAGCCCTTCTGTGCTCCAAACCTCTCAAACCTGTAAGACACAGAAATCTGAACAAAGCCATATATAATTGGGGGTGGGGGGCAAAGGCACAAAAATACTGCTCTTACAAGCATAGAAAGTTGACAAAATAACAGATTTCAGATTAGCATGAATTTCAAATGCTGATTAGAACTGTTGCCCCGATAACGGAAAAGTACCCTGTAATGTAATCGATTAGTGTAGGCAGTATCTTATACATTTTAAGTACCCTTTTATCCATGAGTGCGTGATACGGTCAAATGCTTTTTTGTAGTCGATCCATGCCATACTTAGATTATTCCCCTTTTTTACAGTGGTCCTTCAAGGTTTTTGTTATGTCTAGTAAGATACACGCCAAAGGCTGCATTATATTCTATTATAGGTGTAACCAGTGTTGAGTACATGGAAATAACAACATTCTTGGTTTTGGAAAAAATGGCTTGTTGATCAATTTTGATGTATGGAAGGACTTTCCAACTACAATTACTACATGATTATTAAAGGAGGGGAAGCCATCTAACCAGGTGACCACTTCTCTGAGGACAGGCTCATTGAAGACTGTGGTATCAGTGATGCATTGTAACAGCCTATGAAGGTCAGGTCCTCTTTAGTCAGAGTCTTGGGTGTTGTCTGTCACCTCATAATCATCTTCATGGGGGCCAAAAAATCAGCTGACTAAGTTCTGGTGTCTCTGCAGGACACAGTAGTATGAAGCCTGGACATTCCTCTCAAGCAAGGTACTCAAACAAATCTCTAAGAAAGTGAATTTGGTGGCCCCATACAGAAAAGGGAAACCTTTGCTCTAAATGCTCTGATGGATGAAAACTGAAGATCAGCACTTTTTTTCTTGGCTACATTCACTTTATAGCCTGACGTGAACAAATTCTTCCAAGATGAAAATGCTTCAAAAGCTCCACATCCAGAACACTGAGGTACATTAACAAATAACCTGCATGGAGAACGAATTTAAATTCTTCCCCACTTATTTTATAGCCACTTAGGTGCTACTCTCAATGACTTTGGAAATGGCTCCAAGTACATTGAAAAGAACAGAGAGGTCAGAGAGAGATAGAGAGGGGAAAAAACAGCCCTGTCTATTATGCCACTGAACAGAGAGCTCTACAGTTGGAGTGTTATGGCTCCCTCCCATTTCATCGAATGGTCACACAATCATAACCCACATTATTGAGCCAAAAGCTCCAACAACAAAAACACTGACACATTAAATGAGACAAAACACCGTTTTTTGGTAGAGGACAGGCCCATCTGCACCCCCCATGCCCCCTGCTAATTATATATACCAAATGCAAGAACACATCACAGTGGGAAAAGAAACAATATGCCAATCCTCTTCAAATTTCGATGTTTCACTGGTTGAGCTTTTTGGATCAATAGTATGGGTTTCCCCTCATCTCAGCATTTGATTATCTCATAAGGAAACAGTTTTTTTTTTCAATAATAAATCTTTATTGTTTTATCATTTTCAATACAAATTCCAAACAAATACAAGATTTAAAATAAAAACCAACTAATGTATCTAACAATAACACCATAACATATATACAATATTTACATGAATGCTTTCACCTGCAACACAAGTTTATACAAAAAGATATAAAAATAATTGAGATTAGTTCAAGTATTACACAATTTGTTGTTACAAGATTTTCTTACAGAGTATAAATAACTCATAATAGAGTTAGGTTTAAAATATTACGCTAATATGATATTAAACACTTGTTCCCATATTTTCGAGTTATTGATATTTTTATTGTGTTGATGTAGAAGTAATTTGTGGGCTAATATATGTCTCATAGCTAGAATTTTAAAGTTATCCCATGAAGTTTGGGATGGGTTTAACCAATTAGTAGCTATATATAGTTTCATTAATAGAAGATATTAATAATTATGATACTTTGTCATCTAGAAAGTTCTTTTGGTGGGATATGCAAAATCATAAATTTATAAAGACACAGTTTTACAACTAATTTTTAGACTCAAAAACACAACCAAAGCTCACTCTGGAAGCTCCAAATGAGGGCGAAAGAACCACAGATATAAATCCCCTGATATAATTCCACAGATATGAATCCAAGGTTTGTTGAAATGACCAGTAATGATTCCAAAATGCGAAATAACTCTTTAATAACGCTTGAAAAATCCAAACAAGTACGTTTTCGAACACCTTCTTCAGCAAAAGACAATTACAACTTGCTAAAAATGCTTGCACTTTATATACAAGGGAACTGATTGTTAAATTGATTAATTGAATGATTTAATTGAATTTCAGTATGCCCTGATAAAAGTTTAGACACAAAATATTCTCTTGAAAGTTTTTACTTAATAGTAATAAAACCAAATAAATAACAAATGTTAAAAACAATCATTGTATTCATAAGAATGTTTAAATATATTTGTATAAAAGTTATTTTAAAACATTTAAAAGAAATTCCTTATACTTGTATGTATTGAAATGTTACTATGTTAATGTGTAGTGTATATCACCATCTAGTGGCTAAAAACAATATTGTGGATTATAACTTGGCAGCTCTAAGCTTTAAAACTGGAATGATGGAAAGCATATCATTCAAACCAGGTCCTTTGGTAGCATCCAGTGTTATCTGCCAAAATAATTCCCTATACTCAAGTTTGGTTGCCCACATGCCACCCCTGATTTCTTTTGGTACTACCTCTAAAACAAAAAAATTGAAAACTGCATTTTTACAGTACTGGGAATGACGAAATAGAGCATTATGTTCATTACTTTTTTTAATTTCATAGTAATGTTCATATATTCTGGATCTAAGCTTCCTTTCTGTTTTCCCTATATAAAATGAGTCACAGGAGTGGCATGTGGCTATGTACACTACTCCCTGAGTATTGCAATTAGCAAATTTAGAACTGGAAATTGTCCTATTTCTGCTGGGAATGGAAATAGTAGTGCCTGTTTGAATGTATGGGCATTGGGAACAGGATCCGCACCTAAATGTCCCAACTCTGTGTGTTTGACCGTTCATATTTGTAGTACCCCCTATTTCAAAAATATTTTTGAGGTCCATGTCCTTCCTATATATGAATTGGAGGTGTTGATTTTTGATATATTCTAGGTCAGTGATATTCCTAAACCTATCCCATTCCTGTTTAATTTTAGTTTTTAGTACCTTTGCATCACCAGTATAATCCATGACGTAGGCCTTTGTAAAATTATTGCTGTTAGTATTAGTTCTATAGGAATTTTCTTCTGGTTCACTTTGGTTACATAATGGTATGGAAACATCTTGTCCCAAAATTGGAGCGAATCTCCCCTTCCTTCCTTCTAATACTATCTGGTATATTTCTTCTATAAGGTAGTCTGGATATCCTCTATCTCTGAACATATTCATAACGTATTCACTGTCCCTAATAAAATCTGGATCTTCAGAGGTCATCCTACTGGTCCTAATGATTTGCCCCTTAAAAATATTCCTTTTTTGACCAAAAGGGTGTCCACTAGAAAAATGGAGATAAGAATTGGAAAATGTTGGCTTCCTATATATTTTGGAGGTAAAATGATCATTACATTTGCTTATTAAAACATCCAAGTAGACACACTCCTCAAAATCTATAGTGTAAGTAAAATCTAAAAACGTGGTTGTGCTTTTGATGTAATCCAAAAATTCAAAAAACTTTTCCACAGTGTCAGTCCAAAAAATGACAATATCGTCAAGAAAGCGTTTATAAAAG
Organism: Protopterus annectens; assembly: GCF_019279795.1. Taxonomy (NCBI): domain Eukaryota; kingdom Metazoa; phylum Chordata; order Ceratodontiformes; family Protopteridae; genus Protopterus; species Protopterus annectens. The sequence continues at coordinate 1,143,320,410 of NC_056748.1, read as the reverse complement.
CTCCAACATTTAACAAATTCACAATTGTTGATATATAATGTCTCCCACCAGGAAAGTATAATATTTGCGTAGGTTGGTGAACATTTTGCCCCCATGGCAACACCCCTTTCTTGCTTAAAAAATTCACCTTGGAAGTACATAAAATTATTCTTAAGAACCACCTCCATCAATAAGAGACATGTTCTAAATATGTCTGTTGAAAAATTACCATGTTGGGCCATACTTTCCTCAAGCCACTGGAGACCAATATCGTGTGGAATTGATCCAAATAAATCAATAATATCCAAAGTTATGAATATAACATTCTCAGAATACAAATGGGTTTTTATTTGTCTGAGGAAATCCCAAGAATCTTTCAACACTGTAACACCTTTGTTAGATAGTCCCTTCAAATGTACATCCACATATTTAGCTAAGGGGGTTGTGATAGAACCTTCAGAAGAGACAATCAGTCTTAACGGAGGATCGTTTTGGTCTTTATGAACCTTGGGAATACCAAATACCGTAGGAACTCTAGGATTTTTGTTCACTAAAAAATTAAAAGTTTCAAAATCTATGGAACCTTCCAATAATAAGTCATTAATTATTAAATTAATTTTGGCTTTGGAAATATTGACTTCATTTATTGAGGCTCTAGAGTAATTAGTAGTATTTTGTAGATTTTCCTTCATTTTGGACTCATATGAAATACAGTCTATTATCACTGTACCCCCACCCTTGTCAGGTTGCATAACTCTAATAGTTTTGTTACTTTTCAAAGATTCAATTAATTAGATTCCTTCTTAGAAAGATTGGAATACACATAATGTGTACTGATGGTATTTCGAATCTCTTTTTCCATCACTTTTTCAAAATGTCTTAACTGTGGATGGAGTGGGGGATTGTAAATACTTCTTTTTCTTAAATTAGAATTTTCATTAGTATTGGAATGTAAACTATTACCAGTATCCGTTCCCTCAAACATAAGACCCAGATTCTGTTTTCTTAAAAATAACTTTAGGTCCACCACCGCCCTTGGAATGCTGACCTTCCTAAGGGGAATGAATTTGAAACCTTTGACAAACAATGTAAAATAATCCAATGAAATTTCTAAAGAACTATAATTGAATATCTTATAGTGGTTGTATTCTAGGGTATTTCCATTCACTTGAGTGTGTTGATTTGTCTCCTGAAATTGGCCCTGTGTTGGTTATAATGATTGTTGTAATGTACAGGTGACCGGTTGCGTAATCTGTCGGACCTGCGAAGGGGAGGGGGTACATAATCTAAAGGGATGTCCCCATTGTTGAACTCACCATCATTATTAGAAAATACTTGGTCTTCCTCAAAATCCATATTTGGATTAATTGTTTTGTGTCCTTCAATGTCCCCCCGGTAGGTATTGTAGGTTCTGGGTTTGGGGTAAGCCGTACCCAATCTGTAGGATTTGATATCCCTGTCTAGTTTGTGTGCTTTCCTTTTCATATTGGTAATACATTCTTTCTCAATCTGGGAAAAAATATTTTTATAGGAAAGTCTACCTGATTCTACTGTATACATAAGATCTTTAATGATGTTATTGTTAATAGTATTCATTTTGGTCAATAAATGGGTCCTAACCCTGTCATTCTCGGTAATAATAGCCTTAGCTATATCCAAACCACACTTATCAAATATATTAATTAGTTCTTTATGAAAGGCAGAGCCTTCTTCAACCCTGTTAGGGTACTTACAAACACGCAAGCCCTTAGGCACAATATCTTTTTCTATACATTCCTGTAAGAATGCTGAATCACATCCTAATCTTTTATATTTTTCTAAATAAAAATATAAAGCATCGAGGTTCTCATTATAACTTCTTCTGTCAGTCTGATTAGATTCAGCATTGGAACCAAAAGCATTTGTAGAAAACTTTTTATCCAGAAAAGCATTGAAATCAAATGAAGTATTAGGTTGGTTAATGTCACCTTGTGTACGAGGCACACGGTGGGTGCGCTGCTCTCATGGTTACTTTGGAAGGGAATCATGTCCGTTTTGTGCAGTTCCATTTTTGACAAAACCATTGTCATTGTTTGAACGTAGAAGTAAAGGAAACTCATCAAAGTCATCCAAATGGTTTAGTACACCAGACGGTCCTGCTACCTCCCCTCTGGGACGTTCCGTTGAACCAGGAAGTAAGTCACAAGATGGTAAGCAAGGGGGCGGTTCTCTGGCAGGAAAACGCTGCTTACTAAGGAACGAATGCTCTGAAACAAGAGACACAATGGATGCACACGCTGGTGTGAGGAGCTCCACAATTTGGGAAAGTTGACCGATAACTTTCCTGAGTTCACCCTTTTCATAAAGGGTTGATTCATTATTGTTCTCTGCCCCTGGTGCTTCCGCCATCTCAAACCTTTACAAATAACCAAAATAAAGATATGTGAACTGAGTGAACAACACGTTACCAAAAACACAACCAAAGCTCACTCTGGAAGCTCCAAATGAGGGCTAAAGAACCACAGATATAAATCCCCTGATATAATTCCACAGATATGAATCCAAGGTTTGTTGAAATGACCAGTAATGATTCCAAAATGCGAAATAACTCTTTAATAACGCTTGAACAATCCAAACAAGTACGTTTTCGAACACCTTCTTCAGCAAAAGACAATTACAACTTGCTAAAAATGCTTGCACTTTATATACAAGGGAACTGATTGTTAAATTGATTAATTGAATGATTTAATTGAATTTCAGTATGCCCTGATAAAAGTTTAGACACAAAATATTCTCTTGAAAGTTTTTACTTAATAGTAATAAAACCAAATAAATAACAAATGTTAAAAACAATCATTGTATTCATAAGAATGTTTAAATATATTTGTATAAAAGTTATTTTAAAACATTTAAAAGAAATTCCTTATACTTGTATGTATTGAAATGTTACTATGTTAATGTGTAGTGTATATCACCATCTAGTGGCTAAAAACAATATTGTGGATTATAACTTGGCAGCTCTAAGCTTTAAAACTGGAATGATGGAAAGCATATCATTCAAACCAGGTCCTTTGGTAGCATCCAGTGTTATCTGCCAAAATAATTCCCTATACTTAAGTTTGGTTTCCCACATGCCACCCCTGATTTCTTTTGGTACTACCTCTAAAACAAAAAAATTGAAAACTGCATTTTTACAGTACTGGGAATGACGAAATAGAGCATTATGTTCATTACTTTTTTTAATTTCATAGTAATGTTCATATATTCTGGATCTAAGCTTCCTTTCTGTTTTCCCTATATAAAATGAGTCACAGGAGTGGCATGTGGCTATGTACACTACTCCCTGAGTATTGCAATTAGCAAATTTAGAACTGGAAATTGTCCTATTTCTGCTGGGAATGGAAATAGTAGTGCCTGTTTGAATGTATGGGTATTGGGAACAGGATCCGCACCTAAATCATATCAGACTGACAGCAGAAGTTATAATGAGAACCTCAATGCTTTATATTTTTATTTAGAAAAATATAAAAGATTAGGATGTGATTCAGCATTCTTACAGGAATGTATAGAAAAAGATATTGTGCCTAAGGGCTTGCGTGTTTGTAAGTACCCTAACAGGGTTGAAGAAGGCTCTGCCTTTCATAAAGAACTAATTAATATATTTGATAAGTGTGGTTTGGATATAGCTAAGGCTATTATTACCGAGAATGACAGGGTTAGGACCCATTTATTGACCAAAATGAATACTATTAACAATAACATCATTAAAGATCTTATGTATACAGTAGAATCAGGTAGACTTTCCTATAAAAATATTTTTTCCCAGATTGAGAAAGAATGTATTACTAATATGAAAAGGAAAGCACACAAACTAGATAGGGATATCAAAGTCTATAGATTGGGTACGGCTTATCCCAAACCTAGAACCTACAATACCTACCGGGGGGACATTGAAGGACACAAAACAATTAATCCAAATATGGATTTTGAGGAAGACCAAGTATTTTCTAATAATGATGGTGAGTTCAACAATGGGGACATCCCTTTAGATTATGTACCCCCTCCCCTTCGCAGGTCCGACAGATTACGCAACCGGTCACCTGTACATTACAACAATCATTACAACCAACAAGGCCAATTTCAGGAGACAAATCAACACATTCAAGTGAATGGAAATACCCTAGAATACAACCACTATAAGATATTCAATTATAGTTCTTTAGAAATTTCATTGGATTATTTTACATTGTTTGTCAAAGGTTTCAAATTCATTCCCCTTAGGAAGGTCAGCATTCCAAGGGCGGTGGTGGACCTAAAGTTATTTTTAAGAAAACAGAATCTGGGTCTTATATTTGAGGGAACGGATACTGGTAATAGTTTACATTCCAATACTAATGAAAATTCTAATTTAAGAAAAAGAAGTATTTACAATCCCCCACTCCATCCACAGTTAAGACATTTTGAAAAAGTGATGGAAAAAGAGATTCGAAATACCATCAGTACACATTATGTGTATTCCAATCTTTTTAAGAAGGAATCTAATTTACTCGAATCTTTGAAAAGTAACAAAACTATTAGAGTTATGCAACCTGACAAGGGTGGGGGTACAGTGATGATAGACTGCATTTCATATGAGTCCAACATGAAGGAAAATCTACAAAATAATACTAATTACTCTAGAGCCTCCATAAATGAAGTCAATATTTCCAAAGCCAAAATTAATTTAATAATTAATGACTTATTATTGGAAGGTTCCATAGATTTTGAAACTTTTAATTTTTAGTGAACAAAAATCCTAGAGTTCCTACGGTATTTGGTATTCCCAAGGTTCATAAAGACCAAAATGATCCTCCGTTAAGACTGATTGTCTCTTCTGAAGGTTCTATCACAACCCCCTTAGCTAAATATGTGGACGTACATTTGAAGGGACTATCTAACAAAGGTGTTACAGTGTTGAAAGATTCTTGGGATTTCCTCAGACAAATAAAAACCCATTTGTATTCTGAGAATGTTATATTCATAACTTTGGATATTATTGATTTATTTGGATCAATTCCACACGATATTGGTCTCCAGTGGCTTGAGGAAAGTATGGCCCAACATGGTAATTTTTCAACAGACATATTTAGAACATGTCTCTTATTGATGGAGGTGGTTCTTAAGAATAATTTTATGTACTTCCAAGGTGAATTTTTAAGCAAGAAAGGGGTGTTGCCATGGGGGCAAAATGTTCACCAACCTACGCAAATATTATACTTTCCTGGTGGGAGACATTATATATCAACAATTGTGAATTTGTTAAATGTTGGAGCTTTTATAAACGCTTTCTTGACGATATTGTCATTTTTTGGACTGACACTGTGGAAAAGTTTTTTGAATTTTTGGATTACATCAAAAGCACAACCACGTTTTTAGATTTTACTTACACTATAGATTTTGAGGAGTGTGTCTACTTGGATGTTTTAATAAGCAAATGTAATGATCATTTTACCTCCAAAATATATAGGAAGCCAACATTTTCCAATTCTTATCTCCATTTTTCTAGTGGGCACCCTTTTGGTCAAAAAAGGAATATTTTTAAGGGGCAAATCATTAGGACCAGCAGGATGACCTCTGAAGATCCAGATTTTATTAGGGACAGTGAATACGTTATGAATATGTTCAGAGATAGAGGATATCCAGACTACCTTATAGAAGAAATATACCAGATAGTATTAGAAGGAAGGAAGGGGAGATTCGCTCCAATTTTGGGACAAGATGTTTCCATACCATTATGTAACCAAAGTGAACCAGAAGAAAATTCCTATGGAACTAATACTAACAGCAATAATTTTACAAAGGCCTATGTTATGGATTATACTGGTGATGCAAAGGTACTAAAAACTAAAATTAAACAGGAATGGGATAGGTTTAGGAATATCACTGACCTAGAATATATCAAAAATCAACACCTCCAATTCATATATAGGAAGGACATGGACCTCAAAAATATTTTTGAAATAGGGGGTACTACAAATACGAACGGTCAAACACACAGAGTTGGGACATTTAGGTGCGGATCCTGTTCCCAATGCCCATACATTCAAACAGGCACTACTATTTCCATTCCCAGCAGAAATAGGACAATTTCCAGTTCTACATTTGCTAATTGCAATACTCAGGGAGTAGTGTACATAGCCACATGCCACTCCTGTGACTCATTTTATATAGGGAAAACAGAAAGGAAGCTTAGATCCAGAATATATGAACATTACTATGAAATTAAAAAAAATAATGAACATAATGCTCTATTTCGTCATTCCCAGTACTGTAAAAATGCAGTTTTCAATTTTTTTGTTTTAGAGGTAGTACTAAAAGAAATCAGGGGTGGCATGTGGGAAACCAAACTTGAGTATAGGGAATTATTTTGGCAGATAACACTGGATGCTACCAAAGGACCTGGTTTGAATGATATGCTTTCCATCATTCCAGTTTTAAAGCTTAGAGCTGCCAAGTTATAATCCACAATATTGTTTTTAGCCACTAGATGGTGATATACACTACACATTAACATAGTAACATTTCAATACATACAAGTATAAGGAATTTCTTTTAAATGTTTTAAAATAACTTTTATACAAATATATTTAAACATTCTTATGAATACAATGATTGTTTTTAACATTTGTTATTTATTTGGTTTTATTACTATTAAGTAAAAACTTTCAAGAGAATATTTTGTGTCTAAACTTTTATCAGGGCATACTGAAATTCAATTAAATCATTCAATTAATCAATTTAACAATCAGTTCTCTTGTATATAAAGTGCAAGCATTTTTAGCAAGTTGTAATTGTCTTTTGCTGAAGAAAGTGTTCGAAAACGTACTTGTTTGGATTTTTCAAGCGTTATTAAAGAGTTATTTCGCATTTTGGAATCATTACTGGTCATTTCAACAAACCTTGGAGTCATATCTGTGGAATTATATAAGGGGATTTATATCTGTGGTTCTTTAGCCCTCATTTGGAGCTTCCAGAGTGAGCTTTGATTGTGTTTTTGGTAACGTGTTGTTCACTCAGTTCACATCTCTTTATTTTGGTAATTTTTAGACTCCCCCCCCCCCCAGACTAGCCTCAAGATGAGGAGGGGGAACTCTTTCTGTTAAAATCACATTTAAGCATCCATCTATATGATCAAGGAATCACTAACCCAGTTACTTATTCTAACTGGCTACTTGTAACCATTCCCTCCCAAGAATACCGCATTACATCTTACTATAGTGCATCTACCTCCTCCCCCCTCACTCCTGAAATCAAATAACCTATTAAAAGAAATAATTTCCTCCACAGATTACATCAAAAATCTTGTAATACTTGGAGTCTTCAATCTCACTTTGCCCAGTGCTATTTCCAATTATCTTAAAACTCTTTTCATACAATTCAGCGTCATCCAGCTCATATCTCAACCTACTAAACTTAACCTCAACACATCTCACCACTCCCCCCTAGACTTTTTTAACTAACAAGCCTTCTCTTATCTCAGTCTTCACCATCCACCCACCATCTTTCAATGACTCTGCCTTATCAGTTTTTGTAGACATTATCCATATTTAAATATGTCCCCAAAGATCATGTTTCTCTGGAAAAGATCACAGCCTAACATTAATAAACTTAAATTCACCCAGTCCTCAATGGCTTGGTCACCAGTTAAGAATTCATGTGACTCTAACATTACCGCAGAACTACTCACATTTATACTGAGTGACCTGAACTCCTGCTTCACAGTAATCCAAAGACTATACAAACCAAACACTAATAACTGGTTAACCTATGTACACAAAGCTCTTCTTAACTTACAGGCAAGGCATGTCATTCTTGGAAAGCCAATCTCACTGCAGTAAACAGTCAATGCTACACCCAACTGTATAACCTTTCTAAGCAAGCAATATCCAGTCATAAAATTCACCTAATGCAATCATACAAACCATACTAATAAAATAATGCAACATTTCTTGAAAGATGTCAACTGTCTTACAAAACAGACTCCATGAATTCCACATTTTCTTAGTAACATTTTGTCTCAGATTACCTTTCTCCCTCCAGCACATCTAATCACTTAAGTTACCCTCAGTCCCAGTTCCTTGAACCAGTTCCATTAACTATTAACTACAACCCCTCTCTGCAGGCTTATTCTTCCTCCCACCCGTCCTCCCCTCGTCATGACACACAGAACGTTACCTACCTGTACAACATTTAATACATACTTTCATACTTACACCATATCCACCTTCCCTCGTCTGATTTTCTGACCCCCAGTCCTCTATAATAACTTCTACACAGACTTCTTTAAATGCTTAATTCTTACAGCCCCATCCATCCATGCCAGAACTCACCTAAAAAACAGAATAAAACAAGACATTATTTTCTCATGCCCTCGCCTATAAAAATACAACTCTGTGGTGAGATTCACCATAACCTGGGACCTTGTATTAATAAGTTTGGGTGTTCTCCACCCTCTCACCTATGTGCTCCATCTACAACTAAGTCTACACTAATATTCTATCATATCAACATTATAAGCATCATTATTTTATCAATTGCTGACCAGGCTATTCCCACTAGGCTGGAAGCCTCTTTTCAGGAAGACTCAAGGTGGCATTTATACTACTAGGGGAAATTGGCCAGGCATCATAGAACTTTCCATTACACTTTGTAGCTGCTAGATGACACTGGTGGGGGGGGGTCCTACAGCAGAAGGAAAAATCCCGTGGCCTGCTTTTCATCTTGGGATTGGTGCTACTGTTTGCTTCTAGTAAGAGAAGAACAAAGGAGCAATGTGTCTAAGCAGCATGAAGCTGTAGTGGAACCAGCACTAGTAGTAGCCAGGCAGAAGTCATTCAGGTGAACCCCCCTCTTTCCATCATTCTTGACAAGCTAATTCTTTTTACTGCTTGATTTGCTGCTGTCTAATTTAATTTTGGAATATCTCCCTAAAAACGTCATCCATAAATCATCAGTGTCTACTTATTAGTTTCCCCTCAAGTGTTTGGCAGTGCCCTGTATACATGCAGACACCTTGAGTTGACATTTTTTCTCGTAAAAATACCCACACAGGGCAACTAGTTTGCAGTGACAAGAACTGCCCTCAAGGTTGCAAACCAGATACTCCTGACATTAATTTATATTCTGACTCCAACTGTCTAATCAATAAAAAAGGGCCTGTTGTCATGGTCATGAACTTTCCCACTATCTTTGTTACCAGTTTGGTGGCTATGGGCATCCTGAGGCAATGCAGAACTTGCCTTATGTTTAGTGACAACCCAGGTGATTCTCAAACAAACTGATATGGTATATGAAATATGTATTTACATAATGTCACTTGAGACAAAGCTCTCCTAATGTCAGTCAAGTTGTCAGTAGAGCACACGCTACACCCATCACATACAGTTCAAAGCAGAGGCATAGACCCACATATGCCAAAGCACTTAAAAGTAACCTTCGTAAACCTCTCCTTTGATAATCACATTGCCAAAGTGGTTAGAACATCCTTCTATGTGGCCCACCTAATCACAAAAGGGTTTGCATCCAGATCGAAAGAGGTCATTGGGCCCCTCTATGCATCACTCATCAGACCCATCATAGAGTACAATGCCCCATTTGGGATGTACCTTACAAGACACCTACAACAACTGGAAGGACCACACAAGTACCTCACCAAGAGGATCACTGGCCTCAAGCAGATGCCCTATGCAGCTTGACTGAAGAAACTCCAGCTGTACTCTGTTGCATACCACCTACTCAGAGGTGATCTCTGCCTGACATACAAGGCCATGTCCAACCCAGAATTGATGGGCATGCTCCACCTAAAGAAAACCATATCCCCTCGAGCCACACACTCCAGGGATCTAAACCTCACCACAACAATAAATAGGATGTGCTGAAGGGATAGATTCCTGTCCCAGACACAATTTGTACTTCCTCCTGCCAAGGGACAGGGGTAGTTATTAAAAAACAAAAAAGTCCAGGTACTGTGAGGACACAAGCAAACCCTATAGCTGCCTGAAGAATGGCCTTTTCAGAGTCGATGAAGGCTTGATGGTCAGCAGCGATGAAGGCATAAACACATCAAGCAAAAAAAAAAAAAAAAAAAAAAAAAGGTATGATATTTTTTTTCCTCTATGGAAGGTGCTATGAAAAAGGGGTGGGTGCTTTCATTGGCCCCAAAGGGTCCCACTTAAAGTCCTAGAACATCAGCTAGATCAATTACAGTAATTAATAGTGGTGAAGGGAGTGTAGGCAAATGTAATACTGACAGTAGCAAATATGTATTGTCTACCTGAGTCTACTGCAACAGATCTTAAAAGGACTCTGACTTAACTTATTATGTCTCATAGGTTCATAGGTTGGTACTGGGCTATCTGCCCGAAGGCATATATTAGCCCAGCCATGTTGTGCAGTATTCACCGCCCCTTTAGTAGTTCCCTAGACCCTTGTACTAGCAGCTAGTACCCTTGGCCCCTATCTAGTAGTGCTGTTGGTGTGATCCCCGGTGTGAACTTTCTGTTACCCATCCACTCATCAAGGTTCCTCTTGAAGAGTGATAGTGAGGGGCTCTGTCTTATGTAGATCGGGACCCTGTTCCATACTAAGGGAAGTCTCTGCGAGTGGAATCTATCCCTCCAGCATGTTCTATTCATTGTTGTGTTGAGGTTTATATCCCTAGGGCGTGTAGCTCGAGTAGATTTGGTTTTCTAAGATGGAGCATGTTCAGTAATTCTGGGTTGGACATGGCTCTGTACATTAGACAGAGATCACCTCTGAGAAAGCGGTATGCAACAGAGAACAGTCTTAGCGTTTTCAAATGTGCTGCATAGGGCAACTGTTTGAGGCCAGTAATCCTCTTGGTTAAGTACCTCTGTGGTCTCTCCAGCTGCTGGAGATGTCTAGCCAGGTACATTCCAATTGGTGCATTGTACTCAATAATGGGTCTGATGAGGGAAGAGTAGAGGGGCACCATTACATCCTTAGATCTTGATGCAAACCCTTTCATGATCAGATGGGTCACATAGAAGGATTTTCTAACCACTTTGGCAACATGGTTATCAAAGGAAAGCTGACTATCTACTTGGGTCCCTAGATCCCTCATTTCTTCTTCAGATTTCAGGGGATTACCTCCTATGTTGTAGTTTGTGGGTACTCTGTTTTTTCCAAAGGGGATTACTACGCATTTTTTTGCATTTAGCTTCAGACCATGGCTTTGACACCATGCATCAGTCTCATTTAGGCCCTTCTGGAGGATCTCCATGTTGGCTGGAGACTCTATTATAGCACCCAGTTTGCAGTCGCCCGCAAACTTAGTCAGCCACAGCCCTTCTGTGCTTGCCTGTACTTCTGAGAAGTATATGCCAAACAGGAGGGGCCACAGGACAGAGCCCTGAGGCACACCACTCGTTACTGGTCTGGATTCGGACATAGATCCCACTACTCTTACTTTATGGGATCTGTCTGAGAGCCAGTTTGCGATCCATCTTGTGACATAAGGGTTTATGCCCAGGCTGGTGAGCTTATCAATAATACCTGAATGGGGAATGGTGTCAAATGCTTTAGCAAGGTCAAGGTAAGCCGTGTGTACCTCCTTTCCCTTATCTATAGCCTGAGTAACTGTCTCAAAGAAATCCACCAGGTTCAGGAGGCATGATCTGCCCTTGACAAAGCCGAACTGTGTGGGGTCCAGCGACTGGAGGTTCCCAATCTCTCCATTTATGAGTTCCATAATGATCCGCTCCATAGCCTTACAGATCAGACTGGTCAGGCTTATTGGTCGGTAGTTACCAGGGTCAGTTGTGGCCCCACCCTTGTGTAGCAGGACCACCATTGCCGTGCGCCATTCTATGGGTACATATCCTGTGGAGAGGCTGAGACTGAACAGGGTATTAAGATGCAGGGTTAATTCCTTTTGGAGCTCGTGTATGACACAGCCTGGGACACCATCTGGTCCCATGGTGGCAGTGTTTTTAGCTTTAGATAGAGCCTTGTTAACCAACGTATCAGTAATAATTGGACTTACACAATCCCCTGGAATGGTAATAGGCCCTGTAGGTGGTGAGCGGGGGGAGAAATTTGCACTGAACCTGTCAGCCAAGATGTTGGCAATGTCAGAAGGGTCAGTGTATTTTGTTCCATTTTGTACTAACTCAGAACAGACCTGAACGTTGCTATTTAGGTTTTTGATGTAGCCATAGAAGGCCTTATGGTTATCCTTGGCATACTTGGCAACTTTCTTTTCAAAATTAGCTTTACTTGACTTGATGAGGGCCCTCAATTTCTTACTAATGCTGATCAGGGATGATTTTTCTACTTGAGATTTGGCCTTTTTTTGTATAAGTCTCCTCCTTTTATTGTAAAGTTTGCTTATGGCCGGGGTCCACCAGACTGGTTTCTTCTTGCTTGAGGAAGGAGTCTTGGTTTTATTTGGGATAGCATGGTCTATGCAATCCTGAAGATGCATATAGAGTGCCTTGGTGTAGGATTCCGCATCCTGGATATCATTATCCTTCTGCAAGGGAATAGTGAAGCTTTCCATTTCGGATGCAAGTAGTTTGAAGTTTGCTTTGGAAAGGTTTTTGACTATGGTTTCTTTGACTGGGGGAGGTGGAGGGGTGAGGATGTCCAGGGTTATCAGTTTGTGGTCGGATCTGACCAAGGAGGGAGTGATAACGGGTGTGGTACAATGGGCGCCCATATTTGTGATGATTAAATCCAATATGTTGTCCCCTCTAGTGGGGGAACATACTAGTTGTTCAAGGGCATTTGAATTTATAAATTCTATGAATCGCGGAGCATAGGAGTTGGAACATTGGTAGTTCGCCCAGTCTATACCAGGGTAGTTGAAATCACCCAAGATTATGGTGTTGGGTAGGACCTTTATATTTTCCAATGTGTCAAGGAATGCAGAGTGAGCATCTTGGGACATGGTGGGCGATCTATAACCGGCTATGACTTGAAATGCGGTTTTGCCTGCTGATAGTTGCGCATGGATGATCTCTGGGACATCGTGCTGTGCTACTAACCTGGAGATATGGGTATCCTTGATGAATATTGTATACACCTCCGCCCTTTGTACTGCGATCCGGTAACTGAGGCTGGAAGGTATGATATGAATTGTAACCTGGCAGTGCTGGGGTGCTCTCTTGAGCCTTGAACCAGGTTTCCGTCACTGCACAAACATCGATTTTCTCCATGCTGAGGAGAGCCTCGAGTGTGTGCATTTTGAGGTTGAGACTTCTGGTGTTGAGTAGCATTACCCTTAGTTTTTGGTTACCTGTGCTGGTTACGGTGGTTGGTTTGTCCTTTGAGCCTTGCCTAAAAAAGGCACTATGGGGATGGCAAGAGCCTTGGGCAGTATTCGCAAACCTAGGGGTGAAAGGTGCAACCCATCTCTGGCAAACCAGTGGGGCTTGTCTATCATGTCATCCCAGGCAGACAGACACTGGATCCCCTTAGAATAACACCAGAAGCTTAGCCAATTGTTGAAATTGATCATTTTGTTGTCTTTGTATTGTGGTATCATTCTAGGTAGCTACTCTTTCTCATGAGAGAGTTATAATTTTTGTTTGAGACCAGAATCTATTTACAGTTTATGGTGATATGCAAGGAGTGACCCAGATTTGCTAGAACACCTTGGCTAGTGAGGTACTTTCATACCTTTGTGAGAGGACACACACACACACACACACACACACACACACACACACACACACACCTCTCCAGTATAAGAGAAGTATAGAAAATTTACAGAATTATGTCCAGTCAGTTCTGCCATTTAGTCCAGTCTTTAAAAACAGTCCTCATGCAAAACCTTGTCAATTCTTCCTGTATGATTAGCTAACCCAAATTAATAAATGTAAACTCATTTAAAAACACATTGCATGTAAAACTCATCTTCATTTCTATGATTAGTTATCCCAAATTAACAATCATCTCATCTAAAAGCAATCCATAGGCAAAAACCTTGTCTGCTGTTCCACTACAGTTAAGTGACCTAAACTAACAAATTACATCTCAATTACCCTTTTCTCTACCTCACCACTCTAGCAACTCCTGCCCTTCACACTTCTACCCCTTCTTCCCTCATATCTCTCAATCTGACTACACTCCATGACAGACCGTAAACAAAAATACTTTTTTGTTTTAACTGTGCTGTATATACATACCATGTTTGTCTAAAATTTATCTGAAAAGCACTACTATGATCAAATGTATAACAACTGTTTGCCTTTACTCATCTAACTCTGGTTTGAAACTGATAAATGTTCACACGTCTTAGTGTTCTGTGTTGCTTAAACAAAAGATAAAAAGGGCTCTAATGTTTGTGTTTTTTTCATTCATGTTTAAGAGAGGTTATACTATTCAAGGTTTATTTTTTTTCACTTTTTGCTTTTTTTGGTTGTTGGTGTTTTTTAAAAAAATGTTCAATAAAAAAGTTTTGGGGTTAAAGAAACTAAGAAATAAAAAAAAATAAAAAATATTCAATCATTTCCCTTTAGCCTTTTCACTTCAAGTAGAGAGGGACCACTTGTGATCAGTGCGGGTGTTTTAATATTTATTTCTATAATACTCCCCTATTTGCTGAATGGTCCCAGACCCACCTGTTGTCTTGATGAAGGTGACAACTGGGTGGTCTGCTGAGATGCATTTAAGAGTACTTCTGAAGTGGCCACTGAAACTGTACTTAAATAGGAAAAGAGGATAATCCTTTAACTGAGAGCACTGAGGAATGAGGTTTTAAGGAGCTTGGAGGTTCCCATAACATAGAGAGAGGCAGCCATCTCTGTTATTCCAAAAGAACGCTAAAAAAGCTTTATCTTCACCTGCACTGCCCTACCTCAGTCTTGATGAAAACTATAAAAATGTATTCTTTATCAAGCATCTAGACTGGCTCCATTATTTTTGAAACTGAAATGCTTGGATAAATGCAGCCTCATCGTTAAGACATAGATTTGATAACATAATTAAAACTTATACATGAAGCTAAGAGTACTAAATAGTCATCACTGCTGGTGGTTAGCCCAGACACTGACAGGGCTGACTGGGACTATCAGTGTTTGCTATTAAGAACCTGTGTTTTTTGAAATATGTTATTACTAAATATTTATGAAAGTGCCCAGGCACAGGTTAAGGAGAATGCAGGTTTGTTAAAGTCCTTTACATTGTATAGAGAAACCCAAGAAGGATGCCCTCTATCCACTGTCCTATTTATGTTATCTGAAAGCCTTGAAAGAGGCCTTTCAGAATTCAGATATGAAAGGGTTTCCCAGGATGGCTCAAAGGGGAAAGCTTTCTTTACATGTACATGACCTACGTGTATCTTAGAAAAACAAGGAAATAAAAGTTATGTACTTACCACAACTCTAGATCTGTGTTGTCTTGTTTTTGTCTGGGTCAACCTTTGGGTTACCGGATCCAATTGAATCAGATCTCGACACTTTTTTGGAAGCTGTGGATCTATAGCCAAGTCCAAAGTACCTCAGATTGAGTTTGCCTGCCTATTACCAAAATAAAAATTTAAATTTTACATCAATGGACCAAGAAGTGGCCATAAGCAGAGAAACAGCAATTGATAGCTGTTCAAAGACAAGTTCCCTGGTGAAGTACAACTATTCCGAGGAGCATCAGGTGAAAATTTTGGAAAGGGGGTCGAGGGACGGATGTTGAACCTGATGAAAAGAAGACAACACGAATCAAGCGTTATGGCAAGTACATAACTTTTGCATCCAGTATCCAGTGAGAATGGTGGAGTGAATGGATGCACAGGATATGAACTGCACAATCATTTTTGTAGTAAGACACAAATATGGGAAGAAATGACCAAGTTGCTGCAGCACAAATTTAGTCAACAGGAACTCTGCACATTAAAGTGCTACAGTTAGCAATTGCCCCTGTAGAACGAGCCTTCAGTTTTCTTTGTATGGGTAAGTACCATCTCTTTGTACACAAACAGTATGCAATCAGAAAGTCATCTAGACAGAGCAAACACAGATGCACTTTTGCCTAGTTTAGCTCTTGAGAAGGCTACAAACAGCTGATCAGACTGTTGATTATCCTCAGCTCTGTGTAAATAAAATCTAAGTTGTCTATGAACATCTAGTAAATGTAAATTATACTCTCCTCTCTTAGAAAACTTTGGAAAGAATACTGGCAGAGTGATTGTCTGGTTAAGGTTTATTTCAGATGCCACCTCTGGAAGGAAAGTGGGGCCAGTTCTCAAAGATGCTCTGTTTTTAGATCCAGGTGAGGCTGCTTGGATGGGTGACTAAGAAAATCTGGGACGTAATCCAATGTCTAGGGTGGATATACTACATAAAGCCAAAGGAAGGGGAAACAAACCTGCAGGAGTCAAAATGGGGAAATTAGCATTACTGTGTTCTTGCACCCTCTGGCTTTCTTAATAAATTTGGTAGTCAATGGTATAAGAGGAAAAGCATAGAGAAGACCCATGGCCAATTGGGACTACAGCATCTCTCAGTGATTGACCTTGTGGAGGGATCAGGGCAAAGTAACTCCTGCACTTGTTTAGGTATGTCTGTAGCAACATTCTCCCCAGTGACTGAAGATTTGAATCACCAATGTCTAAAGGACCACTCTTGAGGCAAAAGACTACTCAGTTTGTCTGCTAAAACACTGAAAGTCCCCATGACATGCACTGCTACTAGAATGCGACTGGAAGACATCACCCATTGCCACACTCTCATGTTTTCCTGACAAAGTGGGTATGAGAGAGTTCCCCCTTGCCTGTTTATATACTAGGCTACTGCTATGTTGTCTATCTGGACAGAAACTACACCCTTGGGAAGGGAGTCCTGAAAAGTCTGCAATACAAGAAGGACTGCCCTCATCTCCAAGAAACTGATGTGAATACTGGCTTCCATGGGTGACCAAGAGCCTTGGACCATCTTCCCTTTGAAATGCCCCCCCCCACCTCTTCCTCAGGAGGGAAGTGTCTGTGGTTACTACAGCCATTGGAGGGGGTGTGGATAATGGTCGACTGTCCAGAACCAATAGGAAGTTAATCACCAACTGATATGTCTCCTGCAGATGGGTGTAACACTAATTTGAGCTTGTAGTGGGTATAATATCAGGGACCACTGAACCAATAGGGTCCACCGAAGAACTCATGTAATATCTTGCTATGGGAACTAACATGATCAATGCAGCCATTAGCCCTGGCAGACAGAGAATAAGTCTTGCTGGAGGACAGGAATTGTGAAGAACCTGAAAAACTACCTGACACAAGGATGATATCCTGGACTCTGGAAATTTGGCTATTTGACTGAGAATAATCAGGTGACATCCAATTAATTCTGCATGTTGTGTAGGTGTTAACTGATTCTTTGCTTGAAAGATTGCAATTCCCAACTGAAGGACCTTTGTTGGAAATGAAGATCACTGGTTGTAGCAATGAGGAGCCAATAATCTAAATATGGGAACACCTAGAAGCCTGAATACCTTATCATCACTGCCATGCATTTAGTGAACATGCAGAGGGCTGTGGTAAAACCAAAGGGCAGTGCTCTGAACTGGAAATGATGGGCCTCAGCCAGAAACAGAGAAATCTCCTGCAGAGTCATGCTATCCTGACATAATAGTAGGCATCCTGGAGATGTATGGAGCAAATCCAGTAGTCCTTCCTCAAAAGAGACAGAATGGGCTGAACCGTGACTATCCAGAACTTCATCAGTTTTACAAATCGATTCAGGTAGTTTAGGTTTATATATTTTATTTATTTTTACGGGTTAGAGCAGCGATCTGCATAGACTTTTTTCACACACAGCCCATGAGAGTTGTCTAGTTAAGTGGCTTGCACAGAGTCACAGTTAGGCAAGGAAGGCTGAGGGAATCAAACCTTGCACCTCTGCACCACAGGAAACACTCATTAACAGCTCCTTAATCCTCTGTACCCACTGCCAGACTTTCAAAACTGGCCTGAGGTCCCCTGTCTTTTTTGGTATTGAAAAGATCTCGGAACAGAATCCAAATACTGACTGTCCTGGGAGGCCTGCTGGATGACTTTTTTTCTAACAGCTTTTTTATTTCTGTTGCCATGGATTCCATTAGATTTGATGGTACATCAGGAACCCATTTCTTTTTCTGAGGAGGGAAACAAAGGGAATAGTAGAGCCTACTGTGATTATACTCAGCTCTTTTTTTAAATTCTCCAAGTCTTTTGGGTTTCTAATACCATAACGGTAATGGACCCATTCCAAAGTCAAAATACGATTAAAATTCATGAAATTAGTATTGTTTCAGTCTTTGATGTCAGCCAAAAGTGCTCTTCGCAGCACCCACAATGTGCCCAGCAAAGACTCCTCCTGCAATTTGTATCAGTAACATATCTAAGTATGATCGTAAATTCGTTGTTCCTACTGCTGTTGGAACAGTCTGGGTAGCCTTCTTCCACATTGCTCTTGTTTCCGCTTGCAAATCCTGGTATTTTATTACTGTGTATCTCTCTGTACATAACAGTGTAGCAATTTCAATGATCAATGCTACTCTTGTCTTTTTTCATGGACTACTATATCTGGTTTTCTCACAGCTATTTTTTGAACTGTTGGTACTGGATGATCCCATGTGATATAAACCATCATTTTCCACTCTGCTTCATGGCTCATGTTTCCAGTGTTTTTTCAGCTACTTCAATATTATAATGTTTGCACCATCCTCAACACAATAGTCTTGCCACATTATTATGCCTTTCAGTAGACAGTCTTTCTGCCATTAGTATATCACAGTGATGGCGAAACATTTTGGTTTGGCTTTTCCAAAACTCCTGGCACAAAATAATTCAGTGCACTTTAAAAGAGCAACAAATACAAAAGCAGTGTTTTTGGTAACTCGGGTGTTTATTACTAGCATGTCATCCAAAACATTGTGGCATGCGTCACCTTTGACGTGCATGTCATAGGTTTGCCATCACTGGTATATCACATCCAGCAACAAGATAAGCGACTGTTTCCAATTCTATTTTACAAAACCTACATTTGTCTGTTTCTCACACATATTCAAAGTACTTTCTAAACCAACGTGTACATAGTCCACTATCATAGGCCGCAAATATTAACGTTTTGACTTTTGGTTTAAATTCACCTCTCCTTAACCATTCCTGCATTCAATCCTGATTGAGATGAGGTTGTTCCAAGAGTTTTCTATACTTGCAACTATGTTGTTGTTGTCTTTCAGCTTTCCCCGGTTAGGGGTTGCCACAGCGGAACTCTGGTCCGCTAATGATTGGCAGTATATTTTCACAAACGCCGAGGTGCCAGCTCGACGTTCAACATTCAACTAAGGCACGCCCATTTACGCATGTCTTTTGAACGGCCACAGCCGCTATACTTGCAACTGTAGTTATACATATTCCACATTTCTTGCCTTCTCATCTGATCCTTCACCTTATATCCTTTCTTTTGTTTTTGGCACAATCATTTGCTGCCTGATTTTTATCTACTTCAGGTTTGATTTCCATTCCTGCTTGACGTTGATATGCTACTGCTAAACTAAGCAGAGACGTGATCTTAGACTTACTCTCCTCATGTTTTAAAACTTTCACTATGTTTGGGTCTTGTGAGATCAGCAAATATGTATGCAGTCCCACAAGTGCAGATCTATACAGGTAATTAATTTCAAGGAGGCCCATACCCCCTTCAAAACTAGGAATATATAATCTTGGTATGCAGTGATTTTTATAAATCATATGAAGAGCATGAAGCATCTTTTATGTTTTTCTGTCCAACCTATCCAACACCTTTTGGAGCCAGTCAGTCATGCCAAAAATGTAAGCTAGGAAAGAGCAAACTGGTTTATAGCTTGGTCTTTATTCCTGGATGTCACTGCTGTTTTCAGTATTAATTTCAATCTTCCAAAAAAAATCCTAAGTTTTATTTGCATTTGTTCATGTCTTATTGTTGATTCTTTATCAGTTCCCAAATATTGATAGACTCCCTCTTGCTCATGTTCTTTTATGTCACGTTCCTGTCCCAAACTGATGTTTTCTTGGTGCTGCAGCTTTCCTGCTTTAAAGGTTGCTTTTGCACATTTATCAAGACCAAATGACATTCTTATATCATCTGAAAAAAGCTTTGACCACTTGCAGTTGTGCTTTCAGTTCCACATCTGACGAGCTATACAGTTTTAAATCATAGACAAAAAGAAGATGAGAAATCTTTACACTTTTTGTTTTCAGGGAGCCAAATTATAGCCATGACCTAATCTGTTAAGTAGACAACTTAATGGGTTAAGGGTAATACAGAATAGCAGCAGTGACAGAGAGTTACCCTGGAATATCCCTCTGAATTTTTATCCCTGGAATAATAATTTGTCCTTAACCATGGCTTAACTGCAAAGTGGTTTTCTACTATTTCATGGTCACTGCCCTGTAATCGATCAGTTTAGGGTGTATCTTATGAATTTTAAGCACTCTTTTATTCATGAATGTGGGATACTGTCAAATGCTTTTTTGTAATCTATTCATGCCATACTTTGATTCTTACCCTTTTTACATTTCTCAATTATGACTTTATTCAACAGCAAATGATCCTTTGTTCCATAAGACTTTCTTTTATTACCCTTTTGTTTTACTGCCATGACTGAGGTTTCTTCTAAATGGCTATAAACTCTGTCGGCATTAATTCCAGTATGTCCTTGGAAGACCCGTTATTGGTCTATAGTTTTTAGGATAGACTGCAGGTTCACTCTTTAGTAGGGGCATTGTTTTTCCTGTTGTTAACCAGGCTGGTGTATGTTCGGGGTGCGCATATAATAAGTTCTTACTCATGGCTAAATCTTCATGTAAAGATGTTAATACTTTTAGCCAGAAGTTAGGTACTGCATCTGGCCTGGGTTTTCCACTTAGGAGCTTTAATTAACTTTGTTTCAATCTCTCGGGCTGTTACTTCATCTCATTTTATATCCTGTACCTTTAAAAGTCTTATTCTTTTACTTCTATATATTTAACATCTTTGTTATGTTCCACTGGATCTTCATAGATATTTCTCCAAAATGTTATCTACTTATTCTTTTTTTGGACGTGTTTCAATCCTTTTTGCCTTGCTTCCCAAGTCTCTACAAAACGTTTGGGGTCATAAATAAATATTTTGTACATTTCCTTTATATTTATCTGTATATCTTCTATGTTTTTCTGCCTGTGCTGATATTTTTAGTTTATTTGTGATAGTGCATGATAGATCCTAATCTGTTCGGATATTGCGCATTGCTTTTATCAAGTCCATCTACCTCAGTATTTGTTGATCTGGTCCCTCTCCTTGTCTTAATTGCTTTATAGTTTTTTCTACTCGATACTTCCATGATGGCATTCGTTTTCTCCCCTTCCTTTCCCTTACTACCCGGTATTTTTGTCTAAGACTTTTTGTTATTAATTTAGTTGCACAGTAATAGATCCTATTTAGTTCTATCACATGAATCTCTATGAACAGTCCAAATTACTGTATTCATTTGTTTTATCAAACTTCTAACTTTCTGGGTTTTATTAACTTTCTGTAGTCTGTTTCTTTCATTGATCTTAATATGTCTGTCCATCTCTATTAAATCATGCAACTCTTGTCTTAGATAATTTTCTTCTAAACTCTGGGCACATTCTTTGTTCTATATTTCCTGTGGGCATGCTATAGAAAGTTCCAAGGCATCTTCCTGTGCCACATTCTGTTGCTCTGTCATATGGGAACTCAATGGCCTACCACTCTACAACATTGACTGTGTCAGAGTTGCCATAGTTTCCTGTTCCTCCCCTTGCTGTGCAACTCCAACTGAACATTTGTACTGGTTTCTTATGGAAGGCTCCAAAGTATCTTCATATGGCAAATGATGAGGTGTTTCTCACTACACTGGTTTCTCCTTAATTTGGGATCCATTACTCTATCTTGTTGTAGTGTTTTCTGAGTTAGATTTTCTACACTAAATCCTTCACTTCCTACTCCATAAAAAGAAGTTATGTACTCACCAAAATGTTCCGTCTGTGCTGTTGATCTTCATTCATTTTTGACAGTTGGGAATTGGTTCCAATCTTCAGAACCGGCTCGGCCATTATACAGCTTGTGCCAGCCCAAAACTTTCGAGGCAAGTCCCTACCCACAATGCCCCTGTGTCTATTACCTCAGATTGAGTTTGCAAATTGCAGCAAGATGAAGTAGGTATACTATATGAGAGGAAGCCATGTCCAAGGTAAATACATTAATGTAAGCCCAGGACAAGGGTACAAGCCTCCAGTAAATCTAAAGGAGGGGGAAGGAGGGTGGGATGTCAAGAATGAACGAAGATCGACAACACAGATGGAACGTCATGGTGAGCACATAACGTCTTTATTTGATGTTGTCAATCTTAGTTTATTCTTGACCGTTGGGACAGAGTCCCCAGCTATCTATACCATGGGTGGCCTTATGGATGGATATTCCTGAGAACCATAGAGTCAAAGGATGCTCTTCCCATGGAGACCATATCAAATTTGTAATGAGTAATAAAGGTATGAGGCATTGCCCAAGTTGCGGCCACACATATTTCATCCAGAGAGGCCTTAGAAAGAAAAACAGCTGAAGTGACAATAGATGTGTCTGAGTGAGCCCTTACAGGTGCTGGCATTTTATGACTGTTCTGCTCATAAATTAAGGTAACGCAGTCTCTTAGCCATTTTGATAGGGTCACCTTAGAAACAGGTTTACCTAGCCTTGGTTGTGAAAAGGAGACAAACAGTTTGTCTGAAGTTCTACAGACCTTAGTCCTGTCAAGATAAATCTGAGCAGTCTGTGGACCTCTAACAGATGTAGGCAGTATTCACCTTTGTTTGAGAAATTTGGGAAGAAAACAGGCAAATGAATGGACTGATTGATGTTTGACTTGGAGACCACCTTAGGAAGGAATGAAGGGTTAGTCCTCAAGGATACACTGTCTTTATGGATGACTACGTATGGTGGTTTTGCACAGTGCCTGTATTTCTGAAACCCTTCTGGCAGAAGTAATGGCCACTAGAAAGAATGTTTTCCAGAAAAGAAGCTTGAGATGACAAGTAGCAGCTGGCTCAAAGGGAGATAACACTAAATATTGCAAAATGAATGTAAGATCCCATGGGGGTTATGGATCTTTGAATGGAGGTTTGATACATAGAATTCCCTTAAGAAACACTTTGCATAAGCGATGGGAAATCAGGGATTGGTCATCGCAACCATTGTGAAAATTTGAGATGGCTGCTAAGGTAACTAACAGTTGATGCAGCCACTGCCTGGTTGAAGAGGTTTGCCAGAAAATCTAAAATTATTTCAACCGGGGCTGAGAAAGGATCCAAATTATTCTTAGAAGACCAAAGAGAAAATCTTTTCCATTTACTAGAATACAATTTCCTGGTGGATGGTCTATGAGAAGCGAGAAGAATTTTTCAGACAGGGGAAGTGATATTAGATTGCCTGGCAACTATAGAATTGGAGGAACCAAGCCGTGCACTTGAGGGAGTAAAGGTCCGGGTGTCACAGCCCTTGGGGTGTGACAAAAGATCTGGGGCTGGGTCCAAAATCCAAAGCTGATGAACCAAGTGAGGCCATAGGAAGGGAAACTTGCCTGGGCCAGAATGGGGCAATATGGATTACTCTGGATCGCAACCTCTGGGCTTTCTTCAGAAAAAGGGGAATGAGGGGAATGGAGGGTGCATAAAGGAGACCCAGGGGCCATCTAGGAGGAGAGCATCTCTCGGTGACTCTCCCTGTTGGGGGAGTAGGGAAAAGCATGCTCTGCACTTGTTATTTATTGGGGAGGCAAACAGGTTGCAGCAAGGTTCACCCCATTGGTGAAATATTTGTTTTGCCACTTTGGGATTTAGAGACCATTCATGTGGCAGTAGGATGTGTCTACTCAACCTGTCTGCTTATCCTGCTGGAACTCCCCGGATGTGCGTTGCCACAAGAAAGCAGTTGGATGATATTGCACATTGTCAAACTCTGACAGCTTCTTGGCAGAGGAGGTAGGACTTGGCTCCCCCTTGTTTGTTGATGTACCAGACTACATACATTGTCTGATTGGATTGCAACCGTTCACACAGTAAAAGCATTCTGAAAGGCTTGCAATGCTAGGAGCACTGTTCTCATCTCCAGGACATTGATGTGACCAATTGCCTTGGACTGTCTTTCCCAGATAATGCCCCCCCCCCCCATCTGGGAGGCATCCATGGTCACTATGGCCTTGGGTTGAGGGGGAACAAAAGGCTGTTCCATAAGGATCACTTCTGACTTCATCCACCAAGTGAGATCTTTCTTGCAAGTTTCCATTACCAAGATCGGATGACTTACTGAGTGTGTAAGGATGGACCATTGTGAGGCTAAAAGTCATTGAAGTATTCTCATGTGAAACCATGCCTTAGGATCTAAGGTGATATCTGCTGCCATGAAACCCAGGGTTTGAAGAAGAGCAGGTACTTCTAGTTTTGGTAAAATTGATTGGATTTGGCATCTTATCTTTTGTAGTTTGTGAAGGGGTAGAGAGGCTATGCAAGAGACTGTATTGAGTCGCACTCTGATGTACCCCAAGTCTTGAGTGGGGGACAGCTGAGACTTTTCGTAATTCGCTGTGATGCCTAGGGACTTGAAGAGATGTATGATGAACTCCAAGTTTTGGATCAGTAGATGCTTGGTGGAGGCAGTGAGGAACCAGTCGGCTAAATAAGGAAACACCTGGAATCTGTGCAATCCCCACATGGGCCTTGACGGCTGCCATACATTTCAACACCCTAGGGGCCACGGTGAGACCAAATGGCAGTGCACTGAACTGGTAATGACTGGCTCCCAGCCAAAAGTGGAGAAACCTGCTTGAGCACTTGTCTATTTTTATGTGATAATACACATCTCAAAGGTCTATAGAGCACATCTAATCATCTTTCTCTGGAAAGGGTTGAATAGACTGAACCATGACCATTTGGAATTTTGTCTGCTGGACAAACTTGTTTAGAAGGCTGAGGTCTAGTATTGGCCTCCAGTCCCCTGACTTTTTGGCACTAAAAAGAATCTTGAGTAGAACCCAGATCCTAACTGGTCTGGTGGGATTTCGTGGATGACTTTTTTTGCAGCAGCCTTTGTATTTCTTTGGTGGTTTGATCCCTCTGATGGCGTGGAACATTGGGGATTTTTCTTTGAGAATGTGGAGTTATGTTGAAGGGGATACTGTAGTCTCTGGCAATGATTTTCTGCAGCCAAGAATCGGATGTTATTAGTCGCCAGGCTGGCAGGTGCAGAGAAAATCTTCCCTGACTGCTTCCAGAGGTAAGCAATCGGGACTCCTTTCAGGAGCGCTGGTAGAGATGTCCAGAGAAGGAATTCCTTAGACCCTGATTTCACAGGCCACCTCTGCAACGGGGTCGGCATCTTCCATCTGAGCATCCGCTCTGCCTCAAGGGAAGCCGATGCCACATGTCACGGAAAGGTCCCTGAGAATTCTTGAACTACACTCCTCTGATTCCTGGAGAAGGATCGTTGAGGGGTGGAAAAATGAATGCCCATAGCTGACATGGTCTTACCATCCTTTTCACACCTACCAAGTATGTCCTTTACTTTAGGGCCTAACAGGGAAGATCCATCAAATGGAATGTTGACAGAGGAAGACTTGAAGAGCATCCAGGCATGTCTCCTAATGGCAACGCCGGAGCCCACTGCTCTGGACGTCCCATCAACTGCATGGGTGATGATTCGCATGGGCGAGCTTGATATAGACTCCAGAGGGGCTAGCTCTTTGGCAACCTTTTCTTGTATCTCGCTGGAAACAGCCCCCACTAGAGTTTCTGAAAATTCCTTAATCAGGTCTCTCTAGAGTCCAGTAAAATGTGCCATAAAGTTCAAGGACCTAAGTGCGAAGGTCGATAAAGCATAGACCTGCTTACCAAACCTGTCCATCGTCCTGGACTCCATGTTAGGAGGATGAACAGAAGGACTCTCGTCAGCTAGTTCCCTTTTGGTGGCAGCCACCACCACGGCATCTAATGGCAAACCGTTTGCCAATACTGGTGGTCTTCTGGTGGAGTTAATATTTTGTCAGGTCTCAGAGGAATGGGCTCTATGGCATCAGGAGCCTTCCAAGCCCATTGCATGATTAGCTTGACAAGGTCGTCAGTGGGGTGGGGACACCCAGGAGGTAGATGGTCAGGCACCAAAGGTGTGCGAGTATGTGGTTTCCTCTGAAGATGGGTCTTGGGACTTCCAGTCACCCCTCTGTTTCAAAAATGTCTAGGATGCCTCCAAAGGAAACATCTTCGGGGGTGACCATGGGGAATCCTCCCCTTCACCGAAATCCATGTCATCTGTGACAATTCTTCAGGAGGAGGCATTAGGTTGAAGTTTCAGTACCTTAGCCATTGGTTCCGATGGGTGCGGAAGCTAGGATTTGTATTTAGGAGCCTCTGGAACCGAGCATGAGGTCGGTACCAAATGGCTTTATTTTTTGTAGGTCTTATTTCATGTCTGCCTTGGACAAGGCTTCGCTAAAAGGGGATTTAAGTAAACCTTTACGTAAGTGCTTATTTCAGCGCTCAGCTAAGGTTCTCTGACTGAACCCCTTACATAAGTTGCAATCCAAATCCAGATGAGATGCACCTAAGCAGTAGACACACGAAAGATGCCCATTGGAATTGGGCATCTTTCTATCACCGTCTTGACAATGTTTAAAATCTTGATGTACCCTTCGACGGTTTATCAGTCATGGCCTGTTTATCAGATATGTCAAAGCTAGTCAAGGGTGAAAAACAAATCCACACCCAATAATACAGTCATGTGCGCACACACAAAAAAATGAGTGAAGGGAAAGTAAAGAAGGGGACAAGATCTACCAACAATGGTAGATAAGATTACTGAAGGCAAAGGGACAAGGATCAACGATGGTACTAAAGGAAAACACAAAAAGGGTTAGAAAAAAAATGGTAGAGGAGTAAATAACTATACATTATATATATATATATATATATATATATATATATATATATATATATATATATATATATATATATATATATATATATATATATATATATATATATATATATATGAGAGAAAACACTATACCGGGTACCACACAATAACGTCTTTATTTAAACAAAGTAAAAAGGAGAGGTGAGCGCTTTCGCAACCTTCGTTGCTTCATCAGACAAAGAATTAACTGTTCAACTGCTTGTTTTATATCACTCTCAGTCAAAAAATGTTTTCCAATTAGTGACATCATACAACTTTTGAAAATTTAAAGGCATATATGACAAGAATATTGTAAAATACGCATATAAAATATATATACACAAAAATGTAAAGTATGTTCATATTTATGCATATCTAATTTAAAACAGTTAAATAATCTCATTAAAAATGCATATATATAAAAAATGCATATAAATAAAAATGCATAGTATATTCATATTTATGCATATCTAATTTAAAACAATTAAATAATCTCATAAAAATGCATATATATAATATATATATATATATATATAAAAAGAATGCATAATACAAAATATATAATAAAAGAAATATATGTATATATATTTTTTTATTTTATGCAAAACATTAATTGTGTTGAAGGCGTCTAGCTTTAAGAAATGGAACCAGTGATGTACAACCATTTAAGCCTGTATATCTATCAGCATTGAGTTTGATAATCCATCTTTGTTCTCGGCTCTCTGTAAAATTTTCTATATCTCCTCCCCTCACATTTCTATGTATATGTTGTAAAACAAAGAACTTGAAAGAGTGTGAAGGGTCAGTGTTTAAAACATGTTGAGCAAGCGCACTAGTAGTTTTGTTATTTCTGATGTCTCTTATGTGTTCCAATATTCTATCCTTTAAGTTTCTATTTGTTTTTCCTATATAGAAAGCATGACATATTTGGCAGAAACAAAAATAAATAACATCTGTGGTTTTACAGTCTGCATATGAATGAGAGTATAGTGTAAAATTTCTAACAGGATGAATATATGGTGTAGTACTATGAATATGTGTACAAGCAGTACAAAACCTACAAGGAAAAGTACCTTTGCGTCTGGAATTATAGGTAGTTTTTTTGACGTCTTTATTACACAATTGTTGTTTTAATGTTAGATTATTTCTGAAACTGAAACTAGGTGCATTACCAATGAAAGAATGTAAACAAGGAATCTCATGTAAAATGTGCCAATGTTGTTTAATAACATTAGTATACTGATTAACATTACTAGCATACTGAAAAACTGCTCTAATGCTATTTGTTTGTGTATTATTTCTCAAATTACTGCTATCTGACGTAATAGAATTAGAAGATTGAAAGTACGCTTTACATTTAGAGTCCCTGAGTGTCCAAGCATCAGAAATAGTTCTATCTATTTCATCCATATGATATCCTCTTCTTAAAAAATCAGTTTTCAATTTATTCAAAGCTAGTACTGCATCATTATCATTGTTCTGTAATCTTAATGTTCTGTATACCTGCCCCTTCAGCACATTTCTTGGAATGTGTTTAGGATGCATACTGGTTTTGTGAAGGTATGTATTTTTCTTCGTGGATTTGTGAAAAATTTTGCTGGTAAAACCTGTCAACTCTGATTTGATTATATGTACATCTAAGAAATCAATCTCAGATGTAGAAAATTTGTATGTGAATCTCAGAAAATCAGTAGTTGTATGCAAATAGTTAATAAATAATATAAGCTCAGATATATTGCCTTTCCATAATAAAAAAACATCATCCACAAAACGTGTATAGCATAAAAGCTGACTAATAAATGGATTCTTATCAGAAAAGACGTGTTTGTTCCCAGAATGTAAGAGATAAATTAGCATAACTATTTGCACATGGTGTGCTCATGGCAACGCCGATCTGTTGCAGAAAGAATTGTTCTTCAAAATATACATTATTTTCCAGAATAATCTCTAACAAATTGCATATAAGTTGTACTTTTTCATTGGTGAAGCAATTATTTCTTGTAAGAAAATTTCTAATCATATTAATGCCCCATGTATTCGGGATACTTGTAAACAATGACTCTATATCCATAGTAACAAGAGCAAAGTCATTAATATCTGATAAACTTTCAATTCTAGTATGTAATTTCTCTAGAAACATTTTGGTGTCTCTTAAAATATTTTCACATTTGTCTAAGAGCACATGCAGTGTACTTTCAACATAAATAGACAGTGGTTCTGTACACCAACCAGTGCCTGAGACTATGGGACGCATTGGTGGCAGACTTCTGTCTTTATGAACCTTTGGTAAACCATAAATCTTAGGAATAGTTGGATTCAAGACATTAAAGTATTTAAACAGTGGTTCATCTATTAAATCAGTAATTAATAAGTCAAAAATCAAAAAAAGACACTTTACCAATGATGGCATTCACTGTAACTTTTGAGATTCCTCTGTATGTATCATTATTAAGCAGTAACTTATACATTTGTTGTACATACAATTGCTTATCTAAAATAACAATACCTCCACCTTTATCTGCCTGTTTAATAACGACAGAATTCAAGTTCTTTAGTTCATTCAGTGCTCTATATTCACTTGTATTTAGATTTCCATAGTAATAGTCACTCAAATTATCATCATATATCTGCCTAAAAGATGTTTCACATATATCAAGGAATCTTTGTATACTCGGGGGAGTATAAGGAATGAAAGTGCTAGGCTGTTTAAACACATTCATATTATTTGTAACATTGTTTGGGAACAAAACTTTTAGAGACAAATTCCTGCCTAATAATTTAAGGTCTTTAATCATTTCTGTAAGATTAGCCGCCTTTCTAGCAGGTATAAATGAAAGGCCCTTATTTAAAACATTCAACTGTTCCGTTGTTAAAATAATAGAGGAAAGGTTCAAAATCAAACCTGTAGTTAAGTCCGTCTCCTCTTCGGAGAATGTACTGCTCCTTCCAGTGAACCCAGTTGCAGTGACTGTCCTTTGTGTACATATTGTTTCATTCGATTCTTGTAAGGTAGTGGTACTCTCAAAGTGAAGTTGCCTTGTTTGCTGGCATCTAAAAAAATACTTTCTGTGTTTTCAGTCACTTGTATGTTTGAAGTTCCTTCCTTTCTTAGAGTCGATGAAGTATGACTTGTAGATGGTAAAACTGCATATGTTTTCTTTGGAATAGCTCCTAATTTACTGTTTTTATCTTTTAAATTACTGTTTTGTTGGTCAGAGGACTCAGAAACAGGGAGAGTTAAACTGGTGTTCTTCTCCTCTTGCATACAAGCTGTTTCAGTTGTTAGAGAACAGGGAGTGCCTTGTGTAACTGCAGCATAAGTGGAATCTGAATTTAAAGGTGTAGTATGCACATTCCTTGCCTTGTCAGAAACAGTTTGATGTCTAAAGTTATTTTCTTTGGGCCATGAGAAGACATTATTTAAAGCAAAATCTTTTTTGTCTCTGTTAAGTTTTGATAGTTTAATGTTTTGCAGCTTCCTTTCATATGACATGATGTTATCCTGAAGTTCATTCATGTTTAGAAAAACTGTATCTTGTACAAAGTCCTTATTAATAATTGATTCTGTGGCAATGATTTCAGCTTTAAGTTCATTCTCAATGGGTAGAAAAAAGTCAATTAAGAGATCCATATATTTTGTACTGAATTGTAAATTCAAGTACGCTTTACATTTAGAGTCCCTGAGTGTCCAAGCATCAGAAATAGTTCTATCTATTTCATCCATATGATATCCTCTTCCTAAAAAATCAGTTTTCAATTTATTCAAAGCTAGTACTGCATCATTATCATTGTTGTGTAATCTTAATGTTCTGTATACCTGCCCCTTCAGCACATTTCTTGGAATGTGTCTAGGATGCATACTGGTTTTGTGAAGGTATGTATTTTTCTTCGTGGGTTTGTGAAAAATTTTGCTGGTAAAACCTGTCAACTCTGATTTGATTATATGTACATCTAAGAAATCAATCTCAGATGTAGAAAATTTGTATGTGAATCTCAGAAAATCAGTAGTTGTATGCAAATAGTTAATAAATAATATAAGCTCAGATATATTGCCTTTCCATAATAAAAAAACATCATCCACAAAACGTGTATACCATAAAAGCTGACTAATAAATGGATTCTTATTAGAAAATTCTATTACGTCAGATAGCAGTAATTTGAGAAATAATACACAAAATAATAGCATTAGAGCGTTTTTTCAGTATGCTAGTAATGTTAATCAGTATACTAATATTATTAAACAACATTGGCACATTTTACATGAGATTCCTTGTTTACATTCTTTCATTGGTAATGCACCTAGTTTCAGTTTCAGAAATAATCTAACATTAAAACAATTGTGTAATAAAGACGTCAAAAAAACTACCTATAATTCCAGACGCAAAGGTACTTTTCCTTGTAGGTCTTGTACTGCTTGTACACATATTCATAGTACTACACCATATATTCATCCTGTTAGAAATTTTACACTATGCTCTCATTCATATGCAGACTGTAAAACCACAGATGTTATTTATTTTTGTTTCTGCCAAATATGTCATGCTTTCTATATAGGAAAAACAAATAGAAACTTAAAGGATAGAATATTGGAACACATAAGAGACATCAGAAATAACAAAACTACTAGTGCGCTTGCTCAACATGTTTTAAACACTGACCCTTCACACTCTTTCAAGTTCTTTGTTTTACAACATATACATAGAAATGTGAGGGGAGGAGATATAGAAAATTTTACAGAGAGCCGAGAACAAAGATGGATTATCAAACTCAATGCTGATAGATATACAGGCTTAAATGGTTGTACATCACTGGTTCCATTTCTTAAAGCTAGACGCCTTCAACACAATTAATTTTTTGCATAAAATAAAAATATATATATATATATATTTCTTTTATTATATATTTTGTATTATGCATTATTTTTTTATATATATATTATATATATGCATTTTTATGAGATTATTTAATTGTTTTAAATTAGATATGCATAAATATGAATATACTATGCATTTTTATTCATATGCATTTTTTATATATATGCATTTTTAATGAGATTATTTAACTGTTTTAAATTAGATATGCATAAATATGAACATACTTTACATTTTTGTGTATATATATTTTATATGCGTATTTTACAATATTCTTGTCATATATGCCTTTAAATTTTCAAAAGTTGTATGATGTCACTAATTGGAAAACATTTTTTGACTGAGAGTGATATAAAACAAGCAGTTGAACAGTTAATTCTTTGTCTGATGAAGCAACGAAGGTTGGAAAGCGCTCACCTCTCCTTTTTACTTAGTTTAAATAAAGACGTTATTGTGTGGTACCCGGTATAGTGTTTTCTCTCATATACTTCTCTTTTTATATACTGGGTTTTACCTGTATAACCGTTTTGCTTTTCGTTTATATATATATATATATATATATATATATATATACACACACACACACACACACACACACATACACACATACATATATATATATATATATATATATATATATATATATATATATACATATACACACACACACACACACACACACACATATATATATATATGTACACACACACACAAACACACACACACATATATATATATATATATACATATACACACACACACACACACACACACACACACATATATATATATATATATATATATACACACACACACACACACACACACACACACACACACACACACAACACATACAGATAGTTTTAAAAATTTCTTCTCCCTAATCCTTCCATTTCTGTCACTGTCAATAAAAACAGAAATTAGAAAACACTTAGCTGAGAGAAAGGGTGACGCATCTTGCTGACAGAGCAGCAAACAAAATCTGGGGTAAAAAAACACATGGACATTATGGGTAGGGACTTGGCTCAAGGGTTTTTGGCAGGTGCAAGCCGTATAATGGCTGAGTCAGTTCCGAAGATCGGAACAGATTCCCAACTGTCAAGAATAAACGAAGATTGACAACATCAGATCTTCAGTTTCTATGTCTTTAACTTCTCCATTACTAATCCTCTTTTCTACTTTTCCTCGGTTTTCTTATTTTTTGTATTGTAAAATTTTCCTTTTCCGGATGCCTTTGCCTATATTTCTCTTCAAAGAGCTTTGGTGCTGCTCTTTTTGTACTAATTCGTTTTGCTTTCTCCTTTGTATAACATTACACCATATTAAATCTCTTTTTCTTTCCCATGTCCATATTTCTTCTTCAGATGTCTCCTGATCTTCCTGTTTCTCCTTACTTTGGGGGCTCACTCCATCATGCTGTGATGTAACCTGTGTTAGACTTTCTACATTAAATCCTTCATTTTGCAGGTAGTCCACAAGTTCAACTTCTATTTTTTTTACTTCTGCTTTACTAATCTTCAGTTCTGTTCTTTCTTTGTGATCTTATTTTTTTTTACTGTGACATTTTTCATATCTGGATGCCTTTGTCTGTATTTCCTTGAATACCTTTGGGGCTGCCTTTTTTGTATTAATTGTGTATAGATTGATTGAGGGTGGGAGGTTGGCTTAATGGTTAAGGTGTTTGCCTTACAGACACAAGGTACAGGGTTTGATTCTCACAGAGGGTAGTTGGCTAGGCTTAAAATGGCCCACAAGGGCAGTTAGCCTAATACTAATCTATGAACCTAATCTATGATTCCTCCAATTTCTTATTTTTTTTGTATATCTTGTGTCTGGAAATGCTGGGCTTTTTACATAATAGCAACAATACACAATTTCTTTCCTGTCCTCAACAGTCCACTCTATCATCTCTATGACTCTTTTTTGGCCTATTAGTTTTTGTGATTTTTGTGTACTACTACTTTCTTCTACAACAGCCCCACTGAAGGAATGTTTCATGTCTTGGGGGATTCTACACTGTCATTTTTTCCAGTCCTGGTACCAGTGTGCCGACGGGGATTGGGCTCTTTTTTATCCTGGCTCTTGTGCACCCAGCTACATTTTTTTTATTTTTTACCTACTTCTGTGCATTATATATGCTATATCAGTGTTGTCTTGGTGAGATTTTGTGAAAGAGGGTCCACCTCGTGAAGGTACTCACCAAGACTTGGATGAATTCAATTTCAGCAATACTTCTCTCCTTTGCTTGCTGACTTATCTCTCCATTCGGGCTCCATGGGTATTGTGTGATGGCCTGCCAGGCTTGAGGGTGCAGGGATTAGTGCCCTAACATGCTTCCAGAGTGTGGCAGTTGGGCAGAACTTCAGGAGTGCTTACAGGATTTCCTAGTGAATTCCCGGTCTGCCTCTAGGTCGATGTCCATTGAAACTTCCCCCTCCTTTGCCTTGGGAGTGTCTGTCCACAGAAGAGTCCTGACTAAAACTCTTCAGATTTTCTAAACGACATCTTCTCCCCCTCCCTTCTGGTTCTTAGAAAAGGTCCCTTGAGGGATGGAGAAGCAGATCCCTGGGATGTTATGCTCGACAAGCCACGATGCTTCGCTAGGGACAGCTTGCACCTGTCACCCCTGGGCTTTCGGATATTGGCAAAAGCTCTTGCTACCCTCACAGTGCCTTTTTAGGCAAGGCTCAAAAGACAAACCCACCTCCATAGGTATCACAAGTGATAAGAAACTAAGAGTAATGCTACTCAATGCCAGAAGTCTAAACCTCAAGATGCACGCACTCGAAACTCTCCTTAGCATGGAGAACATCGATATCTGTGCAGTAACAGAAACCTGGTTCAAGGCTCCCGAGAGCACCCCAGCACTACCAGATTATACCTCATACCGTGCTTTTCGGCCCCAAAACTCAGACCGAACCACAAAAGGAGGGGGAGTATCCAAATTCATCAAATATACCCACACCTCCAGGTTAGTGGCACTGCACAAAGCAGCGGAGACCATCCATGTGCAACTAACAGTGGGCAAAACTGCCTTTCAGTTTGTAGCCTGCTACAGACCACCCTCCCAAACTCAGGAACCCCACTCGGCTTTCCTGAGAACACTGGAAAATATGAAGGTCTCTCCAAACACCATCATATTGGGTGACTTCAACTACCCAAACATAGAATGGGAGCACTACTTTAGCCCCAACACCCTCGCCCAACGGTTCCTAGAATTTATAAACTCAAATGCCATGGAACAATTGGTCACCATTCCCACAAGAGGGGAAAATATATTGGACCTGATCATCACTAACATGGGGACTCATTGTTCCACACCAGAGGTATACCCCTCATTGGTAAGATCTGACCATAAATTAATCTCACTGGACATCCTCATCCCGTCCCCACACCCAGCCAAGGAAATCACGGTGAAGAACTTCTCAAAAGCAAACTTCACACTTCTCAAAACTGAGGTGGAATCCTTCAAAGCCCCCGGGCCAGTGGAAAATATGGCCCAAACCGAATCCTTTACAAACGCATTCTATGGACACCTACAAGAATGCATGGATCATGCTATCCCAAATAAAATCAAGACTCACTCCTCCAAGGGCAGGAGACCTGTCTGGTGGACCCCAGCCATAAAAGGGCTATACAACAGAAGGAGGAAGCTACTACATGATAGAGAAAAATCCCAAAAAGGGAAAGCATCTCTGATCTGTACTAGCAAGAAACTACAATCCCTCATAAAATCATCCAAGGCCAGCTTCGAAAGAAAAATTGCACAAGACGCTAAAGATAATCAAAGGCCTTCTTCAGTTATGTCAGGAACCTGGGTGGCAACTCCCAGATATGCTCTGACTTAGAGCAAAATGACAAAAAATACACTGAACCCACAGACATTGCCAACATCCTGGCACACAGATTCAGTGCAAACACCCCCCCCAAAAGATCAAATGTCTATCTCAACAGAGTGTAGCCTCCCTGACATCACAGATGCACAGGTGAGAGCTGCCCTCTCCAAAGCAAAAAACACAGCATCAATGGGACCGGACGGTGTCCCGGGCTGTGTCTTACATGAGCTTCAAGAAGAACTGAACCCTCATATAAAGTCACTGTTCAATCTCAGCCTCACTACAGGATATGTACCCAAGGAATGGCGTACAGCAACAGTGGTCCCACTCCACAAAGGTGGTGCCACAACAGACCCTGGAAACTATCGCCCTATAAGCCTGACTAGCCTGGTCTGCAAAGCTATGGAGCGTATCATCATGGAACTCATAAAGAAAGACATTGGGAACCTCCAAGTGCAGATCTTGCCTCTTGAACCTGGTTGACTTTTTTGAAACAGTCACCAAGGCAATAGATGAAGGGAAGGTAGTCCACACAGCCTACCTGGACCTCACAAAAGCCTTTGACACAATACCCCATTCGGGCATCATAAATAAGCTCACCAGCTTAAATATCAACCCCTATGTCACAAGATGAGTTGCAAACTGGCTCAGGGATAGAAACCACATGGTCAGAATTGCAGGTGCCATGTCAGACTCTAAACCAGTTACAAGTGGCATCCCACAAGGCTCAGTCCTGGGACCTCTCCTGTTCGGTATATATTTCTCAGAGGTACAGGCTAACACGGGAGGACTATGGCTGACCAAGTTTGCAGATGACTGCAAACTGGGTACCATAATCGACTCACCGACTGACACAAGCATCCTCCAAAAGGGTCTCACAGAGACGGATAACTGGTGCCAGAGCCACGGCCTAAAGCTAAATGCCAAAAAGTGCATAGTCATCCCCATTGGGAAAAACAAAGTGCCCAAAAACTACCACATAGGTGGAAAACCATTAAGTACGGAAGAAGTAATTAGGGATTTGGGGACCCAAGTAGATAGCAATCTCTCCTTTGACAATCACGTTGCCAAAGTGGTTAGAAAGACCTTCTATATAGCCTACCACATCACATCTAGATCAAGAGAAGTCATTGTGCCCCTCTACTCATCACTCATCAGGCCCATAATTGAGTACAATGTCCCATTTGGGATGTACCTTACCCGACACCTCCAGCAACTGGAAAGACCCCAAAAGTACCTCACCAAGAGGATTAAGGGGCTCAAACAGATGCCCTACGCAGTTAGGCTAAAGAAACTCCAGCTCTACTCAGTTGCTTACTGCCTACTCAGAGGCGATCTATGCCTGACGTATAAAGCTATGTCCAACCCAGATTTAATGGACATGCTCCACCTCAGGAAATCCAAATCCCTTAGAGATACACGCTCCAGAGACTTAAACCTCAGCACAGAAATAAATAGGACATGCTGAAGGGACAGATTCATATCCCAGAGGCTCCCCTCACTCTGGAACAAAATCCCAATCCATGTTAGACAGAGCCCCTCAATGACCCTCTTCAAGAGAAATCTTGACGAGTGGATGGGAGATCGTAGGTTTACCCCGGGGATCTCTTCTGTGTCCCTACTAGACAGAGGCACAGTAAACTAACCTTAAAAGGGCTATCTTCTGTGACCTACCATACAGAGGCACAGTTGAAAAATCTAAAAGGGTGGCAAAAGCCAAACACACTTTTGGCTAGGCTTGTAAATGCCCTAGGGCAGATAGCCTAGTATCAACCTATGAACCTATGACAGAATGCACAACACTGAACAGTTAACACAAAAAAAAATAACTAAAAAAAGAAACACAAACAAAACAAAGATTGTTAAACTCCTAGCTAAAGGAGACACTAGAACAAGAATAACAACAATCACAGAAAAGATAAGCTAGCAGTTTGAAAGCAGTTAGAAAGACAGAAGTCTCCTAAAAAGATTTGGTTTTTTTTTCTAATTTGGAGAGGAGACTTAAAGTAGCTTAACAGAAAAAACCTATATGGAAAAAAAAAAAAAAACTAGCAACAATACAGAACGAATTTCACTTACCTTGCCAAAATAAGATCAGAGCCCTCACAGACCAGATTCGTCTGACAGAAGGCGCAAAAGAAATCCGAGGTACTTTGGGGGTGAGGGTTGTGTTCTCACCATAATGTTCCATCTGTGTTGTCCATTTTCATTCAACTGTTGGGTTTGGATCTGATCCTCGGATCTGACTTGGCCGCTTCTTCCAGCTCGTGGAACAATGAAACTCTTGAACTCCTCCCTTTACCCATAATGCCCTAGTCATGGCCTCAGATCTTGTTTGCTTCACATTATACCTGCAAAGCAGTAAAAAATTATTATACAACAGAATCTGGGACTCAAACAAAGGAACAGCAGTTCCTGCAGCATCCTTCGATCTTTCTAAGAGAAAACCAAGGAGGAGGGTTGGTGGGAGGGACGTTGAAGAATGAAAATGGCCAACATAGATGGAACATTACAGTGAGTACATAACTTTATCTGATGCTGTAATTTTCATTCATTCCACAACTGTTGTGATAGTCTCTCCAGCTACTTAAATTTCTGGAGGACTGTAAGGAAGGAAGGATATTCCTGAGCAGAGCACAGCCAGACTGCTCTTCCTCTAGAGACCAGATCCAGTTTGCAATGAGCAATAAAGGTCTGAGGATTACCCAAGTTACAGTTGCACAAATATCATCCAAGGAAGTTCTAGACAATGCTGAATAAGTTGCCATAGATCTAGTGGAATGGGTTTTGGTGGTTTTGGTACAGGCAAATCCACTTTTTCATATAAAAAAGTAATATCGTCAAATATTTTTTTAATTAATTAATTTAACATTTCTTTATTGGAAAAGTCAGACTGGAACAGAGCCCATTTTCAGTGGAGGCCCAGGGAGAAATGCTCCAGATGCATATCTTAGGAATGTGGAAGGAAACCGGATCATCCGGAGGAAACCCACACAAATGCAGGGAGGACATGCAGATTTTGCATAGAAGGCATCCCAGCAGAAAATCAAACCGGAGAACCTCTTGCTGTGAGGCAACAATGCTAACTGCAGCACCAGTGCACCACCCATTTGGCTAAAGTCACTTTGCCTAATTTTGATTCCAAAAAGGAAACAAACAATTGTTCTGATTTCCTAAATTTTTTTGTTCTGTGAAGATAGAAACATAATTGCCCATCAAGATTAAATAGGTGTAACACATATTCTCTTTTGTTTGAGAAACTTGGAAAGAAGACTGGAAGGTTAATAACCTGATTAATATTGGATTTTGACACCACCTTAAGTAGAAAGGAAGGATTGGTTCATAAAGAAACTATCTTTATGAAAAATCAAGTAAGGAGGTTTAGGTGATAAGGCCTGTATTCCGAAACTCTCCTGGCAGAAGTAATGGCAACCAAGAAGATAGTTTTCCAGGTCAAAAATTTTAGTTCACTATTGGCTGATGGTTCAAAAGGGGGTTGGGTTTACGTCTGCAAAACAATGTCGAAATCCCAAGGAGGAGCAGGGTCCTTTAATGGAGGTATAAGTAAGCAAGTTCCTCTGAGAAAGGCTTTGCAGAGTTTGGAAAATGCTAAAGTTGAGTTGTTTACTCCTTTATTAAATTTAGAAATGACTGCTTATTGTACTCTCACAGTTGAGGAGCTAGCACCTTCACTGAAAATTGCAGAGAAAAAGTCAAGAACCTTAGAAATTGGTGCTGAAAAGGGGGTCTAAATTATTTTTATGTGCCTAAGAATTGTAAGTCCACCTTGGCATAGGGTTCAAAGGGGGGCTGGGTTAAAAGCTTAAAGAAGTGCTGTTAAATCCCACAGAGGGTTAAGGTCTTTAATAGGTGGTTGAAGTAAAAATGTACCTTTGAGAAAGGCCTTATTAATAATTTCACGTGACAAGTGGAGTACCTCAGAGTTCAGTCTGGGGACCGCTCGTGTTTGGATTCTACTTCTCTGAAGTACAGGCCAACACTAAGAGACTCTGGCTAACAAAGTTTGCAGATGACTGCAAACTGGGAGCCATTATTGAATCCCCAAATGATGTGGATACTCTGCAAAAGGGCCTTACAGAAACAGATGCTTGGTGCCAGAGCCATGGGCTCAAGCTCGATGCCAAGAAATGTATAGTTATCCCCTTTGGGAAAAAACGTATCTGTGAATTACCACATAGGTGGCAGTACACTAAACACCGAAAGTGGGATAAGAGACTTAGGGACGCAGGTGGACAGTGGTCTCACCTTCGATAACCACATCGCCACAACAGTCAGGAAATCCTTCTATGTGGCACACCTCATCAATAAGGGCTTTTCATCCAGAAAAAAGGAGGTTATTGTCCCACTGTACTTATCCCTCATTAGACCCATTATAGAATACAACGCCCCGTTTGGTATGTACCTCTCAAGACATCTGCAACAACTGGGAGGGCCACAGAAATACCTCACTAAAGAATCACAGGCTTAAAGCAGATGCCCTGCGCTGACCGCCTTAAAAAACTCCAGCTATACTCTGTCGCATATCGTCTACTCAGAGGCAATCTCTGCTTAACATACAAGGCCATGTCAAACCCAGAGCTGTTGGACATGCTACACTTATAGAAATCCCAATCCCTCAGAACCACACACTCCAGGGATCTAAACCTTGTCATCGCAATAAACAAAACATGCTGGAGGGCTAGGTTCCTGACCCAGAGACTCCCCAGACGTTGGAATAGACTGCCCATACATGTTAAGCAGAGCGCCTCTTTGGCCCTCTTCAAAAGGAGCCTTGAATATTGGATGGGAGAAAGGAAATTCACCCCGGGGATCACGTCAATCACCTTGCTAGACAGGGGTCCAGGGAAGTAAATAGTGTGGGAAGAAATAGCCACGGAATTGTTATGGCTAGGCTTGTATAGGCCCTAGGGCTGATAGCCTAGCACCAACTTATGAACCTATGAACCTACTCAGTGAAGCCAAGGAACAAATTAGAAATGGCAGCAAGTTGGACTTCAATTATAGAATAACTAGCTACACTATTGAAAATGGAAGCAATGAAGTTAAGAATAGCTGAAACAGGTGCTGAAAGTGGATCTTGTTCCCTCTGGAGAGCCCAAATGAAAAATCTTTTCCATTTGCTCTTATAAATTTTTCTAGTATAATCTTTCTGAGATGAAATAAGAAAATGATGGACTGGGAAAGAGAATGTGGACTGCCTAGCCATCAATGGAAGTATAGAAACCATGTGATCAACTTGAAGACTTGAATATCTGGTGAGGTATCATGGATGGGTGAGCTATAAGGTCCTGAGAAAGATCCACTACCCAGGGAGGGTGAACTGCATGACGCCACAGGAAGGGAAACCACACTTGGTGAGGCCAGAATGGGGCAATAAGGATTACGTTGCTCTTCTGCTGAAATGCTTTCAGAAGAAACTTGGGAATGAGAGGAGTTGGGGAAACGAGACAGGAGGGCCAATAGTGAATCAGCGAGTCTCTCAGTGACTCCCCCCTCTGGAGCAATCAGCCAAGGTACCTGCTGCACTTGTAATTGAGGTTGGAAGCAAAAAGGTCACAGTACAGCTGGCCCCAATGGTGAAATATCCTTTCCGCCACAAACGTATTGAGAGACAACCCATGAGGAAGTAAGACAGACCTGGTCAGTTCATCTGCCAGGAGGCTGGGCTTCCCCAGAATGTACATTACCAGTAGAAAGTGGCCAGATGAAATGATCCATCCATTGCCACAGTCAGATTGCTTCTTAACATAAGGATTAGGATCGTGTTTTCCCGTTTACTGTTGTCCCAGACCACCGACATGTCTGTCTGAAAAGAAAAAATCCCTAGGGGAAGAATATTTTGCAATGCCTGCAACACGAATAGGACTGCTGTCATTTCTAGGGCACTGATGTGAAGATTGACCTCCAAATATGACCACGTGCCTTGGACTGTCCTTCCTAAATAATGCCCCTCCCAACTATAGGGGGAGGCATTCATAGTCGCTGTGATCTTGTATGCAGGAAGAATGAAAAGGCGGCCCTGAAAGACTACTTCTGCATTAATCTACCAGGTTGTGTGTTATTTGCAATTTGAATCAGTGCAGTTTATTTATTTACATTTGTTAACCGGGTAGTGTACAACTGGGTTGTTTTCAGTGGAGACCCAGGGAGAAAAGCTCCACAACAAAAAAAACATTATTAAGTTACAAGCACTAAAATTAGTTAAGTAGTACATTGCTAACAATATGTAAGTTAGAGGATGACATCCTATCGACCACTGTACCGCAAGCATCCATTGCAGTACCCTCATGTAAAACCTT
Organism: Protopterus annectens; assembly: GCF_019279795.1. Lineage (NCBI taxonomy): Eukaryota > Metazoa > Chordata > Ceratodontiformes > Protopteridae > Protopterus > Protopterus annectens. Next base: position 1,143,278,471 of record NC_056748.1, on the reverse strand, counting down.
GCTAAAGGTACCAAAACTATGGAAGCTGCAACACAGCTAAGAAGCTGTAAGCTTAGCCTGGCTGGAGGGGAAGGGAGAGAGATAACATGTGATACTTGGCTCTGCAGATTGTTTAACCTTGTCTGTGGTAACCTTGCAATCTGTGTCACTATATCCAGACAAGCACTGATAAATTCCAGGACGTGAGTAGGTGAAAGCTGAGACTTGGCATAGTTCACTATAATGCTCAGCTGAAGACATAAATGGAGCAAGTAATCCCTGGCCTGAAGAAGTAGAGCCTTGGTGGGAGTAGAGAGGAGCCAATTGTTGAGAAAAAGAAACAACTGAAATCTTAGCAGTTTCAAGTGAGCTGCAACCACTGCCATGCACTCAGTGTACACTCTGGGGACTGTGGTGCAACCAAAGGGCAGGGCCCTGAACTGGTAGTGACTGGCTCCAAGACGGAAATGTACGTATCTCCTGGAGTGTGCATCAATTTTGATATGATAATATGCATCTTGTAGATCTACAGAGCACATCCAATCGTTCTTTCGTAGCAGAGGCAGAATGCTCTGAACCGTGAGCATCAGGAACTTTGAGTGTTTGAAAAAATGACTCAAATTGCTGAGATCCAAAATTGGTGTTAGGTCCCCACTCTTCTTCGGCACTAAAAAGAATCCTAAGTAAGTTCTGGATCCTTACTGGTCTGGGGGAACCATCTGGATGACTCTTTTGGCCAGCATCTTTTCTACTTCTATGACTGCCACCTTCCTCTGACTGGATGGAATACTGTGAATCCTTCTGGTCCGATTGGGAGGTTGAAGGGAAAATAACTAAGCAATAACAGACGATGTGATGTGGTATAGTGAAGATTTACCCATGGTTGGCTTGGTTTAATCATGAAGGTGAAGCCCCAGTGATTAAATAAAGCCAACCATGGGTAAATCTTAAATATACCACAACCACGGAGTCGGTTATTGCTATTATACAATGGCATTATTTAAGAAAAAAAAAAGACTTACTTTTCTTAAATAATGTCTTTGTATAATGGTGCATTACTGTTCTTCAGCCAGTGGTGGTATACTGCTTCCTTGTGTTGATGCACTACACATGCATATGGGACTTGCATTCCCACAAATACCCAGTACATTAATGCATTGAAACAGAAGCAATGGAAAAAAGAAAGTCTCCGTTGCTCCGTTTTTGTTTTTAATTAAAAAAAAAAAGTTTGGGACACTTTATACCAATGGTAAAAAAGTTTGGGTGACCAGACTTTTTTCCTTTTGGTATATTGTTGGATTTACAATGGGCATGCTGGCCAATCAGTGTGCACGTTTTGGAATATTAATGGGGGTCATTGTATAATATACAATAACCTCTGGATAATACACTGTGCACCCAGGTGTGTGATGATTGCTATCCAGGATCTAGATGCAGAGATAAACACCTCCCGACTGCCTTCAGTGCAGCAATTGGGCAATCTTTCAGTAGCACTGAAACAGCTTCTCAGAGAAAGGACCCCTTAAGCCCTGGTATTGCAGGTCCCGTCTACCATGTGGATGACATCTGCAATTAGAGCCCCCCCTCCCATGAAGGAGTCTGTCTCCATAGGAGTCCTGGGAAGACCCTTGTATCTTGCAGAACCACATCTTTACACCACCTCAGTGCTATGTAAAAAGATCCTCTGAGGGGTAGCAAAATGCATCCATAAAGCAGTTAATGTCTTCCCATCCTGTTCACTCCTGGAAATAGTTTCCTTCACTTTAGGGCCAAATTGGATCCATCAAAGGAAGCATTGACGAATGATGTCTTGATGGGCTCCACAAAGTCATAAAAGCACATACACGCATTACTTCTTACAGCAAATCCTGAACATGCGGCTCATGATGCTCCCTTTGAGGTGTGAGAAATCAGTCTCATGAGGGCATTCAATAGAAACTGGAGGGTGGTCAGTTGCAAAGAAACTGCCTTTTTGTCCTTCACAGACATGGATCCTGACAGGATATCAGAAAACTCCTTGATCAAGTCCTTCTGAAATTTTATAACGTGTGCCAAGTTATTTAGTGAACTGAGGATGAAGGCTGCTGACATACAAGCACCCTTCCCAAATCTGTCCAATGCCCTGGATTCCCTGTTTGGGGATGGAGAGATGAAGTCTGTTCAGCAAGGTATCTTCTGGTGGCCATTGCTATCACCACAGTGTCTACTGGGGGACCCTTGCTATAATGGGCCTGATCCTTTGGTGCAATGATTATTTATCCAGTCTCTTGAGAAAGGCTGCAAGACATCTCGATCCTTCCACGGCCAGTGGGAAATAAGAAAAAAGGTCCACCATATCATCTGCCAGGGGACTACTCAGAAAGTAGCTGAGTTGGCTCCAAAAGACTCGAGAAACAGTGACTCCTCCTTGGAGTGGGGATCAGAAGAACTACCACCTTTCTGTCTCAATATTTGAGGAGTTCATGGAAAGTTGTCTGGGGACCCCTCATCTTCAAAGTCAGTGTCTTCTGTCAAATACTCCTGCAGGGAATCTAAGTGCCTGCTTTTGCATGGACGCTTCTTAGGGAGCTCTCTGGTGGGATGCTCCAGGGAGGACATGAAAACCACCTCTAGCCTTGATTGGACTGGTTGTCCCAATGGAATGGGATGAAAAGACTCATTATCCAAAGTAGACAGTTGTGGAGGGGTGGACACGGGGGAGGGGAAAGGATGCCTGGTCCACATAAGGGGAAAACTCTCTCTCACTCTACTACCTCAAAGGCAGAAATCCTGGGTAAACCAAGACCCAAACTGGTAGGAGCAGAGACCACCTACCCAGGATGGTTCCAAGCATCCTCAAGGCTCGGACTTGACCCAGAGTTCAGGGATGAGATATCCAGAACCGAGGCTCTGACAGGAAAGGATGGCCTTGAAAACACTGGAGTCGAACCACAGCCCAGGATGCAGTGGTGACTTTATGACTCCATAATCCTTCCAGCTCTGAGAGAATCAGGATCAGAGAAGGTGTCAGAGTCGATGAGGGCCAGGCCTTAGGATCAGACACAGGAAAACTCTGGATTCTCAGGTCAGAAGACTGTGAAACCAGGAGGTGGATCACAGTAGGAGTCAAAAGTTGGGAATGGACTGGTGGGTAGGCTCATGGATCCAGCAGGAGACAACACATCATCCTATCCACATCAGCTTCTGTCAGGCTCCTAGCTGACCTGAGAGATGAAGTTGAGTGTGGTCTGGAAATCTGTTGAGGTGTCTCTTGCATGAATACAGACTGAAGCCTCAAAGAAATAAGCTCCAGAGAGAGAATCTGGCTGACCTATGCTGTGGAGACCTTGATTTAAATCTAGTCAGATGTAAGAGATCAGTGAGATCTGAGGCTCTCAGTTTTGATAGAGTCAGAACCCAGGATTTTGCAATTTTCTCAGCCGGAGCAAAGCATGAAGTAGGAGGACAGTGATCAGGGAAATGTTTGTTTGAATCTTTAGCCTTGAAGAAGAATCCCCCTTAGATGATTCCGAAGATTTCTTGGGGGGAGGGAGCTCCAGAAGTTGAAGTTGAGAGAAGCAGGCATTTTAATATTAGTTTGTTTCTGTGCTTAATCAGCACTCTGTGATTAAATCCTGCACAAATGTCAATCAATGTTAAGATGCCCTGCTCCAAGGCAAGACACACACTCGGAGTGAATGCCTAAGATAGGAATTTTGTGCCCAGATGAGCACTTTTTAGAAACAATTGTTTTTTCAGACATCCTGAATCAACAGCAACAGCAGAAGTGCAGAACCATTTACAAAAGATACAAAAAAAAAAAAGAGCTACCAACAACGGTAGCATATACCAGGAATGGTACTCAAGAGAAAATGCCAACAATGGTAAAGCAGAAGTACATCAACACTAATGTACAGAACAGTTAGCAAAGGCACAAAGCCCAAGGAGACAAAAACATGCTATTCTAACAAAAACATATGTTCTAACAAAAACATATGTATATATAACTTTTTTTAACTACAGAAGGAAAAGGAGGAAAGGAACTAGATACATTGTAACTCACTAATAAGGAATAAGAGAAAGTGACTTATCTACCACTAAAGACCACTCAAACTCTCAAACTACAGGTGACCATGTCCAAATGCTGAAGCAGCAAACTATCTGAAGTAACTCAGAAGGAGAGGTTTGTAGGTAAAGGGAGAGGTATGACCTATGCATCCAAAGTCGACTGAAATGGCCAAGGTCGGACTGAAAACCCATCAGTTGAGGAATAAATGAAACAGACAACATTAGATCAAAGGGAATTAAGGGTAGGAGAGGATTCAGAGCCCTGGATCTATGGCTCCTAAAAAAGTGCTGATGCCTGATCCGATTGGATCCGATAACTCAAAGGTTGAATCTGACAAAAAACAGACAACTTTCGATCAGGATTTATCAGGCTTTAAATTACTGGAAAGGTTTAGAAGAATATCTGGTTATAAAATAAATTTAACCAAGATACAGATGCAGTACATTCTGCATGTTTTTCTGTTCTAAAAGTGGGATTTCCCCTCAAGGTAGGGTTACATTTATAAAGTATTTAGGTGTACAGATCGCTTTTTTCTTGGCAGACTCTGTGAACATCTGGTATGTACATACGCAGCAGAAATATGCTCACAGGTTCTTATTAAGGGCATGAACAAGGAGTCCACTGAAAAGCTCAGCCAAATCACTCGGTATTTGTGGGACATTAATATTGTCCCCATTAAGTGTATTTTGCTTCACATATGAAAAGTGAAAATTTGCGAACACTTAAACAGTCATCCAAACTGGTTTAAAGAGTTAATAGTGAAGCTTGATATGCATAATGAGGGATACTATGTGTTGGTTACCTCTCATGCCAACTGGCACTAGGGACTGTAAAACAGGTGTTTGCTTTATCACTGACTGCATTTCGGTGAAGGAGCTCAAAGATTGTGGGGGCGTTGATGGCACAAAAAGAAATAGGAGTATCCCTTACAAAGCTACATAAGAATGAATAGAGGGACAGGAATGTATTCTATCAGCATACCTAAGGGTATTAAGACAGGAGATCTTTTTGGTAATAAAATGTTGAGCTTTCCTGAAGTGGTTTATATGCTTAGGTAGGCACATGCCAAAGGGGGTATTACATAAAGTGGGGCTATAAATTCTTTGAATCTTGAGAAGATTCCATTAAGGATAAAGCTGTGCAAGGCAGAAGGATTTTATTTATTTATTTATTTTTTAACTGTAACACTGATCTGATGGTTAAAGGACAGCTTGTTTTCAAAAGTGGAGTCCCCGATGATTAGTTCACATTTAAGTGGAATGTTTTCTGTATGGTATGTAGTAGCAATGTTAGATTCAACAAAAACAACTATGCCACATTTCTTGCTGATGATGGTAAGCTTATGACCAATACATAAAGCATCTGTTTGGACCACCTCTTCCAAGAGAAGACAAATGCCAGAATGAAATTTGAAACCCACCCCCAACTCAACATTATGTTGAGGATTGTAACAGTCTCTGCAGAAGTCAACTTTTAGACCCTATAGTACAACAAAAAATCACGGATTGTAGTGATCAAAAAGTTTTTTTTAATTCATCACTTAATATCAGCCATCAAACTAGAAATGTATATGCCAAAGAACAAATGCCTCATACAGAATTCTCTAGGACACCACTGGTGATATTTTTTATATCTACAGCAAACAGTCAACTTTAATTGTATGGGTTGAAGAAGAGAGCCAATTAGATAACCAGTAAACTATGCATGGGTTAATACTTCGAGGACGGGCACCAGTATTAAAGGCTTTGGTAAAGATTAGGTAGCAACTGTAGACCCTATACCCTTTACATGACTCCAAGGGTTATATTTTTATTTTATTTATTTACATTTGTTTACTGGGAAAGTCCGGCTGGACACAGGTCCATTTTCAGTGGAGGCCCAGGGAGAAAAGCTCCAATACAATATAGTACAAAAAGTGAGATACAAAGAGAAATAACATCATACATAACTACAAAGAAACAAAAACATCATGCATAATTACATACTTTAGAGCATGCTAGTATGTTCTAACATTCTAGGTCTGTAGTAGTAGGCAATTGTCAGTGTTGGATATACAAATAAGAATTCTTTAGGAATTAAAGAGACATTGATTGATTAGTCAGTAGGCACTTAGGGGATTAGTAGTTGGGTAAAATAAAAGAAAGAGAGAAAGAAATTGGGGAGCAACTGATTGCTCTTGAGAGGAATCCCAGCAGTAGTACAGCAGTGTGGTTTAACCAGGATAGTTAAATGAACAAAGCCAGTTATTTAAGTAGTGGGTTTTGAGAAGTTTTTTAAATTGGGAAGGAGAGGTGGTAGAGGTTAGGTATTGTGGGAGTGAGTTCCAGGATCTAGCAATAGAGCAGGCAGAGTGATTTGCCAGCATCGTTTTTATGTTTGATGACACATATGCTTTAGACAAGTAGATCTTAAGGTTCTGGTGGTTGTATGGTGGTTGATTAGGTTCTGAAGGGATGGAGTTTTGTCAGGAAGGTAGTAGAGTCTATGTGCTATTAAGAGTTGGTTAAGAAGGAGAAGTTGAGGTAGCTCAAGCCAGTTAAGTTGTTTGAGGGCTATACAGTGATGGGCTCTATAGAAGGTTTCAGCGGCAAAGCTGGCAATTCTGTTGTAGCATGAATTCATTTTGGTAAGTTCAGTTTGACGAAGGTTGGTTATGATGGGGGAGGCATAAAGAAGGATGGATAGGAGATGGGTTCTTGCAATAGTGACTTTGGTGTGTTTAGTGATGAACTGTCTGTTCCTATATAGGAGTCAAGTTTTGTGTTAACTTTCTTGATTGTTTGGGCTATGTGTATGTCAAATTTCAGGTTATTGACTATCTCTACAAATAGAAGTTTAGTGTGTGTTGTTGGGATGATTAGTATATTATCTTTAGATTTTATGGTAAACTCATTGTTTGGTGGAGGTGATCTACCTGGGCTAAAGAGGACGAGCTTGTTTTTTTTTGGGTTAAGAATAAGTTTGATGTTAGTGAACCATGTTTCTATTAGGGTGAAGTTATTTTGGGTTATGTTTCTTAGCTCATCGAGGGTGGGGGCGGTGCATATAATAGTAGTGTCATCTGCATATTGAACTATTGAGGCAGAAGGTGAGGATGAGGCAATGTGGTTAGTGAATACTGAAAATAGTAGGGGGCCAAGAATGGATCCTTGAGGGACACCAATGGCTACTGGCAGTAGGGGAGACAATTGGTCTTGCCATAGGACTGCTTGTTGGCGATTTGATAAATAATTGTTGAACCATGATATGGTAGGGGAACTTATGTTGAGGGTAGCTAGGATTTCTAGGAGCATGCTGCGATTAACCATATCAAAGGCTTTGGACAAGTCTAGGAATATGGAGGATATGAATAATCCATTGTTTCTATGTTGATTGACGATGTTGGTGTAGGCAAGTAATGCTGTGCTGGTGCTATGGGCGGGTCTGAAGCCATGTTGGGATTTGGATAATAGGTTATTTTTTAGGATGTAGTGCATTAGTTGTGAATGCACTACTCTTTCTAAGATTTCTGATAAAGGTGAGAGAACAGCGATGGGGCAGAAGTTGGTAAGTTCAGTGGAGTTGCCCCCTTTGTGTAATGGTAAAATATGTGATATTTTCCATGTGTCAGGTACTTTACATTCTGTGATTGACCTGTTTATGAGAATGGAGATGGGATAGGCTATGGCTTCTGCTGAAATCTGTAGGAAGTCTGCTGGTAGATTGTCAGCTGCTAGTGTGGTTGGCTTGAGTTTTTGTAGGAGTTTGGCAATAGTATTAGGTGAGACTGGATGTAGGGAGAAACTGGAGGAGTCATTACTTGTATGGAAATATTGTGGGGTGTCTCCTAAAATGGGGCTGCTAGTTGTGTTTTGTGTGCTGGCTAGAGCTTGGACTGTTTCTGTAAAGTATTTATTAAATTGAGTAAGGATGTTGTCATGGTTGTTTGGTAATATAGGGGAAGGAGTGGGTGATTTTCCTGAGTGGAAACTATTTATTGTGGCCCAGTTTTTTTAGGGTTGTGGGCATATTTTTCTTGCATTGTTTTATGGTAGTTGATTTTGTCAAGTTTTATAAATTTTTTGGCTCTATTGCGGAGTTCCAGGTAAGTCTGTTTCAGGGTGCCGGATTTGTGCTTGTGAAATTCAGACCAGGCTTTATATCTTTCTTTCATTGTAATTCTAGTATCTTTTGCTAGCCAAGGGGCATGGTTAGTTTTGATTCTAATGGTTCTGGAGGGTGCATGACTGTCAAGGATTTTTTTGGTAGGTTGAGTTGAAGTATTGCACAGATTCGCCAAGAGGTAGTTTTTAAGGGAGGTCCAGTTACAGCTCTTTAGTGAACTGAATAGTTTGTTGGCTTTAAAGGTCTTCTTGTTACGTACTACTCTGAGGATGGGTTGTTTGTTCTGGTGGGCTCGGTTCCTAATTAAGTAGGTAGCTTGGTGGTCACTCAGGCTGTCAGGAAGACAGCCGGATTCTTGAGCTAGGGTAGGGTCAGATATTAGAATCCAGTTCCATTATATGGCTAAGGCACCCTTCTGAAGAACTCAACTAGGTTCAGCAGGCAAGATGCAATGACTGGTTGGAAAACTGGAAGATTCAGTTACTAGATTTAGATCACAAAGTAGTAGTTGCTCTAATTGTGTTTACTTCCTTTGGTGTTATATAATTTTTAGTCAATTCTGTTACCCCTGGGTAAGGTTTATTTTTCTGTATTTAGAAGAGAGTGATGCTTTCTGGGACAGGGAAGTGTCCAGAGCTTGGAAGGATTAGCTATACCAGGTTTTCAGTTATAACTGAACATCCCAGTTGCAGCTTTCTTGCCTGTAGCATTCTACTGAGCAAGTACTGTGATACTAGAAGATAAGAATGAGTACAGGGTGGGAGTGTTGGGCAAAACTTTTTGTTGGCCAATAAAGGGCCTTGTAATAAGTTACACTTAGCTACATTAGTAGTAGTTAATTGGGCAATGAATGCTGTGGGAGTGAGGGCATGGTGGAATCTAGTATCTTACAAAGGTAGTTAACTGATGTCCTCTGATAAATGGAGCAATTTGATAAAATAGTTATTGAGGCAGAAAACTTGGGTATTGGGATCTGTTACTGGAGGGACTTCCTTTATGTCTTGCCAGATGTACCAGTAAAAATGTTCTTTTCGTCAAGGAGACTGAGTTACTGCAGGCAACAGGTGTATTTGAGAGATTTTAAAGAAAAAGTCATCCCTACAAACAAGTGGATAGGATTTTTGTGAAAAGTAAGGGAGGAGATTTGACATAAATTCATAGGTGATTACTAGGCTAACGATCCCAATGGCCTTTTTGAGTTTAGCCCTGCTTCCCAAGGTAAGAATCAAACTTTGCAACTTTCATCAGTACGGTCAACACCTAATCCATTAAGCCAAACTCCAACCATAGACATCTCAAGAGTTAAGTTAACAGTTGATTTCTATAAAAGCACCAATCAGGACATCTTCAAAGGATGGCTTGGAAATGACTACATAACTATATACTCCTAGCAAATTTAAAGATAGGTATCCTAAAATTCCAACTGCCAGTTGGCAATGTAAAAGGGAGGGAGGAGTACAAGAAATTAACTTTTCATAGGGGGTACCCAGAACTGAATATTTTAAGTATCAACTGCAGGATTTGCTCTCAGAGTTCTGGACAGTAAAAAGCCTCTCACTCTGGTTCTTTATTTTTCAGAAAAATGTATTAGTTAAATAACCAAAAAAAAAAAGAAAAAGATTATAAAAATAATGTTTTAGCATTCAATTAAAAATAAAAGTTCTAAGAACAAAAAATAAAATAATTTGTAAGGGTTTGCCATCTGCTATTACAACATATAGACATCTTTAATTTATGTTTCAAGTAACATGCTTATGCCAAGGAACAGATAAACCCTTGATAAATACTGTCATTCTAACACCCAAGATGGTAAGAAATGCCATTTATATATTATCAGGGGACTAGGATTGGAGGCCACAGTGGCCAGCTCAACCTATTTTACTTAAGTCAACAATCTTAATTCATCCCCTAAAATAAGGATGGTAGTGTGTTTACAGTTTTTAGTAATACATTTCTTAACTGTCACAACCAAATTTATTGCTGTAATATCTGACTATACAAGTCGAAGGCATTAGTAGATCCCAGTAGTAACTGTTGTGGAGTAAGCATTACATGTCCATTCAATGACTGATCTTGATTAAGTTGTAGACCCCTTTTGAGAAGGAATAATCTATTCCAAAATATATGGAATCAATCCCCAATTTCATTATAGCCAACAAAAAGGAAACCTGTGGGAACAGGCTATCTAACAACTGACACTGAAACGCAAAAATCGACACCATCTGGACTTGGTTGCATATTTAGGAGACAATATTTCAGCCCATTTATCTCTAGGAATATAAACATAAAGTTAACTTCCCCCATACCAGTGTATACATATCTGTAATGGGACCAGTGTCTGAGAAATATAACCTATAAAGAAATGATCAAGCACAGGAATCTGTCTAGTCCCAACCTCACCACAACGAGTGTTGAAGAAAAAATAAAAAAACAGAGAAACTAGTGGTCTTAAAACTTCATTGATGAGCTCAGTCACAATTTTCAAAAATCATGAAACCCAGGTAGTGTTCCAAAGCAACAAGCCTTTATTTGGTACAGATGAGCAATCCTCAGTAGAAAAAAAATCTGAAATATTTTACAAGGTTAAACATATCAGCTTTTATATATTTAGGAGTAGGTATGGAAAATATATGAATTGTTTAATTTTAAACCAGCCTATTCAAGGCAAACACTATAAAAAGGGTTAAAAAAGTACATTTTAGAACAGCAATTACCCATCCCCAAACACTACTACTGATTAGGTCCAACTAAATCATAGTTAAGGAAAATAATACCTATTCATTTGCAACCCAGATTCCAGGATCAGATATTAAGAAAAGCGTAACATATACATAAAAAGACTTTTAACTAAAATCGCTTTCAGCTAACTAATGCAGCAAAGCCTTCATCAGGTCTGTAACAAGAACTAAAATCATATACACAGGTATATAAGTAAAAAGGGTTAACTAGATTGATACAAGAAAAAGATATCCAACCATAAACATTGTCTGACTAGAATAATATAAATATAAAAATGCATCTAATAATATCTAATAAATATCCATCTTTTCATGTGTATTAGCACGCATAAACACTAAATTAACAGCTCAGGAAAAATGTCACTGCTTTGCAGTAAAAAAACTGTCAAAAACTGTCAAACTTCCATGTTTACAGCACCAAAACATGTTTATACAATGAAAACCAGCAAAATACAGAAAACAGTGGATGAAGTAAACTAGTAATGTATAAAAGTGTGCAGCTGTGTGCATGAGTGTGTATAAGCATACACCAGTATGCTAAATGGGGGAATTATACCAATATGTCATGGTAACAGCGGCATGAAAAATGTGTGTTTTGAATTTATCATTTAAATCTCTGGTGTGATGCAAGAATGCACCAAGTCTAATCAAAGCATAATTGAGGTTAACATATTTACATTTATACACATTTTATACATCTTTTATTATTTAGTATGTTTTGATATCTTTTGTGGGGCTATTATCTGTGCTAGCATGTCTGGCTGAAGTTGTGTAAATACCTTTAATAGTTTTAAATTACCCTGTGTTATATATGCCAGCATGACTAGCTATAATTTTGTAAATAAGATTATGTCTTTTGATTATCACTCTGATTTATGCAAGATGTTTGAATGTCAGTCAACTTCTGGCTGACCAAATGTATGTGTGTGTGTTTTTTTTTTAAGAGAATTCTGAATATATGTTATGCCAGTGTCAGCTGACCTAGATGTGATGTCATTGTGTGCCAAAGCTGGGAGAACAGAATCTTCACAGCAGCTGGCTGTTTGCTTTTTTGAGCGAATAGAATTCTCATAGCAGCTTTTTGTTACTTAAAAAAAATCTGCCATAAAAGCAGGTTCTGAGTCAGATGTTCAGTTTATCATTCAGTAGTTGTTTTCCAGAGCTGTTCAGCAGTAATAATCCAGTTGTTTCCAGAGTAGTTGTTCCAGTCGCTGAGGACAGACAATAGCCTGGAGTGTGGACATAATTTCTCATCCTGCCTTGCAGAAGTAAGAGTATAATCTTGGCTTGCTAAGTTATTTAGATTAGATAGGGACAGTTAACCTTTAGTCAGGGAACTATAGCTAGTTAGTTAGAGGTGTTATAAAATCAATGCGAGATCTATCCTACAGTATTATTTTCATATTTCCTGTGTGTGAAACTCTGTTTATTGGAATCAGTTACTCAGTATTTACATGTTTTAAATCCTTTTATTATTAAATGTTTTACTACCTCTCATTGTGGCTGGTTATTTAGTGAATATTTTTAATAACTTGAGTGTGTTTATGCGTCTTGTGACAATACCGGGGCCACTCCTAAAAGCCTTACTACTTGGGATACATGCTACCATTTGTTTCAATATCTATTTTACCCAATATAATTGAACACCCATTTTGAAGGGTATTGCGGTATTTGATTGGTGGCAGACATTATCCTGTAATCTGGATAAAGAAACAGCAGGTAAATCTGTGTTAGTCTTTCCCAAGAGTGTGTGCATATGAATATCAGACATTTAGGAGTGAATGTGTCCGAAACCTAGAAATGGGACACAGTGATCTGCAGTGGTTAGTGTGGAGACACACTTGGGGACCTGGAGTGAAGGATATAGTCAAGTCCCAGGTTTGTAACCTGTTCCCAGTGTACTCTTAGGAGAAACTGAGTATTTCTAGCCCTGCTTTTAGTGACACTCCTTTACTGGAGAGAGTGGTGAGGATAGAGATTCCTTAGTTACTACCCTGGAGTGAAGAGGGCTCATCACACCTTTAGTACATAAAAATATTTCCTCAAAAATTCCCTAAAAAAAACTTTACATATTGTGTGGCAGCTTAAGTAAATTCAACACACTCAACAAAGCAATAGTAGTTAAGTCCTGGTTTTCTGAATACATTTAATTTCAGGGGTCAGTATAATTCTTTTTTGTCCAAAACACCCCTGATGACCCCTTCAAGCTCATACATCTCCACACAGTCCAGAATGATAAATTTAAAAACAGAATTTCTGGGGTGTTCTAATAAGTGTTTGGACAAGACATTCCTCTGGCATTTATGACTGATGTCAGAAAGATGGCCTGAAATCCTACTTTTCAGTTTATTCATAGTCCTACCCACATAAAATGCAAGGCATTATACATGGCCCTATATATGATTTTTTTTAGCATTACAGTTACCTTGGTTTACAAAGTCCATTGAATATGTGGGAGAAACAGACAAATGTAGGTTTTGTAAAACAGAATTGGAAACAATCGCTCATCTTGTTGCTGGTTGTGATATACTAATGACAGGTGGACTTATACTGAAAGCCATAGTAATATGGGAAAACTGTTGCACTGGGGATTGTGCAAACACTGTAATACTGAATTAACTGAAAAACACGGGAAACGTGAGCCACAAAACATCATAGAAAATTATGCAGTTTATACCATATGGGATCATCCATTACCAAGAATTCAAAAAAATACATGCGCGAAAACCAGATATAGTAATCAATGAAAAGAAGACAAAAGTAGCACTGATCACTGAAATTGCTACACCCAGTGACTACAGTGTCTTACGTACAGAGAGATACGAAGTCATAAAGTACTGGGATTTGCAGGCAGAAATGAGGGCAATGTGGAAGAAGGGTACCCAGGCAGTTCCAACAGTAGTAGGAACAATGGGTCTTATAAAAATTAATTTACAGACATGCTTAGATATGTGACTGATACATGTAAATCCACTGGAATTGGCTTACTGGGCACATTGCAGGTGCTGCGAAGTGCACTTTTGGGTACTATCAAAGACTGAAACAATATTAATTTCATGAACTTTAATAACACATTGATTTAGGAATGGGGTCCATTCCCATCATGGTATTAGGAACCCAAAAGACTTGGAGAATTAAAAAAAAGGGTGAAGTCATGCCAGGGGTATCATGAGAATGATAGATGCCATGAGACCCAAAATTCTGAAGTATTCTCTCAAAGTGACCAAAGTCTGAGTAGAAAACCCTAAAAATAGAACTAAATAAAGATCGATTTTTCCAGTTGGAAAAAAAAAAAAAAAAACCTCGGTGACCTGAGGTAACTAGTTGACATTTCAGGAACACAGTCCTGTATGAAGGAATCAAGAAAGACTTTTGAATGTTCTCTTGGAACCCCAGCTTGTGCAAAAGACCTCTCACCCAAGAGAGAGATTCCTGACACTCAGGCTATGCAGAGATAATCAAGTCATCTAAATATGGAAAAATGTAGACACCCTGTAGCCTGTAAAGAGCTATAACTGGAGCTAGACACTTTGTGAACTCTGTTGGTGCAGTGGATAGTCCAAATGGTAAGGCAGAGAACTAATAATGTGAACCAGATACATAAAACTTAAGAAACGCCTTAAGTCTGGATGAATAGGAACATAAGTATCCTTTAAGTCTAGGGTTACCAGGAAACTTGAAAGAGTAAGAAGAGTTAAGTTTTGAAGTTGACATCATTTTGAATTTGGGCAGTATCACGAACATGTTAAGGAAAGAAAGATCCAGAACCGGCCTCCAAGCATTTTTTTCCTTGGCACTAGGAATATCCTTAAATAGAAACCCTTCCCCACTTGGGAAGGAGGAAATGGTTCTATCACTACTTGGAACAGCATATGATGAAGATCAGGTGGAAAAAATAGTCTGATCTGCAGGATGAGGAATGACCCCAAAGAAAGGAGGAATTTCCTCCCACTAACATTTCTAACATTGATTAATGATTGTCCAAATCCATTTATCTGAAACAATTTGCTGCCAAAGAGAGTAATGGACATTCAGACTTTCTAGATGAAAGAATGAGGCCAGGGTGGGAGGGAGCTATGAGGTCTTCTGATTAGTCATTCTGGCTTGCTGGATTGTCCTTGGTTTTGACAGACTCAAGACTTGTCTTTGGAGCACACTTGACATTTCTTAATAAACATATGTTTTCCTGAATTTTGTTGAGAGTAATATTCAACCCCCCCCCCCCCCCAAAAAAAAAATACCAGGATGAGGAGACAAAATCCCTTGGACAATTTGGAAAAGGAGTGTTAAAAGATCTTGAGAGATTAAGAGAGTCTCCGTATCAGCTTGCCCCTTTCATCACCTCTTGCAGCAGAGGGGGCAAACACTAAATCTCTATTCAAGACAGAATTTAAAATCTTATTTTTATCACTTGGGAGGTTCTGACAATACAGCCGTGTAAACCTCCTCAAAACAGTCCCAGTGGCCGCAGCCCTGGTAGAAGTATCTACAAAGTCATACACACATTGCAAACAATAAGTAGTTACCTGTGCAAGAAAAGAAACTAAGTTAATGGAAAAATGAATTTTCCCCTATATTACTTGTTACCTTTGGAGTTCCACAGATCTCAATTTTAGGTCCACTCCTATTCATTATCTTCACTAACAAGCTCCACACAGCTACTGACCTAGCCACAATCACATAATACACTAATGACTCTACACTCATCTGTGCAGCCCCCTCATTCACTAATCTCCAAGAAAAAATGCAGCTCTCATTATCAGCAGTAGAATCTTGGCTTACTACCTCCCAACTAATACAGAATCCCAATAATACAAAATTAATAATCTTCTCAAATAACAAGCTCAGTGACCACCTCTTTCCCTTCCTGATATACTCTTCGAACAAAAAAAAATTGAACCAGTGTCAAACTGCAAGCTACTTGACATCAGAAATGACAATAACGTGAAATCTGATAAACATCTGCCAACTACTATAAGAAAGTCTGTACAAAACTAGGGTTGCTCTACAGATCAAAACCATATCTCACTGACTTCACTAGACAATCTATTGCTAGGACCCATTTACTATCTTCCCTCTTCTATGCCTCTGCCATCTTCACTAACTTAAAGAAAACTGATCTAGCAAGACTAGAAGCTTGCTATACCAAGATTGCTAGATTTGTTAGTAACTCCCCATACAGAACACATCATTGTAATGCCTCACGACATATAAATTGGCTGGAAATACTTAACCTTCTTACCCTCACCTACCTTACAACAGCCCACAGAATAGTATATCAATCTGAATGGTGTCCATCTCTCTGAAACCTACTTCAACCCCAATCCAAAACAAGGCAAGTTAGATCTTCTGACAAGCTTCTGCTACAAGCTTCAAGAGCTAATAACTTTTATGGTGATTCTCTCTACTCCAATTGTATCTCCAGGATGTGGAATCTGACCCTGCAACATATACTAACTACAACTAACCCTCAACAATTTAAATCACTGCTTACATCCCTCCTAAGAACTGGCTTTGATCTTGCATAAATCCTGGATGACCACTGTCTTCATCCTACACTCCAGAATGCATTCCTGTCAACATACTCAAACTGACTCCTTTCATCTCCTACTTAAACACTTAACTACTAACACATACTCTTATTTATTCATATATAAAACCCAAGCTATGTTTAGCTTAATGACATTTTTTCTCAACTGTGGTTATATTTCCTCAAAATATTTTTTTCTTGTTGAAAATTGTAACTATTATTATAGTTATATGTTTTTCTTTATCTTTGACAATTGTAAGTAACATCATATGTAAATATGTTTTCATCCTATCCTACCATATGTTTGTAATAATTTCAACTGTGATTATTCTCTGTAACTTATTGGGCTTTTCCCTCTGGACCTCTGCTGAAAATGGGTCTCCCACCCAGTCAGACTATCCCAGTAAACACACATAAAATAACTAAAAATAAATATTTAAAGCAGATTTTCCTCACAAAAAGAAATTAAAAGTTACATACTCAACATAACTAGGTATCTGTGTTGTCCACTTTCATTGTCCCTCAACAAATGGGGGTTATGGATTAGATCCTCGGATCTGACACAGCCGCATACTTCAGACTTTTGATCCAACTCTTGAGCTCCTCCCTCTACCCATAACACCCTAGTCCATCCCCAGCACCTCAGATCAAGGTTTTTGCTATAAAGTCCCCATTAATAAGTCAAAGAAAGGGAAAGATAATAGAATAGAGCTTAAACCCAGAACTATAGGTTCCAATAACATAACCAACAGGTCATGCCAGAAGATTATAGGAAGGGGGATAGAAGGTGGAGGGGATAGTTAAGGAAGAATGAAAATGGGCAACACAGATGCCTAGTTATGGTGATTATATAACTTAAATCTGATGTTGTCCTTTTCATTCTCCTTCAATGAATGGAATAGCATCCCCACCTACATGAATCTTGGGTGGTCCTCATGAAAAGATATTCCAGAGAATCTTTGAATCAAAGGCAGCTCTGCTTCTGGAGATTAGGTCCAGTTAGTAATTAGCAACAAAAGTATGTGCACTGGACCATGCGGCTGCTGCACAAATATCATCAATAGAAGTTCTTGACCAAAAATCAGATGAAATGGCCATGGATCTAGTTGAGTGGGCTTTAGGTGGTCTTGGTACAAAAATGCCTTGTTGGGAACAGATCCAAGAAATTCAGTTAGTTATAAACTTAGCCAGTGTAACTTTAGATAAGGGATAACTCAGTCAACTTGAGGATACAAGCAGCTGGTCTGATTTTCTGATTTCTTCAGTTCTGAGTAGATAACATAATTCTCTGTGCACATCAAGATGTAGCATGTATTCTCTTTTGTTTGAACATTTTGGAAAGAAAACTGGTAAATTAATGGATTGGTTAATGCTAGTGCAGAAGACACTTTAAGTAAAAAGGAAGGGTTAGTTCGTAAAGTAAAGTACAGTTTTGTACCTACCATAAATGTAGATGTTCGAAGATCCACATTGCTGCAGTCCTAACACTTGGGTAGTCCGCTGTCCCAGTCGGCCCGAATACCAAAGTATAAGGCTGACGTCGGTCAAGGCGCATTTGTCTGACATCAGGACGTCAGGGTACAAATGCGCATGACCGACATCATATCCTCAGTCTTTTCTTGCCCCAGATGTCAGAAGACCCTAAAAATATAAGGCCAAAACCAAAAAATACCAAAACACTCCTGTACCTAATATATGTACAATATATACAAATTTACAAAAATAGAACCTCACCCACACAACCACCCCTAAACACAGAGGGAAGGAGGGAGGGAATTGGACTGCAGCAATGTGGATCTTCGAACATCTACATTTATGGTAGGTACAAAACTGTACTATGTTCTTCATCTCACATTGCTGCAGTCCTAACACTTGGGTAGAATCCCAAAGCAGAGGTAAGGGAGGATGGCTAAACTATAATGAAGCAGGAGCTGCCAAAATGCCCTGCAACACAGCAGTGGCAAAACCAGCCCTAGACTTAGAATAGAGAGGAAGGTGGTAATGCTTGGAAAAAGTATGCACTGAACTCCAAGTAGCTGCCTCCAAAATATCCTTAGTTGCCACCCCCCTTAGAAATGCTGTTGAAGTGGCAGTAGCCCTAGTGGAATGAGGCCTAATCCCAGCTGGAATCTCCTTGCCATGATGGGAGTAACAGAATGCAATGCAAAACCCAATCCACTTAGATATAGTTTGTTTTGACACAGGCTTGCCCTGAGAACTCAAAGCAAAAGAAACAAACAACTGCTGAGACAGCCTAAAATCCCTAGTCCTGCTTAAATAATAACGCAACTGCCTGTGTACATCTAAAGTGTGCAAAATCTTTTCCCCCCTATTTTGGATCTGCATAAAAAGTAGGCAAATGAATAGTTTGGTTTAAAGCCACACTAGAAACCACCTTAGGCATAAATGAAGGATTAGTACGTAATGATACCCTATCCTTATGAAAAATCAAAAAAGGCTCAACCGCCATAAGGGCCTGCAATTCAGAAACCCTTCTTGCAGAAGTAATGGCCAACAAAAAGCAGTCTTCCATGACAAGTATTTCAACTCAGCAGTAGCCGCAGGCTCAAAAGGTTGTAGAGTAAGTTTCTCCAACACAAAATTGTGGTCCCAAGCAGGAGTAGGAGCTCTACGTGGGGGTCTTATATTCTTTGCCCCTCTAAGAAATTGCTTGAACAAAGGATGAGAAAACAATGGTGGGTCACAATCATAGTGAGCTGAAATTGCTGCAGCATGAATCTTAATGGAAGAGAAAGACAAACCTTTGTCCAATAGCTCAGTAAGATATTGAAGAGCCACACTCAAATTAGGCTCAGAAACATCCAAATCCTTTGCTGCACTCCAAAATAAAAATCTCTTCCATTTTTCTGCATACACTTTACGTGTACTAGGTCTTCTGGCTTCCATAATCACATTCAAAACTTGTTGAGGAAGTTGAGACCGGCTGTGGTTCAAAACAGAATATGCCAGGCTGTTAGATGAAGAGAGCGAAGCTTGACATTGAGTAGATGACCGTCCCTCTGAGACAAAAGGTGTGGAATTAAAGGTAAAGGCCATGGAGGCTTTCTTACCAGATTCCTCAGTAATGGGTACCAGTGTTGCCGAGGCCAATCTGGAGCTATCAAAATCATCCTTGGCTTGTCTTGTCTGACCTTTAGGAGTACCTTTGGGAGGAGAGGCAGAGGTGGAAAGGCATACACATGAAGATTTTCCCAACTGAACGAAAGAGCATCCACTTTCCAAGCTGTGTGATGAAACCTTTCGTGCAAAACTTTGGCAGCTGGTGGTTTAGTGGAGAAGCGAACAGATCTATGTCTGGAGTTCCCCATGACACTGTCAATCTTTGAAATACATGAAGATCCAGTTTCCACTCGTGGGGATCCATGATTTGCCTGCTTAACACATCTGCTAAGGAGTTCTGTGCTCCTGGCAGAAACCTTGCCTGAAGAGTAAGCTGCAAGCTGAGCGCAGTCTCCCACAAAATCATTGCTTGCCTGCATAGAGGATAAGAATGTGTTCCCCTTGCTTGTTGATGTACCACATGACAGTTGTGTTGTCTGTTAGAATCAACACCTGCCCTGGAAGAAGTAACTCCTTGAAAGCCATCAATGCAAACTGGACTGCTAACATCTCCTTCATGTTGATATGTAGATGCTGTAGTCTGGCAGGCCACTTGTCTTGTATCCACTTTCCATTCAGATGAGCTCCCCAAGCTATGTCTGAGGCATCTGTCGTTAGAATCTGACTCGCCTCTGGCCGGGTCACAGAGAGTCCCTTGTTGAGGTGACATTCCTGAGCCCACCACAAAAATTCCTTTTGAATGCAAGGTATTATTTGAATGACAGTGTCCAGATCCTGGCAGTGCTGTGTCCATACATTTTTGAGATACCATTATAGCTTCCTCATATGCAGTTTGGCATTGGGAAGCACCAGAATACAAGATGCCATGAACCCTAATGCTTGAAGGACTGTCCTTGCAGTCAGCATGGACTGATGAGATAGTTGATGGAAGTAAAGGGATAGACTCTTTTGTTTGTCCGGGGTTAAAAAGGCCATCTGGGCTGCTGTATTCAGTCTCACACCCAGAAAGCACATGTCTTGAGAGGGTACTAGACTGGACTTTATTTCGTTCACAGAATACCCCAGGCATCTTAGCACTGCTATCACATATTCCAGATGCTGAAGAAGCTCGTCCTTTTCTTGAGCCAGAATCAGACAGTCGTCCAAGTAAGGATAGATTTGTATTCCTTTTAGCCTGAAAAGCTACAACTGGAGCCAGAACTTTTGTGAATACTCTGGGCAGTAGATAAGCCAAAGGGCAATGCAGAGAACTGATAATGGGAATTTCCAGCTCGAAACGCAGATACTTCCTGCAACTGAGTCTGATAGGCACATGAAGGTAAGCCTCCTTGAGATCTAAAGTTACCATCCAGTGATCTTTGCCCAGCAGAGGTAAAAGCTGTTGTAACGTCAACATTTTGAACTTGGGAATGTCCAAATAAGTGTTGAGGATAGACAAATCCAAAATTGGTCTCCACTTGTTCCCCTTTTTGGGTACTAGGAACAGGCGTGAATAAAATCCTAGGCCCCTTTCTGGCACAGGAACCGCTGAATGGCCCCTATCTGGAGCAACAGAGAAATTTGCTTGTGAGCCTCTTTTCTTTGTATAGGAGGAATGTCTGGCATGCCTTTGAAAGGAGGCAAGGTATGGAAATAAAACCTGTAACCGTGGTGAACGATATCCAATACCCATCTGTCTTGGGTAATAACACTCCAATTTTCTTTGAAAAGTGCCAGCCTTCCTCCCAAAGGTGCTGCCAGACGAGAAGGCTCTGGCAGCTGAAAAGGCAAGTCATTGGGTCTGCTTACGAAAGGACTGACCCCTGCCCTCACCAGAAGACTGGGCAGGCGAACTGCCTGTTCTAGGCCTAAAGGAACCTTGAGCTCTGCCCCTACCACGTCTAGATCTACCCCTAGACTGAGAATCATAAGAAGGATAAGTCCACCCCTTAGTAGGCCAATTTCTACTAAACTTTGGAGGCTGAACCTGCAAAAAATCTTTAACAGTCTGTATAGACTTAGCCTTGTCCTCCATTTTCTTTAAAACTGCGTCCACAGGCGCACCAAATAACACATCAGATTGTAAAGGAGCATCTAAAATCCTTGTTTTTACATGTTCAGCTAAATTCTGATCCCTGAGCCAGGCGTGCCTGCGAAGAACAGAACCAGTGGCTGCCACCCTCGAAGAGGCCTGTACAGCATCAAAACCACATTGCAAGGAATGCTTACCCACCTGTTCAGAAACATGAACTAAATCCTGCAACTCTTTACACTCAATACCTTCCGCCAGAGCATCTACCTTAGACTTCAATTGTGAAAGGAGATAATTTTGGTATTTCAACATGTGAAACTGGCAATTCAAAGCCCTCATGGCTAAAGTGGAAGAAGTATACACCTTTTTCCCCCATCTATCCAAAGCCCTTGCCTCTTTATCAGAAGGAACAGGATTTTTAACAACAGAAGCCTTAACACCTTTAGGGCCCTGAGAAACAGTTTCTGGGTCTGCCCTAGGACTCTTAAGATACTTATGAGCTTCAGGCACCCTATAATACCTGTCCGGTTTAACTGGGGCAGGAGGCAAAGAATCAGGGTTCAGGGAAGCCTCTGCAAAAACATCCTCTACCACATCCAGAACAGGAGGTATAGCTAAAGGCCTATGCTGGGGTAGAAACAAAATTCCCTAAGCCTTTTCCTAGAATCAGAGAAATCTTGACCTTCCCATTTAAAATGCTCCCTCATGGAATGAAGAGTCTCTGAAAAGAAAAATCCTCAGGAGGAGAAGTCAAGGTGTAGAGTCATCTACATCAGAATCAGAATAAGGAGGATACTCCTGCAAGTCTTCAGTCAAGACTCAGAAGCCTCGAACACTGCTCAAAACTCTCAAGCTCAGGTTCCACCCTAGGCCTCTTATCAGGGGGTATAGAACCTCTAATCATAGTAATCAAATCTTCTGCCATTTTAAGCATATGTTTCTTAGGCAGAGACCCTGAAGAACTAGGGAGACCCCCACTGAAGTTAACCCTGGCCTGCCTCTAGAAGGAGCCTTGGAAACAGAAGGAGGGCCTAACCACCTTAGGAAGGGGGAGAACAGCTACCTGAGAAGCCCCTTCAGCCTGGCCTACCTCCTGAGAGGACACATCTTGTAACAGTAAAGTCTCTCCTGAGAATCCAAAGGAACTTCTGGTAGAACCACCGGCTCCACCGAGCCCTCTAAAGAACCGACGTCCGGGACAGACGGTTCTTCCACCCTAGGCTTCGCTGCTTTGTCCTTGCGCTTTTAGGAAGCGGGCGCCGGAGCATCCGACGGCATGTTGTAATTACAACGCTTCCCAAAACCTAACCTGGCACAATCTAATCTTCTCTTAATAATGCGTTTGTTAACTCTAGCACAAGCGCGACAGCCAACAACGCCGTGCTCAGGCCCTAAGCAAGGTATACACAATGTATGGTAATCTCTATGAGGTATCTGTTTCCCACAAGAAATACAGTTATTCACTTTTTCTGACATCCGGTTAAATACTGAGGCAAGAAAAAACCAAAATATTCCCCAACGGGGTACTTAGCCAACGTTGATTCGGTCTGAAACTCCGACTTCAGAAAATTTCAGAACGCCAACCTGCACTCGCAATACTGCTTCTGCATCGGACCATGCGGCAAAAAAGACTGAGGATATGACGTCGGTCATGCGCATTTGTACCCTGACGTCCTGATGTCAGACAAATGCGCCTTGACCGACGTCAGCCTTATACTTTGGTATTCGGGCCGACTGGGACAGCGGACTACCCAAGTGTTAGGACTGCAGCAATGTGAGATGAAGAACATCCCTGTCTTTATGGAGTCTTTATTAAAAGTACCTGCTGTTCAGAAATCCTTTTGGCAGAAGTGATAGCTACTAAAAAGGTGGTTTTCCATAACAGATATTTTAAATCATTTTTTGCTAAAATGAGTCTGATCTTGTAGTACACCACAGCCAAGTCCTAGGGAGGTGAAGGATTTTTTTACTGGGGGTCTAAGGAGGAAAGCGCCTTTAAAGAAAGCCTTACATAACTTGGAAGAAACTAAACAATTTTTATCTTCTCTATGAAAATTTGATATGAATGCCATATGTAGCTTAATCATAGAAAATGAGCTCCTTCTTTGAAAAGAGAAGTCAGAAAATCAAGAAAGCAGAGACAGGGGCACTAAAATAGTCAATGTTGCTTCTTAATACCTAAAGGGAAAATCTTTTCCATTTGTTCTTGCAAACTTTTTGTGGAATTCTTTTGCAAGGCTAATAAAATGCTAAGTATGGAGGAAGAAAGCCTGGGCTGTCTGACTATTATTGGAAATAGGGGAAACCATATGGTTAGTCTGAGAGCTGGGATACTGGAATTACTTATCTCTGAGAGGTGAGACAGAAGATCTGGAATTGGGTCCAGTATCCAGGGAGAATAATGAGGATGAGACCAAAGGAAGGTGAACCACATCTGGCAAGGCCAGAAAGGAGCAATAAGGATGACTGAGCTCTTCAACCAAATTCTTTTCTGTAGAAATTTTGGGATCAAAGAAAGTGGGGGATAAGCATAAAGAAGACCGGATGACCAAATGGGGACTAGAGCATCTCTCGGGAACTCCCCGAGACAGGATCAGGGCAAATACTTGCTGCACTTGTTGTGGGGGGACTCAGAGGTCACAGCAAGCCCCAACAATGGAATATTTCCTCCGCCACTGACTGTTTGAGACACCACTCATGAGGCATCAGAACAGACCTGCTGAGTTTGTCCATAGTTTGTTGGATTTCCCCAAAATGTGCATTGCTGCTAGAAAACAGTTGGAGGAGATTGCCCACTACCACAAACTCATAGCTTCCCAGCAGAGAGGGTAAGACCGGCTTCCCCCTTGGTTGTTGATGTACCAGACTACAGATATAGGTTCATAGGTTCATACTAGGCTATCTGCCCTAGGGCATTTATAAGCCTAGCCAGAGTATGTTTGGCTGTCGCCACCCATTTTAAATTAATTTTGCTATGCCCTTTTTCGAGGTTAGTATACTGTGCCTCTGTCTAACAGTGACACAGAAGTGATACCCGGGGTAAACCTATGATCTCCCATCCACTCATCAAGATTCCTCTTGAAAAGAGGCAATGAGGGACTCTGCCTAACCTGGACTGGGATTTTATTCCAGTGTGAAGGGAGCCTCTGGGTTATGAATCTGTCCCTCCAGCATGTCCTATTTATTTCAGTGCTGAGGTTCAAGTCTCTCGAGCGTGTAGCTCGATGGGATTTGGATTTTTTGAGGTGCAGCATGTCCCTTAATTCCGGGTTGGACATGGCCTTATACGTCAGGCACAGGTCACCTCTGAGCAGGCGGTATGCCACTGAGTAGAGCTGGAGTTTCTTTAACCGGGCAGCATATGGCATCTGTTTGAGCCCTTTGATCCTCTTGGTGAGGTACTTTTGTCGATACTTCTTCTCTTGGTGAGGTACTTGGTGAGATATGTTGTCGGTTTGAATCACAATAGCCCCTAGTGGAACGGCATCTTGAAATGCCTGCAACACTAAAAGGACTGCTCTCATTTCAAGGATGTTGATATGTGAACTGGTCTCTTGGGGGCTTCCGCATGCCTTCGACCATCCTTCCCAAGTAATGCCCCCTCACCCCAACTGGGAGGCATCTGTGGTCACTGTGGCCAGTGGGGTAGGAAAAACAAAGAGCAGGCCTTGGTAAATGTCGTCTGACAGGACCCACCAGTGATCATGGTGTTTGCATATTGATGTAAGCTTGACTGAAAATGACAGGGGTTATTGAAAAATAGACCACTGAACAGCTTGAGTCCCTTCCTTGAAGGACAAGCATAAAGTAACGTGCTAAAGGAAGTATGACTATTGTTGCTGCCTGCAGGCAAAGAAGCAATTTATGTTGTTGTGTTCAGATGTGCACCAATAAACTCCAGGTTCTGTAACAAGTGCAAGGTTTGATTTGGCATAATTGATTGTAATATCTAGTGAGTGACAAATCTGGAGCAACTAGTCCCTGGATTGTTATACAAGATGCATGACAGGGTCGGTGAGGAGCCAATTGTCTAGCTATGGAAACACTCAGAATCTCTTTAGTCTCAAGTGACCTGCAACCACTACCTTACATTTGGTGAACACTCTGGGGGCTGTGGTGAGTCCAAAGGGCAGGGCTCTGAACTGTGAGTGCCTCCCAGCCAAAAGCATAAGTGTCTGGGAGTGCCTGTCTGTTTTGATGTGATAGTATGCATCCTGAAGATCAATGGAGAACATCCAATCATCCCTGTGTAGAAACGGCAGAATGGACTGGACCATGACCATTCAGACCATTGACATTTTCATGAACTGATTTAGTTTGCTTATATGCAAAATTGATCTCAGGTCCCCTGTCTTTTGGGGTGGTAAAAAGAAATGTAAGTTCCAAATTCTATCTTGTTTGGTGGGACCTCCTTGATGACTCTTATCTAGCAGCTTTTGAATTTCTTGTGCTGTAGCCTTCCTCTGCCTGGGTGGAACATCAAGAAGTCTCTTTCTTTTAGAGACTGGGGGCTGGGAAAGTGGTATAAAATAATCTCTGGATAGCATCCAGGAATCTTATGATATATTAGCCCAAGTGTCTGGGTGCAAGGACAAACATCCCCTGACTTCCTCCAGATGTGGACAGTCAAGCAGCATTTCAGGAGCTCTGAAAGGGTCTATCCAGGAAGGAATCATAGACACCCTGATTTTGCAGGCCTCCTACGCATCAAAGATGATATCTACCATTAGACCTGCCTCCTCTGCCTCTCAAGCTGTCTCCACATGGATCCTGGAAAGGTCCTGGAGATTTGTGGAAGCACATTTTCTTACCACATCTCTGATTTCTACAGAAAGTTTGTTGAGGGGTAGAACACTTGATTCCCATGGCAGACAGAGTATTCCCATTTTTCACTGTGGCAAGTGTTTCTTTCAAAGAAGAACCAAACAAAGATGTTCCATCAAAGGCAGCATTGATGAAAGACACCTTGAAAGGCATTGCAAAGTCGCACAGCTGCATCCAAGCATGTCTTCTTATGGCAATACCTGAACCAGCTGCCCATGAGGCACCTTCTGCTGCATGAGATCAACCTCATGGACCCACTGGAAATTGACAAAAGAGTGGCCAGCTGAGAAGATGATCTTTTGAAATCCTCTGCAGACATGCAGTCAGAAGATAGAATTTAACAGTTCTTTGGTCAAATCTGTCTATTGCCTTGTAAACTGTGCCAGATAGTTTGGAGACTTCAGACTGAATGTCACCGAGGCAAAACTTGCTTTCCAAATTTATCCAGGGTCCTAGACTCTCTGTTTGGTGGATGGACAGAAGAGCTCTGTCCTGCTAGCTCTTTTGTAGTGGCTGTTACTACCACTGTAGCATCTACTGAGACTCCTTTGCTCCAATGGGGTTTCTTTTGGATGGGATAAGGACTTGTTGGGGTGACGCAGTATTGGTTCAATGGAATCAGACTCCTTCCATGCCCTGCAAGAGACCAGATCAATAAGCTCATCTGCCAGTGGGTCACAGAAGATGTAGATGGACCAGAAGCAAAAGCTTCCAGAAATACTGACTCCTCTCAAGAAGCATTATCAGAAGACCAACCACCTTTTCGGTTAATGATCTGTAAAATGTCTCCAAAGATGACATCATCAGGTGGTAATCTGAGGAACCCTTCTCCTTCCTCAAAATCAATATCCTCAATAAGAAATTCCAACTGGGAATCTGTTTGCCTCCTCTTTCATGTCCGCTTCCAATGGACCTCATGGGGGGATATTTGGGGGAGGTATCAGAAGAGAGAGGAGTTCCCCCACAGGAACAGACTGGAAGCTTGGTGGAACTGGCTGTCCCTGTGGAACAAGTCAGATGGACTTGCAGCTCAAAACCAAGGAGGGAATGAGGGAGGATCCAAGGGGAGAAAGACCAGATCTTTAGAACTACAAAAAGCTCTTGCCACAACCTAAAAGGTAGACAGACCCAGAGAAGCCATAGCCACTCACACCAGAGCTGAGATTTCCAGCACAGGTAGAGCATGCACTCCAATCCATGCCTGGAGGAGGGAACTGGACCTGAGCTGTCCAGCTCTGACACTCCAAGGGGCAGGGATGGATCTGATATCAGAGTAAATCCCAGCCCCATGGATCTGATGCAGACACTTCGGCTCTGAGAACTCTTCTGATTTGAAGGCATAGGAGCTGAACTGGCCAGGGATGCTGTCAGAATCAAAGAAGTAATTCTTTGGATCCAACTCCAGAACCCTTAGGGCTGTTGGATCCTGGGGCTCCGAAACCAAAAGAAGGATAAGAGAAGGAGATAAGACTGTGCGAGTAGTGGCCGTAAGACTTACAGATCCAATAGGGGATGGAGCTGAGATAACCCCCAACTGGTTCTGAGCTCTGATGAACTTTCACATAATCTTGTCCATGTCTGTTTTGGATAGACTCCTTGAGGACCTGATGGATGATGTGGTTGACTGAGGTCTGGAGTGCTTTTTGGGTGTCTGCATAAAAGAGGAATGGAGCCTAGGGGAGAGAGAAACTCTGGTGAATGAGCTCTAGGAGTGTATGATGTATTAGTCTTAGGGTCCAAAAGTTTAGGATCCATAATCTGAGTGGTAGGATTTGCGGAGATGATGATCAGATACAATTGGCTTAGGCTCCAAAGGTTTAGCATCGAGAGTGTGCATTTTTGGGTCCGAAGAAGTCGGATCCAATATTTTTGAAACTTTAGGAAGTGGTTCCAAAGTCGTCTTGGGAGACTTCGGCAGCAAAGACTTCCTATGCTCTAATGGAGCTTTCGAGGTCTTACTGGATGTTTGAGCCCCTGAAGAGGAGGGAGGAAAGTAAACCCTAAAGAATAAGTTTACTCCACCTGCCAGTTAAAGTTCTTGAGCTGAAAGCTGCACAGACTGAGCAGTCTGTATTTAAATGAGCTGCTCCTAAACATTAGGACGTCCTCCCCATGGTCGAGTGACATTAAAGACATGCAGGTAGGTGCGTGCCTGAATTGGCGTGCCTTCTTTGAAGGTTGGGTATCGGGCTGGCAACTTGGCACCATAAAAATCCACTGCCAATCATTAGGGGATGGGAGTTCCACTGTGGCGACCCCTAATGAGGAAAAGACAAAAGACTTTTATTGTGGGCATCCAAGTTAGGGATTTTGTGCCCACAAGAAATGTATTTTTTAAAGCCTGTCACCTTGTCAACCATGCCAGTATAAAAGTAAAGAGAAGGAGAACAGAGAAAATTAAAGGACAACAATGGTATTTGCATTATTAAATGCTCAATTTCTCTGTCTGTTTTCTCCCCATTTACAGTCCCTGCTATGAATAAACAATACAGCATTTAAAATATTTTAAATCGACTGGTTCTGTCCACAAGAACAGTACCTTACTGTACTGTGGTAGTTTCACTTTCAAAAAGCTTTTATTTCCACCATGCAAAAACTTGCTGCAGTCTTCAATTCACTGATGTCATTAAGGCCAATGAATACAGGTAGTTTTCTGGCCAATTCCCTCTCCAAATTGACATCACTACAACCATCCTAAAACCCCACTCATGCTGTGATGTCACAGCTTACTGGTCCCTCTCCTACCCATACAGTAAGTATAGGCTAGAACAAGTAACAGTATACGAGTCAAGTCTCCCATTGTGAGCTGTCAATCACAGCAGGCAACAGCTCACATTACCCTTAGCACTTGGACAGCTAGGGAAGTTAGGTATGAAGGGGGATAGGAAATGAGTCAAAGTAGTACAATTCAGGCTTCACAAAAGACTGCAATTTAGCCATTCTAAAAAGAAGCAGCAGTAAAAAGCACTTTGAAAGTCTGTTCTGTGGCATTTGCAGTGTTTGCATTTTAAGTAGTCATTGAACGGCATGAAATGTTACTTAAAACTGACTGAAAGACAGCAGTGTATGCATGGAAAATCAATGTAGTAACAGGAGCTTTAGGAAGAAGGAGGCCTGCATGATGTAATTGTTTACTGACAAGCACTGTATTGTGGAATGATACGAGAGGCAGACTAAACAATCAGGATCACTTCAAGATGCTAGACCCCATGTGGCCAGACTCATAAATTACATATAAAAATATTTAAAAACCTGTAAATAGTCCCAGAGTGGTGTTAAAATGTAGTAAACACCAAACCATGATGAAATAAACATGTTTTTGAGTCTGTGGGTGCAGTTCTCCTTTAAAAACAGGATTTTCTTTTTGAAAATTGCCACCAATGGTAAACACACTGTGGTGGTGGTGCTGCGGTAGCATTGTCGCCTCACAGTAAGACGTTGTCCTGTTCGATTCTCAGCTAGAGCGTCTTCTGTGTGGAGTCGTGCGTGAATGGGCGTACCTTCGTTGAAGGTTGTGCGTCAGGGCCGGCAACTAGGCATATAAAAATCTACTGCCAATCATTAGCGGACCGGAGTTCCGCTGTGGCAACCCCTAACCGGGAAAAGCTGAAAGACACAACAACAACAACAAAAAAACCACCAATGGTAAACATAGCATTACCGTGTAAAATGGTATGAGGAATAGAAAAAAGTAAAGAAAAGAGAAATACCAGTAATTGTAATTGTAAGAAAGTGCATATAATAGCATAAAGACTCCTGACAGAAAAAACAAAGGATAACCCTGAGGATTGTGATATAAAGAAGGAAAAATCTAAATAAGTGGAGAAAAACTTTTCTACTTATAAATGCTTGAAAAACTGTAAATCACACTGCAAGAAAAGGACCCTATGTCTGAGCTCGATGACAATGAGATATGAGGTGCTGGGAATGGACTACAGCACTGTGGATAGAGGGAGGAGCTTGAGAGTTGGATCCAAAGTCTGAAGTATACGGCCAAGTCAGATCAAAGGATTGGATCTGTAACCCCATTTGTTGAGGGAGAATGAAAAAGACAACATGAGTTCTGCAAATAAAACATTCCTCAGACTTTCACAATCTGTCAGAAAGAATAGTTGTGTAAAATCTTAACAAAACCGTAGATGCCTTTCTCTTCTCTATGTTGCAATATTCATAACATGAAGATTAGGATTGAGGATTCTTCTGATGAGGATGATTCCTCTGGAGATGAGTCTCTGGCATAGTCTATCCAAGTCGCTTCTCCACTGGGATATGCTTCCCCAGAAGAACAATCAAATGGAACTTAATCTCCAGGGGAGGATTTTACCTTTGCAGAGACCATTGTGCAGATGAGGGAATAATTCTGAGATACAAAATAGATATCTATTACAGACAGATTCTCCATTCCCATTTGCAGTACCTCCATTTTTCCAGCCTTCTTGGATGCTTTAACCTCTGCTTCTAAGTGTCCAGATTCACAACCTCCTGCTCCTGAGTTGTCTATGCACATCCAACATGTGTAAGAGCCACTTGCTAGAAGACTGTGGAGAGGGAAAGAAAGTGGGCAGATTAATGGACTGATTAGGTGACAACTCATTCACCACCTTGGGCATAAAGGAGGGATTAGTGAGTAGACAAATCCTATCTATGTGAAAAACAGTGACGGCTGAAGAGGCTATAAGAGCCTGAAGTTCTGGGACCCTTCTGGCTGAAGTGATAGCTAAAAGAAGCACTGTCTACCAAGTGCAATGTTGAAGAGAAGAACAGCCTGCTCGTTCAAAGGGAGGCAATGTAAGTGTTTCCAAAACACAGTTTAAATCTCAAGGAGGAGGAAATGGTTTCCTTGGTGGCCTGATATGAAGGATGCCTTTCAAGAAACGTTTGACTTCCAACCTTGAAGCCAAAAAAGGGGTCATAGGCAGACAGGCAGAAATGGATGAGATGAGCTTTTACTGAAGATTATGATAATCCAATCTTCAGTAGTTCACACAGATAAGACAAAACCATTGTAATATCCACACACAATGGTTGCAGATTTTTGTAAAGACACCAGATGGAAAGCCTCTTCCATTTGGAAATGTAGGACTTCCCAGTATTGGGTTTTCTGGTCTCCTGCAGAACTTGTATCATGTGCTCAAAAAATAGTTGTCTGAAAGGGATCAAAATCCTATCACTCACAGTTTCATCTGAAGGATTTACATTTGTGGATGTATTTGTGAGTAGATCCATCCTGTGAGGCAACTTGTGATGATTAACTTTGGCTAAATGTAGAAGGGGGAACAAATGCTGTCTTGGCCAAAAGGGAGTCACCAGCAAGATGTTTGGTTGGTCCTGCTGAATTTTTAACAGAACTTTCTGAAGGAGGGAGAAGGGGGGAATGCATAGAGAAACACCCCCTTCCAGGAGAAGAACAGGGTATCCATCTTCCATGCCTGAGGATCGGGAACTCTGGCACAAAACAAAAAAAAACTATGGAAGCTGTCTGATCATAGGGGAGGCAAACAGATCTACTTGAGGAGTACCCCACTGGTGGATAATGTCCAGAAACACATCCCTGTGTAACAGAGATTTGTAGGATTCAGTCATGGACTTGCTCAATGTTTCTGCCACAACATTCTGACTGGAAGCAATGTAGACTGCCTGAAGGGTCAGTTGATACTGAGTAGCCAACTCCCAAGCCTTGAGAGCCAACCTGCACAGGAGATATGACTTGCTCCCCCACCTGCTTGTTGACATACCAAAAAACTGTGGTGTTGTCTGTGAACCACTTTAAAGGACCTGGTTGAAACAGAGTTTGAAAGGTTTGCAGGGCAAAAACGAGCGCTCTTATCTCTTTTATGTTTATGTGTTCCTTCATTTGGGAAGGTGACCACACATCCTGAACCTTGCAAGAGGCAAAGTTTGTCCCCTATCCCATGTCCAAGGCATCTGAGAACAACTCCTAAGATGGAAGGGGGGTTGTAGGGGAAGTCCTAGATTCAACGAAACCTGCTAAATCCACCACTTCAGTTCTTTATTCAAGCAGGGAAGGAGAGGAATCACAATATCTAGCGGGTGAGCATGTTGCATCCAGAGTGACCTGGGATACCATGGGAGTTTCCTCATGTGAAGTTTGGCTAGAGGTAACATGGGAAAAGTAGACACCATGAAACCCAGCAGGTGGAGGAACTCCCTAGCTATCAGGGACTGGAGTGGAATGATAGCCTGAAAGTAAGGAGTTAGAGAAAAGACATTCTGAGGAGGTAAGGAAGCCAACATTTTGTCTGAATGAAGTCTGTATCCTAAGAATACATGGTCCTGTGCAGGAAACAGGATTTTTCGAAATTTATAGCAAATCCTAGTCTTTCCAGAAGAGACTGTGAAATGAAGGCGTTTGTGTGGAGAATGGTCATCCTGGTAAGGAAATATTTGAATACCCCGGAGTCTGCAAAAGGCAATGACAGGAGCTAAGCATTTTGTGAAGACCCTTGCTGCCACAGACAGACCAAATGCAAGGCAGAAAATTGAAAATGTGAGGAAACAATAAAGCACAGAAATTTCCTGAAAAGAGATCTAAATATAGCCGTCCTTGATGTTGAGGGACACCATGAAGGCATGTGGAAGAATGAGAGGAAGCAGAGTGTTTAAGGAAAGCATGTGAAAGGTGGGAACATTTAAAATGGTGTTTAGATACAGATTCTTAGTTTTAGCACTTGAATTTGCTTATTCGTGCTCAGCACCTGTTCAGAACCTGTTGTAAACACTAAATAAGCTACAAATTACTACAGCACACAACCTTCCTCATTACCTAGAGGGAAACAGTTTTTGTACTCACTTTCCTCACTTGTCTAGAGGAAAATATTTTTTTTATTCAGGCATGTCCAAGGGTCAGCTCCCAGTGTTCTCTCCTGTCTAGCTGATGAATCTGGGCATCTTGGGGCAATGTAGCGATTGCCTTATGTACACAGACAATCCTCTCCTCCTACCACCCAACACTACAACCAGTGAGAGATGCACTTATCTAGCCAAATTGGCGGTAAAGCTCTCTCCAACCAAGCCTGAACTTGACAGTCAAGAGGAGAAGGTAAACACCTGCACCACATCACACTCATCACATAGTCCCACTAAACCTACACCACCAAAATCCACACACAAACACAAAAACATTCGCTGAGGCTCTCAATAATAATCTGCTCAAGCAACAGAGCCCTCCAAAGCAAAAATGCAAGCAACCTCCACAACCCAAATGACACATAGCCCACAGACTCAGTGTACCAGTCAACCACAGCCCATAAGGAAAAACAATGTACCCAACACACTAGTCATAGGTGATTCTATAGTCAGGCACGCTGATTTCCCACTCAGGCTAAACAAGGAGAAGGTTACTGTCAGCTGCCTGTCGGGTGCCAGGATCTGCCACATAACCCATGCATTGAGGTCACTCCACAACAAGTAAAAATATGACTCTGTCATTGTCCATGTTGGTGTGAATGACCTGAGATGTACCTCCCTGGACTACATAAAAAGAGACATGGATGAGCTCTCCAATCTTATAGCCCAGGCAGGTATGACCCCAGCCCTGAGTAGCATCCTGCCATCGCCCAGAATGATACCGCAGTACAAAGACAAAATCATTGACTTCAACAATTGGCTAAGCTTCTGGTGTCCTTCTAAGGGGATCTGTCTGCCTGGGACGATATGGTTGACACACCACAATGCTTTACCAGAGGTGGCCTGCACGTGTCACCCCTGGGATTCTGCATACTGGCTAAGGCTCTTGCCTCCCCTTTAGTGCCTTTTTTAGGCAAGGGTCAAATGACATATTCACCACTGTAACAGGAACAGGCAAGCAAAAATTGAGGGTAATGCTACTCAATGCTAGAAGTCTAAATCTCAAAATGCACTCACTCGAGGCACTCCTTAAAATGGAGAACATCGATATCTGTGCAGTGACTGAGAGTTAGTTCAAGGCTCCAGAGAGCACCCCTGCATTACCAGGCTATAACTCATACCACACTTTTCGGTCATCTAACCTGGACCGGAACACCAAAGGTGGAGGTCTGTTCATATTCATTAAGGATATCCACACCTCTAGGCTAGTTGCTCAGCATAGTGCATCCGAGGTTATCCAAGTGCAACTAACTCTGGGCAAAACTGCAATCCAAATTGTAGCTTGCTACAGAGCCCCCACCATACCCCAGGATTCTCACTCCTCTTTTCTTGATATATTGGAAAATATTGGGGTTCAACCAAACACCCTAATAATGGGCGATTTCAACTACCACACCATTAACTGGGAAAACTACTCATGAACCAACTCCTTCGCTCAACGCTTTCCGGAATTCATAAATTCCAATGCCCTGGATCAACTTATCCACACCTCCAGAAGCAACAATATCCTAGACCTAGTCATTACCAATATGAGTGACTGGTGTTACACACCTGAAGTCAACTCCTCATTGGTCAGATCCGACCATAAGCTAATCACCTTAGATATCCACATCCCGCCCCCCACCCCCATTAAGGAAACTATGGTAAAAAATTTCTCCAAAGCCAACTTCATGCTTCTTAAGACAGAACTGGTGAACTTCATGACACCCATGCAGATGGACAATAAAGTTACGACTGCTGAATCCTACACAAGTGCACCCTATAAGCACTTACAGGACTGCATGGATCGTGCTATCCCAAATAGAACCAAGACACTATCCTCCAAAAAAAGGAAGCCAATCTGGTGGACCCCTGCCATAAATAAACTCTACAACAGAAGGAAGAAACTGTTGCAAAAGAGTAAAATTCCATGAGTGGAGGAGCTCCCTGGTCAGCCTCAGTAAGAAGCTGAGATCTCTTATAAGATTCCCCACAGCTAGCTACAAAAACAAAATTGCCACTGATTCTAAGGTCAACCACAAAGCATTCTATAGCTATGTCAAGAATCTCAATGGCAACACCCAGATCTGCTCTGAGTTACAGCACAACGGCATGAAAATTATAGAACCAAATGATATTGCCAACATCCTGGCAGAAAGGTTCAGTGCTAACTTTACCCCCCCTCTCACCCCCTAAAGGGCCCATATCTCTACAGGAAGAATGCACAGTCCCTGTAATCACAATGACGCAGGTAAAAGCTGCTCTCTCTAAAGCCAAAAACATAGCACCCATGAGACCGGACAACATCCCAGGCTGCATTTTACATGAACTTCAGAATGAACTGGCTCCCCACCTAAGCACCATGTTCAATCATAGCCTCATATCAGGCTTTGTGCCCACTGAATGGCGCACAGCAACAGTTATCCCACTCCACAAAGGGGGAGCCACCACTGATCCTGGGAACTATCGCCCTATTAGCCTGATGAGCCTGGTCTGCAAGGCCATGGAACGTATCACCATGGAACTCATAAACAAAGACATTGGTGACCTCCAAACTCTGGACCCCACCCAGTTTGGGTTTATGAAAGGCAGATCATGCCTCCTGAACCTGATTGACTTCTTTGAGGCCTACACCAAAGCCGTAGACGAGGGTAAGGTGGTTCACACAGCCTATCTAAACCTCCCCAAGGCCTTTGACACCATCCCCCATTCTGGAATTATAGCTAAACTCACTAAACTAGGTACAAATATCTACGTCACAAGTTGGTTTGCCAACTGGCTCACTGACAGAACCAACACTGTAAAAGTTGCAGACTCCAAATCTGACTTCAAACTAGTGACAAGTGGAGTACCACAGGGTTCAGTCCTGGGACCTCTCCCTGTTTGGCATCTACTTCTCTGAAGTACAGGCTAACACAGAAGGCCTCTGGCTAACGAAGTTCGCAGAAGGCTGCAAACTAGGAGCCATAGTCGAGTCCCCAAATGATGTGGACATCCTACAGAAGAGACTCACTGAGACAGATGCCCGGTGTCAGAGCCATGACCTCAAGCTCAATGCCAAAAAGTGCAGTGTCATCCCCTTTGGTAAAGTCTGTACCCATGAACTACCACATAGGCGGCAGTCTACTTAATGCCGAATGTGTGATAGGAGACCTTGGGACCTAGGTGAACAGTAGTCTCTCCTTTGATAATCACATCGCCACAGTAGTCAGGAAATTCTTCTACGTGGCACACCTCACCACAAAAGGGTTCTCATTCAGGAAAAAAGAGGTCATTGCTCCCCTCTACTCAATACTCATTAGACCCAATACAGAGTACAATACCCCTTTTGGAATGTACCTCACAAGACATCTGCAGCAGCTGGAAAGGCCACATAAGTACCTCACAAAGAGGATTACTGGCCTCAAACATAGGCCCTACACTGATTGTCTCAAAAAACTCCAGCTTTACTCTGTAGCATATCGCTTACTCCGAGGTGATCTCTGCCTAACATAAATATATGTCAAACTCAGAACTGTTGGATATGCTACACCTAAAGAAATCCCAGACACTCTAGGGACCTAAACCTTGTCACCACAATAAACAGGACATGCTGGAGGGATAGATTCCTGTTCCAGAGACTTCCCAAACTCTGGAACAAGCTAACCATCTATGTCAAGCAAAGTTCCTCATTAGCACTCTTCAAGAAAAATCTTGATGAGTGGATGGGAAATAGGAAATGCATGCTGGGGATCACTTCTGTGGCTCTGCTTGACAGGGGCACAGGAAAATAACTTTCTTGGGTTGCATAAGCCAGGGAACCTGGTTGGCTAGGCTTACTTAGGTCCTTGGGCCGATAGCCTAGTACCTACCTATGAACCCAAGATATGACAGTTCTAGAATGGGTCTCCAAGGACCATCTTTTCTGAGGACTAGGAACATTCTTCAATAGAATCCCTTTACTGTTTGGGAAGGTGGAACTTCCTGAATGGTACCCTGAGAAAGCAAGGTGTGAATCACCTGAGGAAAGTATACCAACTGATCTTTTGGGGGTTGTGGAATACCCCTGAATGAAGGAGGAGTCTTCCATACCATGAAGTACCCTCT
Source organism: Protopterus annectens (assembly GCF_019279795.1). Lineage (NCBI taxonomy): Eukaryota > Metazoa > Chordata > Ceratodontiformes > Protopteridae > Protopterus > Protopterus annectens. Next base: position 1,143,241,224 of record NC_056748.1, on the reverse strand, counting down.
GAGGAATACAGAAAGGCCCCACAAGTCTTGGGTGATCTGCTTCCAAGCAGGGAGGGACAGAGAAAGATGCAAGGATAGAGGGTTCTGACTGCAAAGAGGTTGGTAGTCACAGGCTATCTGGCTTGCTCTGAAAGGGTTGTTTCTGAGCAGCAGGAGCAGTAGAAGACTTGGCAGAATAAGGCTTTCTGGCACCTCTTTTACTCTTAGAAGGAGGAAGTCTGGATAGCTTCCTTACAAATGGAGTTTTAAAGGATAGTTCATTTGAAGTTTTGGAACTGGTGACACAAAAATATGTTTAAAGTCCTGGAGCTTCTTGCCCTTTTCCTGCAAAAACTTAAAGCTCTAAAGCTGCAGATCCAAACAAAGCCTTGGAAATTAGTGGAGCATCCATAATTTTAGCTTTGATATCATCTGGTAGTGGCTGGAGTCTCAGCCAAAACTACCGCCAAAGGACAGAGCCAGATGCAGCAGCTCTAGCAGATGCTTCCACGGCATCATAGCTGCATTTAATAGCATGATGTGTCACTTGGGCAGAGGAACCTAAAATGGAAGAAAGCTGGGATTTAGTGTCAGAGTCTCGAAGCTCAGAAATTAGCTTAGTGGATTAAAAAAGGAGTCCTAAGGAATATTTGGCCATATGTGTCTGGTAGTTTATGGCCCTAAGGGCAAGTGTGGCCAAAGTATATACTTTTTAACCCAAACTTTCCATAACTTTGCTCTCCTTATCCGAGTGGAAAAGTGATGTAGAAGGCAAATGCTTACAGGGCTTATCTGCAGCCACTGAGACTGTAGCTGGGTCTGTAGAAGAGCACTTAAACAAAAAGTTACAATCTTCTGGCAGTCTGTAGAACCTGTCTGGCCTTTTAGGGGCAGTAAGTTGTGGATCTGGACACTTAGAAGTAGAGGTGAAAGCATCCAAGAAGGCTGGAAACTCTGGCGGTACTGCAGATGGGGAGGGGAATCGATCTGTAATAGAGCATATCATCTTTTTTGCATCTCAGAAACCTGACAGCAGTCCCATTGCAAAAACTCCCACATCTTCACAGTGGTCTCTCCAAAGGTAATACCCCCCACCCCCCCCGGAGATTCAGTTCCATTTGATTCCTCCTCTGGGGAAGCATATCCCAATGCAGAATACATCTGGGCAGAATATGCTAGAGACTTATCTCTAGAGGAATCATCCTCATCAGAAGAATCCTCAATCCTAATCTTCATGTTATGAATACTGCAAAATATGAACAGAAGGACATCAAACTTTAACATATGAGCCTGACAATTCAAAATTCTGAAATTCAAAGTTTCAGAATAAACACTAGTTTCCCATGCTTAACTATAATTTTACTATACTTATCAGAAAAAGCAGGATTGGAATTAACAAAATGCTTAGCAGCAGAAAGGTTCAGTGCTAACTTTGCCCTCCCTCTCACCCCCTAAATGGCCCATATCTCTACAGGAAGAATGCAGAGTCCCTGTAATCACAATGACGCAGGTAAAAGCTGCACTCCATAAAGCCAAAAACATAGCACCCATGAGACCGGACAACATCCCAGGCTGCATTTTACATGAACTTCAGAATGAACTGGCTCCCCACCTAAGTACCATGTTCAATCATCACCTCATATCAGGCTTTGTGCCCACTGAATGGCGCACAGCAACAGTTATCCCACTCCACAAAGGGGGAGCCACCACCAATCCTGGGAACTATTGCCCTATTAGCCTGACGAGCCTGGTCTGCAAGGCCATGGAACGCATCACCATGGAACTCATAAACAAAGACATTGGTGACCTCCAAACTCTGGACCCCACCCAGTTTGGGTTTATGAAAGGCAGATCATGCCTCCTGAACCTGATTGACTTCTTTGAGGCCTACACCAAAGCCGTAGACGAGGGTAAGATGGTTCACACAGCCTATCTAAACCTCCCCAAGGCCTTTGACACCATCCCCCATTCTGGAATTATAGCTAAACTCACTAAACTAGGTACAAATATCTACGTCACAAGTTGGTTTGCCAACTGGCTCACTGACAGAACCAACACTGTAAAAGTTGCAGACTCCAAATCTGACTTCAAACTAGTGACAAGTGGAGTACCACAGGGTTCAGTCCTGGGACCTCTCCCTGTTTGGTATCTACTTCTCTGAAGTACAGGCTAACACAGAAGGCCTCTGGCTAACGAAGTTCGCAGAAGGCTGCAAACTAGGAGCCATAGTCGAGTCCCCAAATGATGTGGACATCCTACAGAAGAGACTCACTGAGACAGATGCCCGGTGTCAGAGCCATGACCTCAAGCTCAATGCCAAAAAGTGCAGTGTCATCCCCTTTGGTAAAGTCTGTACCCATGAACTACCACATAGGCAGCAGTCTACTTAATGCCGAATGTGTGATAGGAGACCTTGGGACCTAGGTGAACAGTAGTCTCTCCTTTGATAATTACATCGCCACAGTAGTCAGGAAATTCTTCTACGTGGCACACCTCACCACAAAAGGGTTCTCATCCAGGAAAAAAGAGGTCATTGCTCCCCTCTACTCAATACTCATTAGACCCAATATAGAGTACAATGCCCCTTTTGGAATGTACCTCACAAGACATCTGCAGCAGCTGGAAAGGCCACATAAGTACCTCACAAAGAGGATTACTGGCCTCAAACATAGGCCCTACACTGATTGTCTCAAAAAACTCCAGCTTTACTCTGTAGCATATCGCTTACTCTGAGGTGATCTCTGCCTAACATAAATATATGTCAAACTCAGAACTGTTGGATATGCTACACCTAAAGAAATCCCAGACACTCTAGGGACCTAAACCTTGTCACCACAATAAACAGGACATGCTGGAGGGATAGATTCCTGTTCCGGAGACTTCCCATACTCTGGAACAAGCTAACCATCTATGTCAAGCAAAGTTCCTCATTAGCACTCTTCAAGAAAAATCTTGATGAGTGGATGGGAAATAGGAAATGCATGTCGGGGATCACTTCTGTGGCTCTGCTTGACAGGGGCACAGGAAAATAACTTTCTTGGGTTGCATAAGCCAGGGAACCTGGTTGGCTAGGCTTACTTAGGTCTTTGGGCCAATAGCCTAGTACCTACCTATGAACCCAAGATATGACAGATCTAGAATGGGTCTCCAAGGACCATCTGAGGACTAGGAACATTCTTTAATAGAATCCCTTTACTGTTTGGGAAGGTGGAACTTCCTGAATGGTACCCTGAGAAAGCAAGGTGTGAATCACCTGAGGAAAGTATACCAACTGATCTTTTGGGGGTTGTGGAATACCCCTGAAGGAAGGAGGAGTCTTCCATACCATGAAGTATCCTCAGAGGAGTATAGAAAGGCCCCACAAGTCTTGGGTGATCTGCTTCCAAGCAGGGAGGGACAGAGAACGATGCAAGGATAGAGGGTTCTGACTGCAAAGAGGTTGGTAGTCACAGACTATCTGGCTTGCTCTGAAAGGGTTGTTTCTGAGCAGCAGGAGCAGTAGAAGACTTGGCAGAATAAGGCTTTCTGGCACCTCTTTTACTCTTAGAAGGAGGAAGTCTGGATAGCTTCCTTACAAATGGAGTTTTAAAGGATAGTTCATTTGAAGTTTTGGAACTGGTGACACAAAAATATGTTTAAAGTCCTGGAGCTTCTTGCCCTTTTCCTGCAAAAACTTAAAGTTCTAAAGGTGCAGATCCAAACAAAGCCTTGGAAATTAGTGGAGCATCCATAATTTTAGCTTTGATATCATCTGGTAGTGGCTGGAGTCTCAGCCAAAACTACTGCCAAAGGACAGAGCCAGATGCAGCAGCTCTAGCAGATGCTTCCACTGCATCATAGCTGCATTTAATAGCATGATGTGTCACTTGGGCAGAGGAACCTAAAATGTAAGAAAGCTGGGATTTAGTGTCAGAGTCTCGAAGCTCAGAAATTAGCTTAGTGGATTAAAAAAGGAGTCCTAAGGAATATTTGGCCATATGTGTCTGGTAGTTTATGGCCCTAAGGGCAAGTGTGGCCAAAGTATATACTTTTTCCCCAAACTTTCCATAACTTTGCTCTCCTTATCCGAGTGGAAAAGTGATGTAGAAGGCAAAAGCTTACAGGGCTTATCTGCAGCCACTGAGACTGTAGCTGGGTCTGTAGAAGAGCACTTAAACAAAAAGTTACAATCTTCTGGCAGTCTGTAGAACCTGTCTGGCCTTTTAGGGGCAGTAAGTTGTGGATATGGACACTTAGAAGTAGAGGTGAAAGCATCCAAGAAGGCTGGAAACTCTGGAGGTACTGCAGATGGGGAGGGGAATCGATCTGTAATAGAGCATATCATCTTTTTTGTATCTCAGAAACCTGACAGCAGTCCCATTGCAAAAACTCCCACATCTTCACAGTGGTCTCTCCAAAGGTAATACCCCCCCCCCCCGGAGATTCAGTTCCATTTGATTCCTCCTCTGGGGAAGCATATCCCAATGCATAATACATCTGGGCAGAATATGCTAGAGACTTATCTCTAGAGGAATCATCCTCATCAGAAGAATCCTCAATCCTAATCTTCATGTTATGAATACTGCAAAATATGAACAGAAGGACATCAAACTTTAACATATGAGCCTGACAATTCAAAATTCTGAAATTCAAAGTTTCAGAATAAACACTAGTTTCCCATGCGTAACTATAATTTTACTATACTTATCAGAAAAAGCAGGATTGGAATTAACAAAATGCTTAGCAGCAGTGAACTATAGCTATATGTGCTGTGTCAGGTATAGGAATAGTGTATAAAAATTTAAGAGGCTAGGAACTTTAAACATATTTGTCTTATTAGTGAAAGCTGACTATTAGCAAAACTGCGTGCAGTAACACATACATCCTCTAAAGCAAACAGAACAGGAGGAATGGGTGCAGGATCTGGAAAATCCTTCTGTAACAATCATACTATTTTTTCTTATGACTGAGAATCCTCAGAGTTCTCCCACCGAAAATGCTGGCACATTCTAGCAATATTCTCAGAGAAACAGAAACCTTCACAGGGAGAATCAGAAACTGAGCTTTCCTCTGAGTCTGATTCGGAAATCTGACGTAAAAATCCTGTGTCTGCCCCTGCATGTTCCTTCATCAGATTCTGAATCTTGAATCTCTTCAGGAAAAGAGGAAGCCGTCTTTCTTTTGCCAGAAACTACTTTACAAGAAGGATCAATAGCCTGAATTAAATCCTGAGCCAGGCCCTGTAACTATGCCTATACAAAGGAGAAGTAGAAATATGCTTGGTTTGCTGTTTTTTTGACAGGAAAGATCTGGCCAGCCATATTGCTAACAGCAGCAGCTGCTTCCCCAGTGATGGTGACCCAACAGGCAAGCCCTCCCTGTTCCCTCTACCAGGACCTACAAGAGTGGCTCTCCCTTGCCCACTGAATTGCTCCCAACAGCGGCAGAGGATGTGGCTAACCTCCAGTCCATAGTAGTTGGGGTGCTACACCAGAGGGTTCCAGGGTAAGAGAGGAATGGTTTGAGGTACAACAAATGACCACGGCAGAGTCACCCACCTGCTGTTGAGGCAAATTGCTAGCCTAGTGTGCTGGCAAAAGCCATTTACTTACATTTTTATTTTAAGGCTGGAAGTATAGCTGATGGTGGGACAGATAGTCTGCTCTATAGTCAAGCTAAAAATGGTACCACTTTTCTGGGGAAGACTAGCAGCAATTGCCAGTATACATTACTTGTTCACAAACGTTACCTTTTTGATAGAAAAAAAAGTAAAAATCTTTTTAAAACACTATGCCAGCCCCACAAAATAAAAATAAACACAATTTCTCTATAGAAAAAATGTTTTCAATTACTTTATACTATTAAACTGACAGAAAAAAAACGAGTCCTCTGTTTAAAAGTACATCACAGTCTTGAGAAGTCTGTTAAAATACAACTTCCAGTTATAAAATAACTCTTCTGAAGACAATAATGTAACATCAATAAAATACAGAGAATAGAAGTTTTCCCCCTTAAGGAACTTATCTCCCAGCAAAGGAAAGCACCTGATGACTACTGAACCTTGAAAGCCTCAAGAGGAGTGCACTCTTTGGCAACAGTAAAGCTCTGAAAGGCCTCATGTCCAAACTTGTGTTTTAGTCAGCTCAGCTTGAGCATGTTTGGGCATGTGGGAGGTGCTCTGAAGCTTTGGAAGTTGACCTGCTCTTATATCCTTGGCAGGATACAACCCCATATAGCTAAAGCTACTGCAGCAGTGATCAATATGATGATCATCCACCTTTCTATTTTTTTTAGATTTGTAGTTTCCCTATACATGGGACAGAAAGATATAAAAGAAACACTGATCTTCCATCCTTGTATTCCCTTTACAGAACTAGATTATTCTGCAATTACTTTTTAATATCTTTTACCAGTCTCAGTTGCTCAACAGGTGGCACACTTTGGTGCAGAAGGCTGTAAGTTCTATTCTCATACCAGCTAGTTGGATTACTTTTACAAAACTGACATAATAGTGCTGCATAAGGGAGATAGGGATGTCTGTGGGAAAGCTTTCTTCAAAATCTGAAAGCCCAAGCTGAGTAGAATCCTTCAAAGTACACTCCTCCCTCTGCAAGGCTTCACTTCCTGACTACAAAGTCCTGTCAGACGAAAACATAATTATTTTTCTCTTCCTGTCTGACGGCTCAATAGCTACCTGAAAGATGGCCAAGTTCCTTTAGCAAAAATCAATTCATCAACTCCATCCATACTGAGAGCCAGGTTGACAGTTTTTCTCTGTAAGCATAGTGTCATCCAGTCTAGTGGGAACCTTAGTTACACTGGTCCCAACTTCCACAATCCCCATTTGGCCAAACAAAATTCTTGTGTGTCCCTTTCCCCGGTCAGTGACAAATGTGGTGCTTCCTGACCTACCCTGGACCTCCCTACACTTGCAGAGGATGTGGCTATGCCCTGGTCTTATGTGGCTTCCAACACTACACCAAAAAGAATGGGTAAAGACGATGGGTGGTCTGAGTAACAATGATTAACCACAGCAGAGTCATCCTCCACCAGTAGCTGAGACAACAAAGAAACCCAGGGACATCCTACCAAACTTTTTGTTTTATGCTGGGGAGGATAATACCGAGGAAATATTTTACTATTCCTTAGGAGGAAGAACTGAAAATGGGTAGTATAACCTTGAAGCAACAGGAAGTATGTGAGAGAAGGAATTGGTGGTTTTGTGGCAAGTATTACTGACAGTACCCCAAAAGAACAATATCCCATTCCCCAACAATTAACAGTGCAAATCAACAAATATAATTTTTAATCAAACACAACCTTTTTCTCACCAAATGTTTACAAAAGCACTCTGATTATACGACAAAGAAAATTATATCCTTCCCTATTACTTTGTTTCATAGGCCCACATACACAGAATTCTCATTAAAAAACAACATTCCACATAAATTTAAGTTTAGAATGGAAAGCGTTCCTTAGTAGAGACTTATTTGTCTAGTATAAAGACTGCAGCTGGGTGACAGGTGAACGCTAAAGATGCACTTCAGGAGCAAAAAGCCTGGGAGCTTTTGGCATTCCTCTTGCATTTTACACTAGCGCACTGTGTGCTCCTAGCAGAAGGAGCTCTTGCAAGGCACCCAATGCTTTTGGAAGCTGGCCAGGATGGGTGGGGTAAACCTTCCCTCCAGTACAACTCTTCTGTGTGTGTACCTTTAACTCCTAGTAGGTGTGGCCTGAGCATTTAAAAATTAAGTTAGCACCTTACAATTCTAACAAATACTCATTGACAGAGGTCATATATCAATACAATTGTGTCTGCCATCATGTATGCTTCAAGATAACATATTCTGATACCTTGTATGTAGCATGATTTTGGAATTATTAATGCAATATGAACAAGTAATATTTGACGCCTAGAGGAGCAGTAGGAGGTAACTGCATATGCACCTGGAGGCATCAATCGGATGTAATACTGCAACTACGATCATTTTGAACACCTGAGAGAATGTTAATTAGCAATACTTCAGGCTTGTGAAAGTCACCATCAGGAAGATCACCCCACTATTTACATACCTACAAATATTTCCATTACAGGCATTAATGCCCTTCTAATCTGCCAATATATCAAAACACTTTGTTTCCAGGCTGTTGTTAAAAATATCTAAACTAGTGCTTGCTTGAATGTAATTTGGTAATCTATTCCACGCATCAGCTGCTCTGTCAAAGAACCAGTTAGTGTGCTTCTCATTCCTATAGAATCTCTTTTTTTTTCAATTTCTCCAAGTATTTTGGATTTCTTATACCATGACAGGAATGGACCCCATTCCTAGGTCAAAGCATAATTTATTTATTTATTATTTATTTCCAGTTTGATTACCGGGGAAGTCCACTGGGCCAGAACGTACCCATTTTCAGTGGTGGCCCGGGGAGAAAAGCTCCAAAAGCAAAGCAAATTAATCTAAGTTACATGGTGTAAAAGGTAGTAATAAAATATATACATTTGAAATTGCATTACATTGATACAGTTAGTAAAAAAAGCAAATACACACAGTATACTTCAAAAAACATCATTCAGGAAGGTAGATAATAGATTTAGTAGTTTCCTTCAAGTAGCAGGTTAAACTGTATGAGAAGAAGGTCTAAGGTTACATGCTATTTACAATATTTACATATGAGGAGTAGAGAGAGTGAGAAAATACATAAACTGAGAGTAGAATATAGTTTGATCAAGCAGTGATCGAGAGAGAAAAGAGAAGAAAAGAAGATAGTATTAGGGTAGAGTAAAGAGAAAGGATGTAGAGGGTTCAAGGGGAATTTATTTAAATTTATGTAGGATGTAAGCAGGTACACTTATGTTTAGTGGACAAGTAAGAGAAAAGTTGGGATTTGAAGGCTTCAGTGTTAGATGTTGTTCTCAGAGAAGAAGGGAGAGAGTGTTCCATTTCCTGCCAAGAGAGTAGGAAAGGAGGAGTTGGCCAGCAGGGCGATTGGGTTTGTGGATGGCGATTAAATTTTGGTGTTCAGATCTTAGAGATCTGTTTGGGGTGTATGGCGGAAGGATGTTTTCTAGGGCTGGGCATTTATCAGGGTAGAATATTAATTTGTGAGCAGTGGTTAGTTGGAGGTTTTCTAAGTAGTTAGGGAGTTCTAGCCAGTTCAGAGTTTGTAGGGAAAGACAATGATGAGAAGAGGTTTTAGATTTGGTAGCAAATTTAGAGATTTTATTATAGCAGATTTCGAGTTTAGTGGAGATGGAAGAAGACAGGTTAGTAAGGAGAGGGGCTCCATATAGTAGAGATGGTAGAAGATAGGTAATTGCTAAGGAATGCCTAGCGGAGTTGGAGAGAAAGCAGTTGTTCTTATAGAGCATACCTAGCTTTTGGTGGGTTTTCTTTATGTTTTGTTGTATGTGGCTATCAAATCTGAGGTGCTCGTCTATAGTGATGCCGAGGAGTTTTGCAGATGGGACCACCTCTATGGATGACATGGTTTGGGTTATGATTTTGAATGCTGTTTTATCAAATGTGCAAATTAAAGTTCATGAAATCAGTATTGTTTCCATCTTTGATGTTAGCCAGAAGTGCTCCTCGCAGGACATGTATCAGAAACATATCTCAGTAGGATAGTAAATTCTTTGTTTAAGACCCTTTGCTCTTACCACTACTGGAACTATCTTTCTTCCACATTGCCCTCATTTATGCCTGCAAATCCTGGTACTCTGACTTTGTGTCTTACTGTTCATAAACACTGTAGTCACTGGGTGCAGTGATTTCAATAATCAATGCTACTTTTGTCTTCTTTTCATGGACTATTATATCAAAATTTTTTGCATCTATTTTTTGAACTGCTGGTAATGGATGATTCCATGTGATATAAACTTCATAGTTTTCTGTGATGCTTTGTGGCTCATGTTTCCAGTGTTTTTCAGCTACTTTATTATAATGTTTGCACAATCCTCAATGCAACAGCCTTGATACATTATTATGCCTTTCAGTATACAGTCTTTCTGCCATTAGTATATCATAACCAGCAACAAGTTGTGCCACAGTTTCCAATTCTGTTTTACAAAACCTACACTTGTCTGTTTCTCCCACATGTTCATTGGGACTTTGTAAACCAACATGTATACAGTCCACTATCTTGAGCCGCCAATATTAACCTTTTGTCTTTTGGTTTAAATTCACCTCTCCTTAACCGTTTCAGCATTTAATTTTGATCAACATGAAGTTGTTCCAAGAGTTTCCTATACCTGCAACTATATTTATGCATTTTTCACATTTCTTGCCTTCTCATCTGATCCTTCACCTTATATTCTTTCTTTTGTTTTTTGGCACATTCAGTTTGCTGCCTGATTTTTATCTACTTCTGGTTTGATTTCCATTCCAGGTTGACTCTGATATGCTTCTGCTAGACTAAGCAGGGAAGTCATCTTAGATTTTTTCTTCTCATGTTTCAAAACTTTCACTATGTTTGGTTCTTGTGAGGTCAGAACATATGTATGCAGTCCCACAATTACAGATCTATACATGTAATCAGTTTCAAGGAGTCCCATACATCCTTCAGAATGGGGAATATATAATCTTGGTACGCACTGATTTTTATAAATAATTTGATGAGCATGAAGCATCCTTGTTTTCCTCTCCAGTCTATCCAACACCTTTTGGGGCCAGTCAATCACTCCAAAAAATAAGCTATGTTATTACCATAACATTCCATCTGTGTTGTCGATCTTCATTTATTCTTGACTTTTGGGTCTTGGTTCCGACCGTCAGAACTAACTCAACTGTTATATCAAGCTTGCACCAACCAGAAACTCTCAAGTCAGGGCTACCCATAATGCCTCTCTTCCCTTCCCCTCAGATCGAGTTTGCCTATAGAGTAGAAAATGATGGAAGCTTTGTCTGAGCAACAACATTACTAGGATCCCAGGACTAGTTCTGAACCTGTAGGAGTCTTAGGAGGGGGGAAAGTGGGTGGGATGTCAAGAATGAAGATAAACAACACAGAAGGAACGTTATGGTAAGAACATAACTTCTTTATCCGATGTTGTCAATCTTCATTTATTCTTGACTGTTGGGACATAGTCCTTAGCTACTTTAGACCTTGGGAGGCCCTAGGGAAGGATATTCCTGAGTACCCTAGAGCCAAAGGATGCTCCTCCCCTGGAGACCGTATCCAATTTGTAATGAGTGATAAAGGCATGGGGAGTAGCCCAAGTTGTGGCTGCACATATGTCATCTATAGAAGCTCTGGAATCAAAGACTACTGAAGTGGAAACCAATCTGGTAGAATGCGCCCTAACTTTTGATAAGTCCAGCTTATTTTGTTGATATAAATGATGCAATCTCTCAACCACTTTGACAGGGTAACTTTCAAAACTGGTTTGCCAGGTCTAGGACCCAAGAATAGGAACAACTGGTTCGATTTTCTGAAAGATTTTGTTCTATCCCGGTAAAAACGTAATTGCCTGTGTACATCCAATAAATGTAAAAAATATTCTCCCTTGTTTGAGAAATTTGGAAAGAAAACTGGTAGATCAATGGATTGATTTATATAGAAATCTGACACCACTTTAGGCAAAAAGGATTAGTTCTGAGAGATACTCTCTCTTTGTAAAAAATGATATATGGGTATTTTACACACAGAGCCTGCAATTCTGAGATTCTCCTGGCTGACGTGATAGCTACCAGGAATAGTTTTCCAAGATAAGAATTTGATATCACAAGTGTCTGCTGGCTTGAAAGGCTGGTGGACCAAACTTTGTGAGACCAACGTTAAACTCCAAGGTGCAATGGGCTTCTTGAAAGGCAGTTTCAAATGTAAAGCACCCTTCAGAAATGTTTTGCAGAGATGCTGGGATATCAGAGAAAGATCATTGAAACCATTATGGAAATTTGAAATGGCAGCTAAATTAACTCTAATAGAAGTAGAGGCTCTCAATTGGAATAAGGTGGATAAATATTCCAATACCTTGTCGATGGAGACTGAAAAAGGATCAATACCCTTTTCATCAGACCAATGCGCAAATTTCTTCCACTTGCTAAGATAAAGTTTTCTGGTGGATGGTTTATGTGAAGCCAGAAGTATCTTTTGTACTGGGGAAGATGGGTTATTTTGCCTGGCAATTACTGGAAGTGGTGAAACTAAGCTGTCAGCTTGAGATTTTGTAGGTTGGGATGGACCAGGGCCTGTGGATAAGACAACAGGTCTGGGATTGGATCCAGAATCTACGGACGGTAAATTAAGTGAGGCCAGAGAAAGGGAAACCAGATTTGACGGGGCCAATAAGGTGCAATGAGAATCACTTTGCTTCTCAACCACTGGGCTTTCTTTAGAAAATGGGGAATTAGGGGGATTAGTGGAAAGGTATAAAGAAGTCCCGGGGGCCAATTGTGGAGAACAGCATCTCTCTAGGACTCCCCTGATGGGTGACCAGGGCAAAGTAGCTGCTGCATTTGTGGTTTGTGGGAGAAGCAAACAGATGGCAGCAAGGCTGACCCCATCGGTGAAAAATCTTTGCTGCAACATCGGGCTTGAGAGACCACTTGTGAGGCAGGAGAATGCATCTACTCGGTTTATCTGCAATCACACTGGAGGTCCCCAGATTGTACATTGCTATCAGAAAGCAGTTGGAGGCAACAGCCCATTGCCAAACTCTTAGGGGTTCCCGACAATGGGGGTAGGATCTGGGTCCCCCCCTAGTTTGATGTTGCACCAGATTACTGACATGTTGTCCGACTGAATAGCAATTGATCCTGTAGGGAGGGAAGACTGGAATGCTTGCAGTGCTTAGAGCACTGTCCTCAGTTCTAGGATGTTGATATGCCTATGTAGGAGACCAAGTGCCTTGGACTGTCTTTCTCTGAAAATGTCACCTCCACCCTATCAGGATTGCATCCATAGTCACTATGGCCTTGGGCTGTGAAGACAAAAAGGGGCAGCTCCCAAATTTGTCTTCTGGCTTCACCCACCAATACAACTCTTGCTTGGTTATTTGGATTGGGTGGGACACTGGATGAGTTAACACTGACCACCGTGATGCCAGAAGCTATTAAAGTAACCTCAAGTGATATCCCACCAGAGGAACTAAGGTGATTGCCATGGACCCAAGAAGCTGTAAGACCCGGTGGGCTGGAACTTTGTCTTCAGAGAGTATCATTTTTAATTGCAACCTCAACTTCTCCAGTCTGTGAAGAGGAAGAGTAGCCATGCAGGATCTTGTGTTTAGTCTTGTGCAAGGAAACAAGGGACTGTAAACTCTCTTGTCCACCCTAACCAGCCTGCCCCCCCCCACTGAAAGGCTCGCCACATTAAGGGACTTCAAACTGCTAGCAACCTATTACCTCACAGTAAAACTGTCTAGCGTGAGTTACCTGCAAGGAAACAAGGTTTATAACTCTCTATTTTCTGAATACTTGTACGGTCTGCAGTTTAACCTTGCAACACACTGCTAGGAGGGTCCGCAGCACTATCTAAATTTAAATATGACAATTCTCCAACGTTTTCTAAACTATGACAAAGGGTACTGATAAATATAAAGACTAGGTTTTATCTTGGGAATCAGTCTATCTATTCCTTGAAATATCTTACATTTGGAAAACCTTGGAGAACCTTCATAGATTGGCTCTGCAGCCTTGGAGTCTGTTTGGTGGTATGTCAATGTGTATCCCCCAATCAGACTGCTGTCTCCCTAACAACCACAAAAGGGAGGCGATGTATTAAATATCTGGCATCTGTCGCCATTTGTAGAACTTTCTAATAGTGCTCGCGGTCAGTACCTCCTACGGTAAGAAAGGTCACCCTGTGATGTTTTTTTTATTTCTACTGCATATCTGCTGATTGTACAGTACTTGTGAACTGGTTAAAGACAAAAAGCTACGCTAGTACCTGCTAGGAATGTTATTTTGTATCTTTGCGAGCACAGGATTTGTAAAGCGATCTACAAAGCAGACTATATGATTGTAAAGTAGTTGTGAACTGGTTAACAACAAAAAGCTACGCTAGTACCTGCTAGGAATGGACTGGTTAAAAACAAAAAGCTACGCTAGTACCAGCTAGGAATGCTATTTTGTATCTTTGAGAGCACAGGATTTGTAAAGCAATCCACAAAGTAGACTACACTCTAAGCCGAGCTATAAATTAACCTACATACACGTGGCATTGGGCCCACTACTCATAGTGCATCTCTAGTGTTTCAGACTGCTACACAGTGTTTGTCCAGCTAATTCTTAGAATGCCTTTTATACTGTATTAAAGTGTGTGTCTAATGCTTAAACTGTTTCAATTTGCTTGTCCAGCTGTTTCTAAGGTGTTATTTTTACTGTATTAAGGTGCATTTCTAGTACTAGTTAATCCAACTAATTTATGGCACAATTTGACTGTTTTAAAGTGCGTTACTAGTGCTAGTTATTCCAGCTAATTTAAGGCGCAATTTTACAGTTTTAAAGTGCATTTCTAGTGCCAGTTAATCCAAGTAATTTAAGGCGCAATTTTACTGTTTTAAAGTGCATTTCTAGTGCTAGTTAGTCCAGCTAACTTTAAGGTGCTATATTACTGTATTACGATACATTTCTAGTTCCTGTCAGTCCAGCTAATTTAAAGTGCTATCTTACTGTATTAAAGTGCATTTTAGTGTGTTTGACTGACACAAAGTATATCAACTATTGCAATTGGGATGAATTGTTATAAGCAAAAAGCCTGTTAAGCTAAAGGCTTTAATTGGGATGAATTGTTATACGCAAGAAGCCTGTTAAGCTAAAGGCTTTAAAACCAAAGTAAAAAGATAAAAACAAATCCACTGTAATTAAGCTACCTACCTGTTATTTTACAAACCTTATATTAGAATGAGTACCAGGTGTTGTTAAATACAATAACCTGTTAAAAAGGATAACGCTGTTGTAAATTAAGCGACTTCCCATAACCAGCTACTTTACTATCTAAAGAACAAATGAAAGTTTGTAGCTCTACATGGTCTCCTTAGCCGGCTAAAGGTACATTAAATAATGGAAACTGCATGTAACTATTATTATATGGATTAACTGCTAAAGTAATGCAAAACAAACTGTCCTATGTCCATGCCTTAATCTCTCCTATGTCTCCTTCTCCGTCCTAGGGACCGTAAACTCTCTTGTCCACCCTAACCAGCCTGCCCCCCCCCTACTGAAAGGCTCGCCACATTAAGGGACTTCAAACTGCTAGCAACCTATTACTTCACAGTAAAACTGTCCAGCGTGAGTTATCTGCAAGGAAACAAGGTTTATAACTCTCTATTTTCTGAATACTTGTACGGTCTGCAGATTAACCTTGCAACACACTGCTAAGAGGGTCCGCAGCACTATCTAAATTTAAATATGACAATTCTCCAACGTTTTCTAAACTAAGACAAAGGGTACTGATAAATATAAAGACTAGGTTTTATCTTGTGAATCAGTCTATCTATTCCTTGAAATATCTTACATTTGGAAAACCTTGGAGAACCTTCATAGATTGGCTCTGCAGCCTCGGAGTCTGTTTGGTGCCTCGCTACGCTCGACTCACTCTGCTCCCCTACCCTACCCCCCAATTCCCACCCACCCCAGCACATCTACATTTATTCTAACCCCTTATCACCTGACCACTCCACACAGCCAGTCATCTTCACTCGTCCCACCTCCCATATCACCTGACCACTTCTCAAACCCAATTAGCTTCATTCCTCCCAAACACCACACCTTCCTCTCATCCAATTAACATCACTATCAACCAAACACAACATGACATATACTATGCTCTCCTTTTCTTATATGCCTCCTACTAATCCTCATAGCCCTAACCTACACAGCATCTCTACACACATACAGTTCATTGCCCCAAACCACCTACCATACAACACAACCCTTCACACCAACAAAAGGCCACAAAAGCTTCCCTATATCCCCCCTCTCTAATTGAAAACAGCAAAATAGTACTCATACTCAACAAGTACTGCTTAGCATCTCTCACTAGAAAGATACCAAACAAGCTTTAAAAAGATATACTACAATCAATTAAACATAATATACTGATAAAGAAATACCTTCTTACCTCTGGTGAAGTTCACCCAAACCCTGGACCAAACAACATCATACCCTCAAACAAACACATAACAGACCTACTCATCATAAACCTTAACACTCGCAGTATATCTAATAAAATTACTCACGTACATGCATTCATAACCTGCTACTTCCCCGATATACTAAACATAACAGAAACCTGGTTAAATCCCAGCACAAGGAATGAAGAAATTCTCCCTCCAGGATATAATATCATTAGACAAGATAGAATAGGAAAGAAGGGAGGGGGCTTTGCAATTATCTATAAAAATACACTTAATATACAACCGCTACCATCCCCTCCACCAAAATTCGACAATGCTGAAATCCTAGGAATTATGCTACAACTAAACAATAAAAAAAATATCAATATTCTCTGCGCATATATCCCTCCAGGCAATAACACTATTAAAATTGAAGAAATTATGCAATGGGCAAAAGACAACCTCCCACAAGAGACTATTCTGCTAGGAGACCTAAACACTGATTGGCTAGCCTGCAACTCTAAAATCCCCACTAGCCACATCAACCTGTATGGTTTCTCCCAACTTATTCTAGAACCTACCAGAGTAGATAAGAAGTCCAAAAAAATCCATATTAGATTGGACATTAGTGAGCTACCCAGAACAAAACTATCATACAGGTTGTCTACCAGAGAGCCTTAGTGACCATCTCCCAACATTCCTCCTATGCAGACGTGCTAATGCACCCAAACCTACTGTCTTTAAACAAATCAGAAATGATCACAAGGTTAACCCTCTAGATCTCAACACTGCATGAAAAAACTGCAACTGGGAACCTCTGCATACCCTGAATTTGGACCTAGCAGTAGACTATTTTAATAATACTTTCATTAAAGTCCTTGACCAAATAGCACCCATAAGAACTATTAGAGCTAAAGTCCACTCAGCTCCTTGGCTTACTAACCCCACTAGAGCCCTATTAAAATCTAGAGACAAGGCATGGAAAACCTGGAAGAAAGACAACACTAGTCTTTCTAAACAAAACTATCAACATCTTAGAAACCAGGCTAAACAGCAAACTAAGCTTGATAAAAAAAAAACTACTACATAAATATCCAAAACAAATACTCCAACAACCCACAAAAGTTCTGAATTGCAATAAACCCCCTACTAAAACCAGGAAAAAACACCACACCCTCTCCCACCTCAACCTCCACAGATACAACTACTGAAATAGCCTCAAAATTCAACCATTTTACAGAATCCATTAACTCACTATCCACTCAACTAGCCAAAAATAGCTACACACCCATGCCTACAGCGCCTAACAACTCTGCTCCTCTTACCTTCTCACCTATCCCAACCTCTACAATAAAGAAACATCTCTTAAAATTAAAGCCCACTACCCTTGCAGCAGATGGACTACCAGCACATTTCCTAAAAATGGCAGCCAACTCCATTGCCTACCCAGTCTCAATCCTGGTCAACCGCTCTATACAGGAGTCATATATCCCTCATCTGTGGAAGGTCTCCTATATCATTCCCCTTCATAAGGGAGGAACCTCCTATGATTTCTCAAACTACCAACCCATTGCTATTCTGTCACCTTTATCTAAGATATTAGAAAAATGTATACACTCTCAAGTCATGCACTTCCTAAACTTAAACAATCTCCTCTCACCCACACAACATGGCTTCCGCCCACACCACAGTAGTACCACCGCCCTTCTTTCCTTCACAGACCTAGTTAACCAACATAGGAATAACAACAGATTTGTATCAACCATATTCCTCAACCTCTCCAAAGCATTTGACATGGTCTCTCACTCCATACTAATAGATACCCTCACCTCCCTAGCCTTCACCCCAAACACTATTGCTTGGTTTAAAAGTTACCTATCAGAACGACAACAAGCTGTCCAGTGGCAAGGAGCTTTATCACCTCTGCTCCCAACCACCATTGGTGCACCCCAAGGCTCCATACCTGGACCTCTTCTCTTCTCGATTTTTACCAATAACCTACACACATCTACCCAGCATGCCTCACTAATCCAATACGCAGATGATTCCATGCTTATATGTTCAGCACCATCCCTGACCTCCCTACAGCATCTCACCCAAGAGTCCATCACCTCAGTAGAAAGATGGATCACTAACATTCAACTTATCTTAAATCCTAACAAAACCAAACTACTACTTTTTACCCAAAACAAATCAAAAACAACTCCACTCTCCTTTCTCTATCTCCTCTGATAATGGTACTATCATCTCTCCCTCTCTCCACACCAAGCTCCTTGGCATCGAAATAGACAACAACCTCCACTTTAACATCCATATCTCACAAACTATAAATAAAGTGCACAAAAAATGGGTTCCTTATACAGGCAAAAGAACCTTCTAACTAATCATGCTAAAGTCACCCTAACTCAAACCCATCTCCTATCTACACTACTGTATGCAGCCCCAATTCTTACTCACATTAGGAAATATGACCTAGACAAACTTGAGTCCTGTTATAACAGAATTGCCAAGTTTGCCAAAAACTCCCCATTTAGAACCCATCACTGCACACCAGACAACTTCAATGGCTCGAACTGCCACAGTTGCAACTATATCACCAACTTGTTATATCATACAACATCCTAAAACAACCTGACAAAATCTCAGCTCTAAGGTATCTACTGACCAGCCACACTCCAAATCGTCCATTCTGCTCAGCCAACAAATCACTCCTCACTATTACCTCAGCAAATAATACAGCCGGCAAATCTCTCTTTTCACATACTATAGCTAAAACTTGGAATAATCTCCCCCCATCTGTGACTTCTGCAGCTAACACCACTCTATTCAAAAACTCCCTTAAGGCCCATCTTACAAGTTTGTGGCTATGTCCATGTATTACATAGTCCACAATATGTTTTCCTCTACAACCATCTCCTATCTCGCTTTTCATGCCCCAATAAATATGTTTCCTCAATTATTATCCATGGAAAACATGTACCTGTTAAAATTTGACTGTTGCTCATTGCAAACCAAATGTACATATGTAAATAATTTTGATTGCAATTGTCTACTGTTTTAATCACTTTTTGACTCCTTTCTAAAAATTTCTAGTTTAAAAGAAACTAGTTCCTACCCATTGTATTATATTTTTATTTTTGTAATGTCTTGTTCTAATGTAACTGGAGCTTTTCTTCCCGGGCCTCCGCTGTAAACGGACCTCATCCAGTCGGACCTTCCCGGTAAACAAAATTAAAATAAAAAATAAAATAAATAAAATAAAAATAGTCTTGCTCCAATGAATTCTATGTCCTGTGTGGGGGATAGCTTTGATTTTTCCTTGTTGATTGAAATGCCTAAGAACTCTATAAGTCACAGAACAGAGTCCAAGGTGGAAAGCAGCAGATGCCTGGTCAGGTCGGTGAGTAGCCATTTGTCTAACTATGGAAACACCCAGAATCCCTGTAGCATTAAGAGAGCTGCTACCACTGCCATGCATTTGCTGAACACTCTGGAGGCTGTGGTGAGACCAAATGGCAGTGCTCAAAATTGGTAATGACTGGCTCCTAGCCAGAAGCAGATGTATCTTCTGAAGCTTTTGTCCATTTTTATGTGGTAATAAGCATCCTGAACATCTATGGAGCACATCCAATCATCTTTCTCCAGAGGACAGACTGAACCATGACCATGCAGAATTGTGTTTGTTGAACAAATTTGTTCTGCATGCTGAGATCTAAGATTGGCCTCCCCTGTCTTTTTTTGGCACTAAAAAAAATCTTGAGTAAAATCTGGATCCTATTTGGTCTGGTGGGACTGTCTGGATAGATGACTCTTTTTTGAAGCAGCTTTTGGATTTTGAGTGCTGCTATATCCCTCTGACTGGCTGGAACATTGGGAAATCGTCTTTGTGGTCTGGGACAAAAATTGGAGGGGATATGGTAACCTCTGGTAATTACTGTCTGCACCCAAGAATCTGATGTTATTGTATGCCAGGCTGCATAGTGCAGAGAGAATCTTCCCCCGACTGCTTCCAGAGGTAAGCAAATTGGGCCGCTGCTTGGGAGCACAGGTAGGGTTGCTCAGAGAAAGAATCTCTGGAATCCTGGTTACACAGGAGGGGCATCTTCCAGAAGAGATCCCCCTCTGACCTGGGAGGAATCCTCACCACGTGTGTCCCAAAATGGCCCTTGAGACTTTCTGAACCACATCTTTCCACTCCTCTGAATCCGGGAGTAAGGTAACTGAGAAGTGGAAAAACACATGCCCACAGCAGAAAGGGTCTTTCCATCCTTTCTCACACCTGGCTAATGTGTCTCTGACTTTTGGGCCAAATAGCGACGAAGCATCAATGGGAGAGTTGATAAAGGAAGACTTGAAGGGGTCCACAAAGTTACACAAGCGCATCCAGGCATGACGCCTAATAGCAACACCTGCACCCACTGCCCTGGAAGTCCCTTCGGCTGTATGTGCAATAAGCTGCATGGACAAGTTGGAGATGGACTCTAGGGTGGAAAGCTGAGAGGCAACCTTATCACGGATCTCGTCAGACACTGCTAAAGTTACTGAAAGCTCGGTTATCTAATCCCTTTGAAGTTGCGTAAAATGTGCCCACAAATTCAATGACCGTATGGCGAAAGTTGAAGCAAAGACCTGCTTCCCATATCTGTCCATCGTCCTGGACTCTCTGTTGGGTGGATGGACAGTTGGACTCTCCTCGGCGAGTTCCTTCTTTGTGGCAGCCGCCACCACCATGGCATCTACTGCTAGACCTTTTGACAAGTGAGGCTGATCCTGGGGCACAGAAATAATTTTGTCCAGTCTCTGGGGAATTGTCTCTATAGTATCAGGGGCCTTCCACTCACACTGCATGATGAGTTTTACCAGTTCATTGGCAGGTGGGGTCACCCAAGAAGTAGAAGGGTGGCATGAAAAGCCTGCAAGAAAACAGATTCCTCAGAGGATGGGTTTGTGGATTTCCATTCACCCCGCTGTTTTAACATTTCCAGGATGTTTCTGAAGAAGACATTTTTAGGGGGTGACTGAGGGGGACTCTTCCCCTTCATCAAAATCTGTACCTTCAGTGACCAGTTCTTCTGGAGAACCCAGGTGCCCCCTCTTGGATGTTCTCTTATGGGGTGGCTCCTCAGGGGGAGGTCCTGAGGAGGACTTTTTAGAGAGGGGACGCTCCACCAGGGTGTCTTGCTGCTTTTGTGCCTCCTGCCACAGCGTAGCAGATTGTGAGAGCTGAGAACCAGAGGATACTTAGATGTGACACTCCAATGAGGATGATGCTAGCTGTGAGCCTGCAGAAACCAGGGCTCTTCTCCATAATCTGAAAGACAGGCCCACCCGAACAGGGATGGGAGCCTGGAACTGAGAAAGACAACCCCGGAACCAGGGTCACACCCCACTCCAATGAGCCAACCTCCAGAGTAGGAGCCGAGAGAGGACTTGAAACTGCCAGGGCTCCAAGAGCTGTAGACAGCATCATTGAAAAAAATCAGTTGAAAAGAGCCGATTGAGGGCTCCTGGAGCTGGCAGCCAAGTTATGGTTCAGTGGGTGGGTTGGCTCTAATAGAGCTGCTGACCACAGTCTGTTCTGGAACCATGGTGAGGTCCACCAATAGGACCTAAGTAGTTGGCACCAGGAATGTCAAAGTTGGGGGCTCCAAGACCTGCGGGGAGGTTGAAGAAGGAAGATAAGTAGGAGGCCTTGGAGAGTAAACCTCTGCTCTGGATGGGAGAGAGGTTCTAAATGAGGCAGGGAGACCTCTGGCTGCCAAGAGCTGATCTACTAATCTGACTACATCAAGATCTGAAAGGCTCCTGGTGGAACAGACTGACATCCCCGAGGGCAATTCTGGCCTTTCAATGAATGGGCTTAATTGCTGACCCAAGAAGGGGGTCTAAAGATGAGGAGTAACTGATTCTGGGTGTATTCTCAACCTTTGGCACCATGGTTGGTTGACCAATAACTTGCTTTACAGGGGAGGAAGTAACCGTTATAGTAGGGGAAACTATTGTTGGTGCAGAGAGAATCATTGGTACAGATGATAAAGTCGGTGCCATAGGAATTTTTGAAGTTTCAGTAGTCTTCATCATTGCAGGAGACATGACAGGCTTCAGTGCCAGAGCAGTAGTAGTTGGTGATGATTTTGGTATCTTGGGCCTCCGTTCTGAGGGATGAGTTGGCACCTAGCCTTTAACAGATTTAGATTCATGTAGTTTAGGAGATGCAGGAACTGAATGACTCCTTTTCTTGGGATCTTTTTTGTAGACTTAGATGTCTATACCTCAGACAAAGCTTCACCAAATGGGTATTTCAGCAGCCCTTTGAAGATAAGTTTGTTGCACCTTTCCACAAGGATTCGAGCACTGAAACCCTTGCAGAGTTCACAAGATGGTTGAATTTCCAGCTGTGGCACCTCCAAGTGATAAACACAAGTAAGATGCACCTTCCTGACACATTCCTCACATTGCTTGAACTCTGTGGTTCCCTTCTGTTTCTCAGCCATCTTTCACAATACAAGAGGGTACGCACTCAGACACAAAACTCACACATGTACACTAACAGAACTACAAACCAATGGAAAAGACCAAGTAAAAACTTCTTTTGAATCAACAATGGTAGTTGGGGGAAAAATACCCACAAAAGGGTAAAGAAAGAAAGAAGAAAAAGGGAATACCAACGATGGTATTTAAGAATTTACCAGAGGTAAGAGGGGAAGGGTCCTATACCAATGATGGTAAGAAAGAAGGTAATATGACTCACACCCAGAAAACACAGCAGTAACAACAAATATCAAGAAGAGGCGCAATTAAATCATCAAAGAGGAGATATGTAAAGATATATATAAAAAAAAATCTAGCACTTAAGGTGTGGCCAAGATGATCTCTGAGTAACAGATTCTATCAGCTCCACTAAGACAACTACTTAACTCTGGAATTTTTGTCTTCTATCCTTAAAACTGAAACTTTTTTTTATCAATCTTGTTTAAGGACATCTTCTACAATAAGATCTTAAAAAGTACTGAACAGGATAGATTTTCCAGTCAAAATTTATCTTGGAAATATTCTACCCAAAAAAAAAAATAAATAAATAAAAAAAAAAAAAATTTGATGATAGACCTTCATGTATGTATTTTATGTATTAACAGCTTTGTAATTGTTCTCTTCTATACTCAACTTTGTTATTGATTGTACTCAACTTTATTATTATTAACAGCTTTGTAAATCCTTCAACTATGTTAGTACTATACTTCTGCATGCAATCAATGTACTATTATGCAATTTTCTGGAGCTTTTCTCCTCGGGTCTCACTGAAAATGGGCCAAAAGCCCAGTTGGACTAACCTGGTTAAATGACAATAAATAAATAAATACTCATCTAACACTACCACCATGAGTTTTTCAAAATCCATTAGCCAGGATTCCAGCTTCAAACAGGAACTTCAAACCTTATTGATCAATCTACAGGACTTAACCAAAATAGACTCAGAAATTGACTTTCTACATGAAGACTTGCAACAACAAAAAACTCAAATTACTAGCATAATGTAAGCACTTAATGACATGGACGGCAGAATATAAGAAAGTGAAATAAACAAAGAATTCCTTCTTAAACACAATACTTTACTTCAAACCAAACTGAATGACCTGGAAAATAAGTCCCATCGCAACAATATTAGGATCTTTGGGCCACCAGAAAACATCAAGGGCAATAACCTTGTAAGCTTTTTAACGTCATGGCTACCAAAAACTCTTTACTTGCCAGAAGCTTTATCATTTGGTATAGAAAGAGCCCATAGGTCCTTATCTACATCCAACACAAATAAGAAATTACTCAAATCTGTGGTAGTAAGCTTTTTGTCTTCATCTGATAAAACAATGGTTCTGAAAACTGTGTGGGCAAAAGCACCAATAAAAAAAGTTAATTAAGCAGTGATATGCTTTGACAATGACTAATATTCTATGGTAATAGCTAAAAGAAAAATCTTTTTACCACTTATTAAAGAACTTAAAAAAAAGCCCAAGTAAAAACACATCTTTTGTTTCCTGCAAAACTAAAGATCTTACTACCAGACGGTCCCAAGATATTTTGAGATTTGGACTCTGCCTTGGCTTATATGAAAAATCATAAAATTCTTGAAAAAATAGAAGAGATGGAGTGGGCTAGCCCATCACACAAGAGAATGGCATCTGGTACCTCTTGGAAATCATCAGACAGACAAAAAAAAAGACTAAAAAATAAATGACTATCATAGTTATTCAGTCTTATTTTCAGGTCACAATACAACTTAAAATGGATATTTATGTTTCGCAGTCTTTTATAAACTGGTTAAATAGGGTAAACTATTTTTCATTTATTAAATGGCTATGATGAAGGGGGTGGGGGAAGAGTGGAAGGACAGGTGGATGGAGAAATGGGAAAACAAATGCATGTTTAGCTAATTTAACCCTAGCAGTTAGCTAGGGTTAAATTATTCCTGGGCTCCACTAAGTCTCCTCTTCAGTTTTTCACTTGAAACTAGTCTAACTCTCAACCTAAGCACTCAAAAAGCATCCTATGGTCCAGCACTTGCTCAGACCTAATAGCAAGCACTAATATACCCAGACACTTGACTGCCCAGCAGGGCAAGGCTCTTTATACACCCCTCACCAACCAAGCAACTAAGCAACTCACCCTACTATTCAGGCATGACCAAAGGGCAACTTCAGGCGTACTCTTCAGTCCAGCTGGTGAATCTGGGTATCCTGAGGCAATGTTACAAATGCCCTCTCCTCCTACCACAAAGCATTAACATATGTGAGAGATGCAATTATACAGCCAAACTGGAGGCTAAGGTATCTCCACCCAAGACTGGAACAGACAGTCATGAGGAGAAGATTAACACTTGCACCACACCTCCAGCGTCACACAGACCTACTAAACCAATACTGGCAAAAAATACACATAAATACAAGAAATCATACTTGGAGGCTCTAAATAAAAACCTGCAAAAGCATCAGAGAGCTCCAAAGCAGACACCCACAAAACCTGCACCTCCCGTCACAAACCAGACAACACATAAAACACAAAATCAATGTGCCACACAATCACAGTCCTTAAGGTGAAATAACATACCTAACACACTAGTAATAGATGACTCAATAGTCAGGCACACTGACACCCCACTCACTAGGCTGGACAAGGAGAAGGTTACTGTTAGCTGCCTGTCGGGAACCAGAATCCACCACATAACACAAGCACTCAGGTCACTCCAGAACAAGTACAAGTATGACTCTGTCATTGTTCATGTTGGTGTGAATGACCTGAGATATACCTCCCTGGACTACATGAAAAGAGACATGGAAGAGCTCTCTGATCATGTAGCCCAGGCATGTATGACTCTGACCCTGAGTAGCATCCTGCCCTCACCAAGAATGATACCTCAGTATAAAGAAAAAATGATCAATTTCAACAACTGGCTAAGCTTCTGGTGTCATTCAAAGGGGATCCAGTGTCTGTCAGCCTGGGATGACATGCTCGACAAGCTGCGTTTCTTCGCAAGAGACGGCTTGCATCTGTCACCTCTTGGCTTTCGAATACTGGCCAAGGCTCTTGCTGCCACCATAGTGCCTTTTTTAGGCAAGGCTCAAAATTCAAACCCACTTCCATAAACAGCACAAGTAAAACAAATGAGGGTTATTCTACTTAATGCCAGGATTTTAAATCTCAAAATGCATGCGCTCGAAGCACTCCTAAGTATGGAGAATGTCGACATCTGTGCAGTAACTGAAACCTGGTTCAAGGCTCCAGAGAGCACTCCAGCACTACTGGGCTACAACTCATACCACACATTTCAGCCACAGAACATGGTCCGAAACACAAAAGGAGGGGGGTGTATCCATATTCATCAAGGATACCCACACCTCCAGGTTAGTGGCACAGCATGATATCTCTGAGATCATCCATGTGCAACTAACATCGGGCAAATCTGCAATGCAAATTGTGGCCTGCTACAGATCACCCTCCATGACCCAGGACCACCACTCCGCCATTCTGGAGACACTGGAAAACATGAAGGTCCTACCGAACACCCTGATCTTGGGAGATTTCAATTACCCAACCATTAACTGGGAAAACTACTTGAGTACAAACTCCCAGGCTCAGCGCTTCCTGGAATTTATCAACTCAAATGCCCTGGATCAGCTGGTAAACTCCCCTACCAGAGGCCACAACATACTGGACCTAGTAATCACCAACATGGGTGACAGGTGCTCCGTACCGGAGGTCAACCCATCACTGGTTAGCTCAGACCATAAACTAATCACTCTGGATATCCACCCCCACCCAAGGAAACCACAGTGAAAAACCTTTCTAAAGCAAACTTCACCTTACTTAAGGCAGAGGTGGTAAGTTTCACAGCCTCCACTCTAAAGGATAAGACTGCCCAAGATGCAGAATCCTTTACAATTGCACTCTAAGAGCACCTACAAGGATGCATGGATCGTGCCATCCCTAGCAAAACCAAGACTCACTCCCCTAAGAGAAGGAAACCAGTCTGGTGGACCCCTGCCAAAAACAGGTTATACAACAAAAGGAGGAAACTAGTTCAGAAAAAAAGCAAATCCCAAGAAGGAAAGACATCCCTGATCAGTATCAGTAAGAAACTAAGGTCCCTCATAAAATCATCCAAGGCTAACTTCGAAAATAAAAATAGCCAAGGATTTGAAAGATAACGACAAAGCCTTCTTTACCTATGTCAAGAATCTAAGTGGCAACTCGCAGATATGCTCTGAGATAGTGCAAAATAGCACAAAATATACTGAACCTACTGATATTGCCAACATACTGGCAGATAGATTCAGTGCAAACGTCACTTCCCTCTCACCTTCAAAAGGGCCCACAACAATACCGGAAAGGTGTAGTGTCCCAGAAATCACAGAAGCACAGGTGAAAACAGCCCTTTCAAAAGTCAAAAACACAGCATCAATGGGGCCAGATGGTGTCCCAGGCTGCATCTTGCACGAACTACAGAACGAACTAACCCCCCACCTAAACACGCTGTTCAGCCTCAGCCTCTTCACAGGCTATGTGCCCACAGAATGGCGCACAGCAACAGTTATTCTGCTCCACAAAGGAGGGGCCACAACTGACCCTGGTAACTAATGCCCCATAAGCCTGACTAGCTTGGTCTGCAAGGCTATGGAGTGCATCATCAGGAGACTCATTAACAAAGACACTGGGAACCTCCAAACACTTGACCCGACCCAGTTGGCTTTGTTAAGAGCAGATCATGCCTATTAAACATGGTTGACTTCTTCGAGACAGTCATCAAGGCCATAGACGAGGGAAAGGTGGTTCACACAGCCTACCCTGATCTTGCCAAGGTATTCGACACCATTCCTCACTCGGGTATTATAGAAAAACTCACCAGCCTGAACATAAACCCCTACGTCACAAAATGGGTTGCCAACTGGCTTACAGACAGAACTCACACGGTAAGAATAGCGGCTCCAGGTCCGACTCTAAACCAGTCACAAGTGGCATCCCGCAAGGCTCAGTTCTGGGACCCCTACTGTTTGGCATATACTTCTCAGATGTACAGGCAAACACAGGAGGACTATGGCTAACCAAGTTCGCTGATGACTGCAAACTGGGAGCCATAATTGACTCTCTGGCTGACACGGACATCCTTCAAAAAGGCCTTACTGAGACAGACACCTGGTGTCAAAGTCATGGCCTCAAGCTAAATACCAAAAAATGCATAGTCATCCTGTTTTGGAAAAACAAAACACCCACGAATTACCACATAGGTGACAGCCCCCTTAATACCGAAGAGGTAATAAGAGATCTGGGGACCCAGGTAGATAGTAATCTCTCCTTTGACAATCATATTGCCAAAGTAGTTAGGAAATCCTTCTATGTGGCCATCTAATTACTAAGGGGTTCGCATCTAGAAATAAGGAGGTTATAGTGCCCCTCTACTCGTCAATCATCAGACCCATCATAGAATACAATGCCCCATTTGGGATGTACCTCACAAGACACTTCCAACAGCTTGAAAGACCACAAAAG
Organism: Protopterus annectens; assembly: GCF_019279795.1. Taxonomy (NCBI): domain Eukaryota; kingdom Metazoa; phylum Chordata; order Ceratodontiformes; family Protopteridae; genus Protopterus; species Protopterus annectens. The sequence continues at coordinate 1,143,213,170 of NC_056748.1, read as the reverse complement.
CACCTCACCAAGAGGATTACTGGCCTCAAACATATGTCCTATGCAGCCCGACTGAAAAAACTCTGGCTGTACTCAGTGGCATATCGCTTACTCAGAGGTGATCTCTGCCTGACTTGCAAAGCCATGTCCAACTCAGAATTGATGGACATGCTCCACCTAAAGAAATTCAAGTCACTGCGAGCTACTCGCTCTAGTGACCTAAACCTCACCACAACAATAAATAGAACATGCTGGAGGGATAGATTCCTGTCACAGAGACTCCCCATGCTTTGGAACACAATTCCTAACTACATTAGGCAGAGCCCCTCACTAACACTCTTCAAAAGAAGCCTTGACGAGTGGATGGGTAACAAAAAATACACCCCTGGGATCACTTCATTGGCTCTGCTTGGCAGAGGCTCAGTTAATTAATCAATGGGGCGGTGAAAGCTGACACACACTGGCTAGGCTTGTCATTGCCCTCGAGCAGATAGCCTAGTACCTACCTATGAACCTATGTTTTGTATTATATCCAACTTAATAGAAATAAACATCACTGAAAATATTTAAATATTTTCTTAAATATTTAAAGCTTTATTATACATTCTAACAACTTATTTATAAAAGCTCTACATGGATATATAAGGATTAGTGAAAACATAGGACTTCACTGGCTTTGCTTCTATCTCTTTTCTCCCTTTCTTTAATTTTAACCACTTTTAATTTTGTTGCTTTCGTTAACTTTTATTTGTTGCTCATATTCTAAGGGTAATAAGAATGTATACTATATAAATAAATATGTTTCAGTATCACTGTATATTTAAAAAGAAAATGCATTGAACTGAATTAGTGCACTTGAACATACGATGGTAACATTATTTGCGAGCACAGCTCGTGCTAATTAAACCATCCTTTTAGTTTGCTGACATGGAAAAGTTTGAAAAAAAAGCTATCTTAAGTTTTTTCCTGGTGGATTTGACTTGGGAGACAATTTTGGTCCTAAAAATCTTTGCAGTGCATCCAAGAGCTGAATCCATCTTCAGTATACTTTGCAGCAGTGTGGGAACACAAGAAAGCAGCTTACTGACCTCTGAACTTAAATGTTGCACATAGGCGACGTAAATACTTCACGCCAATGAAAACCAGGAAACAAAGCAGTTGGAATTTGAATACAGCAAAAACAGAACTTCAACAACAAATAGAAAAGAAATGGAAGTGAGTTATGTACTTAATCTATTTAATTGTTTTTTTTTTTTTTTTTTTTTTTTTTTTTAGATTTCAAAGTATAATATTGTTCTCTATCACGAGAACCAATGTGTTATGATATGAACTGCATAAAGCCATACTAAGGGCTAACGAGACCTTTTGCTTAATGTACTCAGTTTATGATCAAACATGGTTAAATGCAAACTGTTTTAGGAAACAATGTAAATTCTCACTCATATTCTAGAGAACTCTATAACAGACTTAATAGCTTTTAATTTAGGCTACACACACACACACACACACATATATATATATATATATATTTTTTTTTTAAAGAGTTTGACACTTCCTTAGCACACGTGCCTTTCAATGTGTTTTTAAAGAAATAGAAATAACATGCGGTTACAATTTTCAAAGGTGTTGGGATTATCATTTAATTCATACACAAAAGAGAAAAGAAAGCAGTAGAAGGGTGTGATAGAGGAAAGCAGTATGGAGGAAAAAGAAGAATAGCATAGAACAAGATACCAATGAATGCATACAATTAATGTGTGTAGATTTTATGGTTATGAATTCACTAAGTAATGCAAGGTGGAAAAATTGAAATGATACAGATTAATTAATACTTTCTCCTTATTATAAAAAGGTCAAAAATAATTGTATTATGCTTTTTTTTCTTCTCTCTTCTCCCACACTCCATTTTCATCACTCAATGTGTCAAACAACAATTACATAGCTGTTTTTTCTAAATATGTTATGCATTTTAATGATACTTGCATACAAGTAGTTTTTCTATTCACTGATTTTCAACTGACATTAGTTAACATGGTTTATAAAACTATCTTATTTCAGAAATAAGTGTACTCTTGATGACTAACATATGACATTTTACTAAACAGCTCAATAGACTTTACGGATTCGTTTGCTCTAGTATGTTAAATTGGAAATTAACTCATTTAAATGAAGATAATTTAACTTGTTATGAATATTTTGTTTTAATCTTCTAGTTGAAAATCCACAGGTTCATTTAGATCTTTAATGATTTCATTAACTTTATTGGACTCCGTTTAAATAATCAGTAGAGATAATCAATTTTGAATTTATTATAATTTATAAATATTAATGGGTAGATACATTGTATATTAGTATAATTAAAGAATTCAAAGGAACAGAGCTTTAAAAATAACATGGAAGTAAGTACCAAATACAACTATTAGGAGGTTGCTGATTTTCTGCTGTTATAGAAAGGGGATAAATCTGAGTAGTTTATAAATCCAGGCTGCCAGCAGCTTTACCTTTTACATTTTTGCAATAAATTCACTCAACATCCACTTTATTTACCACTTACAAATTTACATTTTGTAACAATTCCAAATCATTTCACACCCACATTAAACTATTATTTATGATCTGGGGAGCTAATATAACTTGTATAGAAGGGAAAACTATAAGAAACTTATTAGGAATTGACAAGTTATATCTTCTATCACTCACACATATTTAGAATGGCTTCACTAAAAGGCATTTCAATTAACACCAATGGCTTAAATAACCCATGTAAAAGAGGAAGTTTATTCAAATATCTAACTTTATACAAATCTAACCTAACTTTATTTACAAGAAACAGATTTGTTGAAAGAAAATATTACTACATTAAACACCAACAAATATATAGTCTTAACAAGTTCAGAGCATTCAAAGAAAAAAAAAAAAGAGGAGTAGCTATCCTTTGGAATAAGTCACTACCACCACCTAAAATAATAAAGACATCAGGATGATAAGGGAATGTTTTGCTTAGTCATAGTAGAAATAAATAGAAATGTTTTCACGTTAATCAGTGTATATAGCATGCCAGGTATAGGTATCAATACAGTAATTACATCCAAAAACACACACAGGCCAACACTGAATTCCACCAAAAAGACTTTTAATACAAAAATGTATGGGCAAAAGTACCCATGTATGAATATACAAAAAAGCTGACACCTAAAGGGTGATAAAGAATACCGGTTTCAGCATAAAGCTTTCATTAGTGCAATATAACAATTAAGGTTACAATCATTATATATACACATTACAATTAAATAGTGCACCACACAAATATCGAATCACAATTATTCATGGAGTCCTGGAGAAAATAGGCCACCCAATGTTATCCACATTTTTTTCTTTGTAATCCAAAAGGGAATGTAAGTTTTCTGAAGAAGTGTTTGGTTTATATATTCTAACTATCACTGTAAATCTAAATCTTGCACAGGGATGTGAAACCTGATGTTTATATAAAGCATTTGTATTTCTATGACATTTAATGTCACTCATATGTTTTGATATTCTGAGTTTGAATGGGCGAGAAGTCTGCCTAACATAGAAGGCAGGGCAAGTACAATTAACCAAATAAATCACCCAATCGCTACTACAATTTCCAAATTTTTTTATAGCATATAACGTAGTATAATTAAAGGACATGAATGAACTTTGTTTAGGGACCATACTGCAAAATCTGTGGTGTCCACATGGGAAACTATCGGTTACTGGGCCACCTAATAAGGTGGTTTGCAAACTTTTATGTACCATCTTACCCTTTTTGTAAATGTTAAACCAGCACCCCCCGAGGTGTTTTCCTTTTCTATATCCAAACTACATCTAGAAGACAAAAACTGAGATAATCTCTCCTCCATGTATAAAGCGTCCCAATGTTTGTGTATGATCCTTTGTAACAGTCTAGTATTGCCCCCAAATTCCATGATAAATCTAAATTGGGAGTCAGATCTAGAACTTTTATCTTTGTATAAGAGTTTGTTGTCTATTAACTTTGTAGACCCTCTTCATGGCTATATCAACATCATATTTCTTATAACCTCGATCATAAATTCTGCGGGCCATATTATCTGTTTGAACATTATAACTTTCCTCAGTATAACATATTCTTTTTAGTCTCAAACATTGAGATTTAGGAATGTTCTTAATAACATGGGGGGGGGGGGGCAACTGGAAGCATATAGCAAATTATTAAACTTCTGAGCATCAGTTTAGTTTTATGGTCATAGAAAAGATCAAGGACAGTGAACACAAGGGAGATCAGTCCCAATTATACAGAAGCTCAAGAAATAAAATGGATTATTAGACTCAGGGCGGATGGCAAATTGGGTATGAATGGACATTTGCCACTCAAGCCCATTTTAAAAGGTAGGCCATTATTTAAATAAAAATAAAACTGTGTGCATACATCAATGTTTTAAGATCCAGACATATACATCACATACACCTTTTTACATGGAAAGCCACATATACATTAATGTTTTATACAGATTATTTTATTATTGCTGAAGTATTAAGTAGCTTAGTTGGTAGAGTATTAGACTCTCAATCTGAGGGTCCAAGGTTCAAGCCCTTGCTTGGGCATTGGTACATATACATATTTTTTCTCCTTTTTTCAGATGATACCTTTTTAAGAAGTGTAATTCAACATGACCCTTTTAAGAAGTTAAAAGTTAAGCAACTGAATGATGTAATGTGTTTTACTTACCGTCATTGGTTTTTGCAGTTTTAAAAGTTTTATATAAAATACACTTAGAAAAAATGGTGTATTACGGTCTAATGAAGTGGGGATTTCACCCGTGAAAGCGCTCACCTATTTGTTTTCATTTTAATAAAGGCTGGCTATATTTCAAACACCGTGTTGGATTTTATTCATCATATTTACATTTGGTTTGTCCAGAGTTTGTTCTAGGAGGTGTGTTGTGCTGTTTTATACTGTGTATGTATGTACGTATGTGTATATGGGTCTAGGACTAATGCACGAACGGCCGTTTCACTGAATCTGAAATGGCCGGGCATACTTACACGAAAGTGCTTTTCACTGAAGAATCACTTTCACGGAAGTTTGCATGGAGGTAGAGAGAGTTGTGGTGGAGTGACTGTTGCGGAGATTGTACTACGGTGCGGTTAAGGGAATTTTTCCCTTTTCCACACTGTAGTGCGATCTCAGAGTGAGAATAACAAAGTAGGGGTGGTGTGGGGGGTTGCAGGGGCACTTGCTCCCCTTTTATAAACATTAATTTACAGTTTTTTTATTCTAACACACTTTAGCGATAGAGCTTTTTCAGTGAAAAGCGCTTTCGCTAAAATGTGTTCGGTGAGAATGGATTTGAACTTTTGATCTTTCGATCAAAAGTCCTAGATCCGTGTGTATGTGTATATATATATATATATATATATATATATATATATATGTATAAATAATTGAGATAAAAATATATACATATTAAAATAATCAAACCACCATTACTATTAGTATGAAAATAAACTAGATGCTGTATGATAATACATATTATCTTTCAAGTGCTTTTAGTTTCAATAAACACCTAATGAAACTCTGTTCATTATACCACCATTCAGCAATAGTTACCAGTATAATTCATTATTCTACAATAATAAAGACCATGGACCAACACACTTCATTTTAACTTTACCAATGTGTGTGTATATATACAGATATACATGTGTATGCGTGGGTGTGGGTGAGTATTATAAATGCTTGTAACTACTATACATACCCCACATCAGATAGTTGGATTAATTTTATAGCTTCATAGGTAGGTACTAGGCTGTTGGCCTTAGGGCCTATATAAGCTTAGCCTAAAAGTACCCTGGCTTTCGCCACCCAACAAAATTATTTTCCTGTGCCCCTGTCAAGCAGAGCCACAGAAGTGATCCCCAGGGTGAATTTCCTATTTCCCATCCAATCATCAAGATTTTTCTTGAAGAGTGCTAATGAGGAGCTCTGTTTGACATAGATAGGTCTGCCTGGTCTAGAGTATGGGAAGTCTCTGGAACAGGAATCTATCCCTCCAGCATGTTCTTTTTATTGTGGTGACAAAGTTTAGGTAGGTCAGAGGGACTGGGATTTCTTTAAGTGGAGCATGTCCAACAGCTCTGGGTTTGACATAGCTTTCTTTGTTAAGCAGAGATCACCTCTGAATAGGCGATATGCGACGGAGTAAAGCTTGAGTTTTTTGAGACGGTCTGCATAGGGCATCTGTTTGAGGCCAGTAATCCTCTTTGTGAGGTATTTTGTTGGCCTCTCCAGTTGTTGTAGATGTCTTGTGAGGTACATACCAAAAGGGGTGCTGTACTCTATAATGGGTCTAATGTGTGATGAGTAGAGGGGAACAATGACCTCTTTTTTTCTGGATGAGAAGCTTTTTTGTGATGAGGTGTGCTGCGTAGAAGGATTTCCTGACCACTGTGATCAAAGGAGAGGCTACTGTCCCACCTGTGTCCCAAGGTCTCTTATCACACTTTCGGTGTTAAGTAGACTACCACCTATGTGGTAGTTCATGGGTACAGAGTTTTAACTAAAGGGGATGACAATGCACTTTTTGGCATTGAGCTTCAGGCCATGGATTTGACACCAGGCATCTGTCTCAGTGAGGCCCTTTTGTAGGATGTCCATATTGTTAGGGGTTCTGATTATGGCTCCTAGCTTGCAGTCAACTGCAAACTTCGTTAGCCAAAGACAGTCTGTGTTGGCCTGTACTTCAGAGAAGTAGATACCAAACAGGAGAGGACCCAGGACTGAACCCACTTGTCACTGATCTGAAGTTGGATTTGGAGTCTGCTACTTTCACAGTGTGGGTTCTGTCCATGAGCCAGTTGGCAACCCATCTTGTGACATAGGGATTTATACCTAGTTTAGTGAGTTTATCTATAATTCCAGAGTGGGGGATGGTGTCGTACGCCTTGGTGAGATCTAGATAGGCTGTGTGAACCACCTCACCCTCATCTATGGCTTTGGTGTCTGCTTCAACAAAGTCTATCAGACTTAGGAGACATGATCTGCCTTTACAAACCCAAACTGGGTGGGGTCCAGAGTTTGGAGATTACCAATGTCTTTTTTTATGAGTTCCATGATGATACGTTCCATGGCCTTTTATGGTACTGACACTGCAGTTCAGCATTAGGGAGGGTATATTCCTTTAAATGAAATGCTACACCGAGCCCATGTCTGCCGAAACTGGATAAAGCTCAGGTGGATTTAAAGGATCGCATGGCACTTACTGAAAAAAAGAGTAGGAGTACTGTATTTATAAAACTCAATTTGTATAACTATATCTATTGAAAAGATAAAATAGAAGTTGCAATACAACAATTACAAAATAAAATATGTATGCATGAAATTATACAAACATAACTAATTACAAAAAAAGATATAAGATACTTGTGTACATCTTCTAAATAAACTTCACCCCCACCATGCGCACGCACGTGTATACACACACTTTATGCCATAGCCAGAATCTTACAGCCTAAAAAATTTAATTCAAACTCCAAATTTTGTTATAAAATAATTGTCTTGTTCTGGCTTACCAAATACAAGTAATTGTCACTAGGTTTGGCTACTTCATTAATATTAGTACTCATTTTTTTCCTAGAAACCACAGACTATTTTTTCCATGTTAATATCTTTTAGATCTTTCATAAATTCATAACCATATACAACACAGTTAACAGGTACTTTGTATAACATTAATCTCTGCAAAAAAATTTCTGGCTCTGATACCAAAATTTAAATCTCTTCTCTTTCCATTTGTCAATATAATAAAAAATGCATAATTTTCTCATGCCAAAGTCTTCTGTTTCCTAATACGTGAAAATCTACCATGCATTATCGTAACTTTTTTACATTCTTTAATAACACCTTGCCCTTTCACTTTCCTTTAACGACTTTTCAAACAACCGCACTTCTCCATACTTTATTTGTAAAATGTAATACATTTATAAAGCATACACTAAATAAAGAGGCAAAACATACAATTTTTTTTCATATTTAATGCTCCATTTTCTTTTTTGTTAATTATTCTTCTCTTTATGGGATTCAACAATGAACACAACAAATATAAAAACATTTGGAATAATTTACTTTACATTTCAGTCTCCCTAGAGGACCAGGCCATCCAATGGTTTCAATCACATCTCAGTGGTAGACAACAGGCTGTCCTATTAGCAGAGCAAACTATCCACCCTTTTACCCATCACCCTCGGAGTACCCCAAAGCTCCATACTAGGTCCACTATTATTTTTAATTTTCATCAATGATTTGTATAAGGTCATGCCAAATGCAATATGCAGATGATTCCACTTTAGTATCCTCCGACACTTCACCTACAGAATTGCAGATTCTATCCCAAAATACTTTTAACACAGTTGAAAATTGGCTCCTTAACTGTTGTCCATTGTTAAATCCTAATAAAACCAAACTGCTGCTTTTCTCGCCCACTCACAGGTCTGCCCCTATAATATTTACATTAAAATCCAACAATGACACCATTTCCCCAGATTCTTCAACCAAACTGTTAGGAGTTATAATAGATAATAACCTTAAGTTTGATCTGCATATCAATAAAACTATTAAAACAATAAAAAACTTGGCTCACTGTATAGGATCAAGCCCTTCCTAACGCCATTAGCCAGAACTGTAATTGCACATTCACATCTACTCTCCACCCTCTTCTATGCTTTCTATTTACAAACCTTAGCAAAACTGACCTTAATAAACTTTATAGCAGCTACAATCATTGCTAGATTTGCTACCGATGCAGCCTACAGAATTCATAACTGTCATAACCTAAATCTACTAGGATGGCTTGAACTGTCTAACCTACTTCAGGTTAACCAACTAATAGCTGCATACAAGATCCTGTAGCAACCAGATAATAACCTTAGTGCACTTAGTTCATCTGAAAGGCTGTTCAAACTCTCAAATCCAGCAACACAGCCGGTAAATCTCTATTTGCTAACTCTGTTGGCAAAACTTGGAATTCACTTCCTGCTAACCTTACAGCTGAACTCTACCTCAATTCAAGAAAAATCTGATTCAGTACATTAAAAAACGATGGCTATGTCCTTGTCCTAATCCAGACTAACTCTAACCGTCACTCGTGTGCAAATGGAGGACTTCTGCCTACACTTTATTGTTCTTAACTTATAAATCCTATAATCTCCTTGGATCTACTACCAGGTTAGCAGTCATTCAATACCCTATCATTCTTAAAAACATTGTCTACAATTTTCCATCTGAGTAAAAATGTAAATTTGTTTATCTGTTTTTGTGTTTGTTTACATTTGTGTAAAAATCCTTTTATTTGTGTTTTATTTTGTGTTTTAAACTGTAAAAATGTAACAGTTTGTTGAATGTCTTTTTGGAGCTTTTCTCCTCGGGCCTCCGCTGAAAATGGACATGTATCCAGTCAGACTAGCCTGGTAAACAAATGTAAAATAAAATAAATAAATAAATAATTTTATTTACCTAATATGATGGTATACTTTTTATTGAAACCAAGTTTAAACAAGTTCCTCATACTTCCCATGTGTTGTATTTCTAAAACAGTTGTCCACTTTGTCTTCAATATCTCAATTTCCAAATACTGTACACAAAAATTTAAATTCTAATCTGATAAACTGTATGTATTCTAATTCAGATTCCCCTAAAACCTTTACCTTTTTCTCACGCAGTATATCTTTAAATCTATAAAACATATACAAATCTCTAACTTACATACAATATGCAATACCAAGAGACATTTTTTGACATAATCAAATCATCTTCTAACGAGTAATATTTTACTGAAATGAAACCTTTTGTCTTCCAGCCCCACAGTTACGGTGTATATAACTGCTTTCATTATTAATGCAAATATAATACTTCTAAGAGGGCACCCTTGTCTTACCCCCTTAGAATTCTGTATGTCTTTGGTAAGCCATCCATTAATTAATATATGCACTCTACACTTCCCATATGCTGATGTAATCAGATGTACTATATGTGCATCTAAAGCATGTCCTATTAAAATTTTCCACCATTGTGTATTAGCTATACTATCAAAGTATTTTTTCTCCATCACAGCAAAAAATACAAACTACCTTATCCCTATTCATATTATTATGTATTATCTTGTTAATAAGCAATTCTTGGGAATTTTCCCCTTAATTCCGAAGGTACCCTCTTACCCATATTTTGGAGCAAGCATTTCCAATCTTTTTGTGTTTTCATGAATAGTTTGTAATCCCTTTTCATCAAAGTATCTCATCTCCAGTTCCATAGTACATATCTATCCCCTTTTTCTATATCAGCTTAATTACTCCCCCACAAATAGATGCATCTATGAAACCATTCACTGAAAAGAGTAACTAAAAGCGGTTTTGGCTTTGTATCCATATTCTTATAAAAATTTGTAATCTAAGCTAAGCCCATTGTAAGTAGTACAATCAACAAGATTTGAAACTTCCAGGTGAGCTTCTAACATTAAGTTTTTAACCAATTCTTTATTATCTTCGAAAGTAATTGGACCTTTTCACTGTATATTACTTGTTACATGTATATCCCTACTATTCAGAAACCACAAACAACTAAGCAAACTTATAACAACTTTATTTCATGTATTATCGAAACTAAAACTCAGTGGTGACATCCACCCCAACCCTGGTCCCAAGACTACCAATAAGCAAACTACCACTTACACCTCAATCGACTCCACCATACTCCTTCACCCCAAACAACACTCCCTGCTGTTCCTTAATATAAATTTAAGAAGTATACTAAACAAAATTCATGACCTCCATGCACTAATTGACTTACATTCCCGACATAACCATTTAGACTGAAACTTGGCTTAAGCCACATGCCAAAAACAATGAAATACTACCCCCAGAGTTCAACATATATAGGCTCGATCATCAAAATAAATGTGGAGGAGGTGTAGCAATAATGTTTAAACAAAATCTAGCCCTAGAAGTTATCGACACCATACTTCCTACATCTAACAATGCAGAATTGCTCATCACCAAACGGAATATCAACAAGAACAAAAACACTTATCATAGTGGCTATATGTTCCTCCAGGAGATAACACTAGCACATTTGAAGACATACTTCACTGGCTATCCACAACCTTCCACCAAGAAACCATAATTATGGGTGACCTCAACACTGACTGGTCCACCTATAATTCCAATAATCCATGAAATTTCATAAACTTATATGGTTTCTCCCAGCTCATACAAAACCCAACAAGAATAGACAAAACCTCCAACAGACAATCCATCCTGCTTTGGACTTTCACAAATAAAAATAACACACCCCTTCTAGCGGGATGCCGCCCCAGTACCATAAGTGACCACCAACCCACATACCTAATCAGAAACAATCCTAGTCCACCTAGACAAGTAGTCTATAGGCTAATCCGCAACAAGAAAAAACTTTAATAGCCACATTATCAACTCCCTCTGCCAAAAAATTAACTGGTCCCCCCTTAAAACACTACCACTAGATGACACTGTTCAACACTACACCACCTTCCTAGACATCCTAAACAGCCTGGCCCCCTGCAGAATAGCTAGAATAAAACATCACCACAAACCCTGGCTTAGAAATGACGACCTATTAAAAGAAAAGGACAAGGCATGGGAACACTAGCTAACTAACAAAAGCAATGACAACCTTCTACTTTTCAAACAACTTAGGAATAAAGCCAAATCCCAGATAAAAGCTGACCAAAAAGCCTACTATATCACTGCACAGCACAGAAACAAAAACAACCCTCAAAAATTCTGGACCACTATAAACAAACTTCTGCAACTTGGTAGTATGTCCACCTCCAACCCTACCACACCCTCATCAAATAACATTGCAACACAATTCAATTCAAAAAATCACTACTACAATCCCCGTAGCCAGCAATGAGGGTGTAAACTCCTTCTCCTTTAACCCCGTCCCAACTCATACCATAAAAAAAACTACTCAGCATGCTCAAGCCCACCAGCCTAGCTGCTGACAACCTCCCATCAGATTTCCTCAAAGATGCCACCGAAGTCATAGCCTACCCCATTTCTATCCTCATCAACCGCTCTATCTCTGAGAACCATGTTTCACTAATCTGGAAAGTCTTCTATATCACCCCACTGCATAAAGGTGGCAACTCTACCAAGCTTACTAATTACAGGCCCATTGCCATCCTTTCACCTCTCTCCACAATACTAGAACAATGTATTCGCTCCCAGCTTCTAAACTACCTTCTCTCCAATAACCTACTATCAAATACACATGGTTTTCGCTCCCACCACAGCACCACAACTGCCCTCCTCAGTTTTAGTAACACAATAAATGAACACAGAAATCAGAATAAATATGTCTCATCTACCTTTCTAGATCTCTCAAAGGCATTCAACACAGTTTCACACCAAAAATTGCTGTCAGAACTGGCCATATTACATCTCAGTCATTCTTCCCTAGCTTGGTTCCACAGCTATCTAATCAAATGCCAGCAGGTTGTTAGATGGCAACATGAGCTATCATCTTTGTTCCCTGTTAATATAGGAGTTCCACAAGGTTCTATATTAGGCTCCCTACTTTTTACCATCTTAACAAATCAACTCCATAAATCCACATCTCTCGCCTCTGTCATCCAATATGCAGATGACTCTACCCTGATATGCTCCGCCCCCTCTCTGACACAACTACAGGCTATAACACAACAATCCTTCCTAAAAGTAGAATCCTGGCTAACACTAACCTCATACTGAACCCAAACAAGACCAAACTCATGCTCTTTCTCCCCACCAAAACACCCAATCCCTTCAGCCACTTTTCAAATCCACTCCTCCAACAACACAATCATAAACAACAGCTCACATACCAAATTACTAGGTGTCACAACTGATAGCAAATTAAAATTAGACCTACACCTCTCTCAAACCATTAAAAAAAACACACATCAAACTAGGCTCTCTTTACCAAATTAATCATTTCCTAACTAGCCATTCTGGACTAAGCATCTCCAGGACTCATTCTCTTATCTACTGTACTCTATGCTTCTCCCAACTTTACAAACCTTAACAAAACTGACCTTACCAAACTTGAATCAGCATACAATAAAATAGCCAAGTTCGCCACTAGCACCCCATATAGGTCCCACCACGGCTTTGCCCTGCAACAAATAAATTGGCTAGAATTCCCACAACTAACCTATACCCAACTTGTCTTTACTCATCAACTAATATATCAGCCAAACAGAACCCCAGCCCTACTACAATTACTCCAACCAAATACCAACACTCGGCAACTCCGATCCTCACACAAAACACTCCTCCAAGTATCCAAAAGCAACAACAAAGCCAGGGACGCCCTCTACTCCCACCACATTTCTAAACTTTGGAACTCAATCCCTCAACACATGCTAAATGCTATCAACCTACACCAATTCAAAACTCTATTCAAAGACCACCTCACTAACAACTGGCTCTGCTCCTGCACCAAGCCAGGCTAATACCACATAAGCCCACATCAAATTTCATCCCCTAAATTTTACAGTCTCCATGTATACCCCACTCCCATTTGTTAACACCACCTATCAGCTACCTATAATAAAAGTATAATTTGATAATTTCTTTTTTTTTTTTGTAAGGGTATACATATATACACGTATTAAAGTATACTTACTCAAATGATCAACTAAAGATGGACCTCTGCCCTCCAAAAAAAAAAAAAAAAAAACAATATATATGACTTTACTATATTACAATAAGTTTCCCCTGTTCACTAAAGTGCCTATTGTATATTGCACTTTATTGTCTCTAGATATTTCTGTTAAATTCTATGTAAAACCGACACTGTACCTGTCAATGTTGTTCTTGTTTTATTGGAGCTTTTCTCCCCAGGCCTCCGCTGAAAATGGGCTCACACCCAGATGGACTATCCCGGTCAACATATGTAAAATAAAAATAAATAAATATGGCAGCACTCCATGTTCCCTAACAGTGTGATTTTCTAATTTGATACTTCAATAGTTATATTTTATTGATTCTTCTAGAAAAAGATAAAAACACTTTGGTCTCCTGTATTTTCTAAAAAAAAAAAATGCTGCCTTTTTAGCATGGTTTAAACTTTATTTTCTTTATAAATGTCTCATTCCATTAAACACCTGTAATCATTTTGTTGCTGTAAATTTAATGCATCATGCACTGTATCTCTGTGTTTTACTTTTTTTTACTAGCTAGACTGTTAAGTTCTTATATTTTGTCATATATAGCTAATCAAGGAGTATAGTTATTATAAAAAGGTTTTACTGTGTAATGGGTTTTCTATAACTGTTTAAGCAACATATCTAAAACTAACATCCACATTCACACAATTTATTTTTTTTTCCTTTTCCTTGTCTGATAACACCTCCGTTCATAGGTATATACTTCACTAATGTCCACTAGGGCCCTAACAAGCCTAGCTGTGCAAACAAAATGTGACCCACAAATTTGATTTATACAGGGGTGATTTAGTGACATACCTCTTAACTGTTCAGATTTTTGCGATTTTTCTCTCATATTTTAGGTCCATTTTTCATAAAATTGTGGTTTTCCAGCAAATTAGTGGCAAATAAATAAATACTGAAGTTAGAAAATAATTACAGATATTTCAGTTTCAGATTTCATAACCTTCAGAAAATTCAAGTTAATGAAAAATCTGCTGTTCTATCAACTTTCCAAGTTTGTATGAGCAATATTTAAAAATTGTCCCTATTTTTGGGTCTTTGTCCCACTTTTATTAATGGATTTGTCCAGATTTCTTGCTTTAAGAGGTCGCGAGGTATATTTAGTGACTGTCTCTGTCCATCAGAGAGAGCTGCCAGACCAGGGGGAATTTCCAATTACTCACCCATTTTCACAGGTTCATAGGTGTTTACCAGGCTAACAACCACAAGGGCCTTTTTAAGTCTAGCCATGCATCCCAAATCTCCAAGTTCTGATACCCTTGATAAGTGTAAGCAGGGGCTTGGGAGATGAAACATTTACAAGCAGGGACCTGGAAGATGAACCATTTACAGACTGTGTCCATTAGAGAGACAGGTGCCAAACCAGGGATGAATTTCCTGTTCCCCATACAATTGTCCAATTTACACTTGAATTGGGTTAGGGAGGAACTCTGATTCACATGGATGAGAAGCTTGTTCAACACACAGGGTAGTCTCTGGGATACATACCTGTCTCTCCAGCAGGTCCTGTAGGTTCAAAGGTGTTTACAAGGCTAACGACCACAAGGGCCTTTTTAAGCCTAGCCATGCATCCCAAATCTCTGACAAGTTCTGATACCCCTGATAAGTGTAAGCATGGGCCTGGGAGATGAACCAGTTACCTGTGTCCATTAGAGACATAGGTACCAAACCAGGGATAAATTTCCGGTTTCCCATCCAATTGTCCAAGTTGCACTTGAATTGGGTTACAGAGGAACTCTGTTTCACATGGATGGAGAGCCTGTTCCACAGATGGGGTAGTCTCTGAGATACATACCTCTCTCTCCAGCAGGTCCTATTTATATCACATGCAAGGTTTAAGTCTTTAGAAAGGGTAATTCTGGTGCTGTTTGTTTTGTGGATATGCAGGAGGTCCATCACAGTGGCGTTTGACAATGCTCTGTATGCCAGGCTCTCCTCAAAAGCCTGGAGGAAACAGACTACAGGGACAGGGCCTTGAGGCAGTCTACACAGGACATTATTACTTACACCCTGTATTCTTTTAATGAGAAACCTCTGTGGACATTCCAACTGTTGGATATGCCTGGTACATACCAAAGGGGGCACTGTACTCAATGATAGGTCTGATGAATGCCAAATACAGTGAAACAATGACTTCCTTGGACTTGGATGCCATACCTTTGTTTAGAAGTTGCGCAAAATAGAATGATTTCCTCACCACTGTAGACACGTGATGATCAAAGGCCAGATTACTATCTAGGTCTGTCCCTAAATCTCTGACTACTGGGTCATCTTTAAGGGGTGTGTTGTCAATATGATAGTTACCAGGGACGGATGACTTCCCAAAGGATACCATTATGCATTTATTGGCATTTAGTGTTAATCCATGGCTCTGACACCAGTTGTTTGTCTGTGTTAGCCCCTCCTGGAGAAAATCTGTGTCAGTGCGAGATTCCAGGACAGCTCCTAATTTGCAATCATCTGCACATTTAGTCAGCCAGAAACCACTGACATTGGTCTAGACTTCTGAGAAGTAAATACCAAAAAGGAGCAGTCCAAGGACTGATCCTTGAGGGACTCCACTTGTGACTGGCCTCTTTGTAGAAGTGGACTCCCCAATTCTAACCTCCTTGGTCCTGTCTGTGAGCCAGCCGGCTATCCACCGAGTGACATATGGGTTTGTACCTAACCTCTTAAGTTTGTCAACAATGCCTGAGTGGGGTATTGTGTCAAATGCATTGGCCAGGTCAAGGTAGGCAGTGTGAATAATACTGCCCTCATTCATTGCTTTGGTGACCTTCTCAAAGAAGTCCATCACACTGAGTAGGCATGATCTGCCCTTGATGAAACCAAGCTGGGTTGGGTCCAGTGTCTGGAGGTTTACTGTATCTCTACTGATCATCTCCATGATAAGTCTTTCCATGGCTTTACATGTAAGACTAGTGAGACCTATGGGGTCTGTAATTTCCAGGGTCTGTAGATGGCCCACCTTTGTACAGAGGGATTACTGTTACCTTTCTCCATTCATGAGGCGCAA
Source organism: Protopterus annectens (assembly GCF_019279795.1). Taxonomy (NCBI): domain Eukaryota; kingdom Metazoa; phylum Chordata; order Ceratodontiformes; family Protopteridae; genus Protopterus; species Protopterus annectens. The sequence goes on along the minus strand of NC_056748.1, from coordinate 1,143,196,427 downwards.
AGCCTGTTTTGAGGCTACAGTTAAATAGTAATTCTAGAGGACCTGATAGATAATGTTTCACACTATTTAGAAGGCATCCTGGGATACTGTTTGGACCCACTGCTGCAGTGTTCCTGGTCTTAGAGAGAGCAGTAAGGACCTGTTCCCTGGTGATAGTAGGGGGAAGTTAAATTTGATGACATTTCCTGTGGGAAGGTTGAGGAGGAGAGAGGAGTAAAGTTGGAGCTGAATTTATCAGCCAGGAGGTTTGCTATATCTTCTGGCTCAGTATAGGTGGCTCCATTTACAATCAGCTCTGCATAAAACTGTGAATTGCCTTTGAGGTTGCGGACATAGCTAAAGAATGCTTTGTGGTTGTCTTTGACTTGGGAGGCCAAACTTACCTCAAATTTGGCTTTGGTAGACTATTTGCCCTCTGAGTGGTTTGTTTAGTTTGATGAGTGTTTATATCCTGCTGGGTGCTGAATCTCCTAATTTTTGCCATGATTTTCTTCCTCCTGTTATACAGCCAACTGATTTTGTGATTCCACCAGGGTGGCATGTTTTTTTTAGTTAGTTCTGTATTTCTTCCTGGTGGTACAAGCTAAAACCCAAACTGCTTTTTCAACCTCTGAGAACAGGATGCACCAAAACCACCTCTCTCTCAATGCAAATAAATCAAAAATTATACTATTCCTTCCATCAAAGACTTACTCTTATGACAAAAATGCATTCAAATTCTTTAGCCAAACCAACTCATCTACAGAAGTGGTTCTTTCGCCAAACTTCTTGGCATTACTATATATGAACACCTCAAGTTTGATATCCATATTCAACAAAATATAAAGAAAACCCACCAAAAGTTAGGAATGCTTTACAGGAACAATCTCTTCCTCTCCAACTCTACTAGGCACACTCTGGCCACTACTTACCTTCTCCCATCCTTATTATACGCAGCCCTTCTTCTAACTAACCTGACCTCTTCCATCACCTCTAAACTAGAAAACTGCTATAATAAAATCTCTAAATTTGCCACCAAATCCAAAAATCCCACCCATCACTGGCTTACCCTTCAATCTCTGAATTGGCTAGATCTCACAAATTACCTAGACTACCTCCAACTTACCACTGCACACAGACTTGTATTTCACCCAACAAAATGTCCGGCTCTAACATCCTTCCTCCCTATACCCATAACAGAACTCTCAGATCTGACCACCAAAACTTAATTACTATCCACAAACCTTAACGACCTGCTGCCCAACTTCTCCTCTCTTTCTCACTAAGCAAGAAATGGAATTCTCTCCCTTCTGCACCAAGGACAATATCAAACTCAGAAAACGTCAAAACTCAGCTTTTCGCATACTTGTCCTCTAAATGGAAATGTACCTGCTTTCACCCTACTTAATTCTATTATAGCAAATAGCCCCAGGAGGTTTCTCTCCTGGGTTCCTAAGCTCTATATAACTCCCATAGCTATTTCCTAAGAGTGGACCCAAGCTCTCTGCAACTCCTATAGCTACTCAACACACAATTTCAACTTTGTAAATACTATAAATAGCATCTTATTTTAAAAAGCGTTTCCATACTTACTTTAAATGAGTGTATGTAAAGTGTTTCCACACTTCAAATGTAAGAATGTATGTTTAAATGAATCTGTACAGTACAACCCTTAAGATCCATCACAATGAACATTGTTGCTCATGCTTGATACAGAATGTACATATTTGTAAACTATACTATATACTGTATCTTTTATACTTTTGTATCTTTACTGTATTATGTATTAAGGAGCTTTTCTCCCCAGGCTTCCACTGAAAACGGGTACAATTGAGCCCAGTGGACTTCCCCGGTAATCACACTGGAAATTAATAAATAAATACAGCTGCCTCTATGCAGCTATTAACATGCTTGTACAGGGTTTTTGTGAACAGTTCTGCATAGGCAGAAGTGTTCTCAGGGTTATGGGGTTTGAAATGTTGCCAGGTTCTGAATATTAGAAGGTTAGCCTTAGAATAGTTCCTGAATATTCCAGGTTTAGCTGGGGATCCAGGTTTTATTTTTACTTCAAAGGAGATCATTTTGTGGTCTGACTTCACTAGGGAGGGCATTACTGTAGGGGGTGTGCATCAGTCTCTCATATTAGTGAGGACCAGATCAAGTATGGTTGTACCATTGGTTGGTGTATTGACTATCTGGTCCAGGGAGTTTGTGTTTAAAATATCCAGGAATTTCTATGCATGTATGTTTGGTGTCATATAGGATTCCCAGTTAATAGTGGGATAATTAGAGTCACCCATGAATATGGTATTGGGTTGGATGGTTAGTGCTTCCTAACAAGTTTAAATACATGGTATGCATTTCCTGGGTCATACAGGGGACCTATAGCTTGCAAGGAAGAGGTATTGAATTTTACCTACGGTGATTTGAACATGGAGCAGCTCAAGTGCATTGTCCTCTTTGACCAGCCTTGAAGTATATTTATTTGTGATGTAAATATTTAGATCACAGGCAAGGTTTAGGTCTTTAAAATGGGTAATTATGGTTTTGTTTGTTTTGTGGATATGCAGACAGTCCATTAGAGTGGGATATGACAATGCCATACATGCCAGGCACAGACCTCCCCTCAAAAGCCTGTAGGAGACAGAATACAGGGATAGGGCCTTGAGGCAGTCTGCATAGGACAGTTTACTTGCACCCTGTATTCTTCTAGTGATGAACCTCTGTAGACATTCCAGTTGTTGGACATGCCTGGTTAGGTACATACCAAAGAGGGCACTGTAGTCAATGATAGGTTTGATGAATGCCAAATACAGTGGAACAATGACTTCCTTGGACGTGGATGCCATAACTTTTTTTTATAAGTTGCGCAACATAGAATGATTTCCTCACTGCTGTAGACATGTGATGGTCAAAGGCTAGATTACTGTCTACGCATGTCAATAAGTCCCTGACTACTGGATCAACTCTAAGGGGTGTGTTGTCAATATGATATTTTCCAAGGGTGGATGACTTCCCAAAGGATACTATTATGCATTTCTTGGCATTTAGTTTTAGTCCATGGCTGTGACAACAGTTGTCTGTCAGCCCCTCCTGGAGAACATTTGTGTCAGTGTGGGATTCAATGACAGCTTCTAGTTTGCAATCATCTGTGAATTTAGTCAGCCAGGGCAACTGACATTGGCCTTGACTTCAGAGATGTAAATGCCAAAAAGGAGGAGTCCAAGGACTGATCCCCTGAGGGACTCCACTTGTGACTGGCCTCTTTGTAGAGGTGTACTTCCCAATTCTAACTTCTTGGATTCTGTGAGCCAATTGGCTATCCACTGGGTGACATATGGATTTGTACCCAACCTCTTTAGTTTGCCAACCATGCCCAAGTGGAGCACTGGTCCAAGTTGCACTTAAACAGGTTTAAAGGAACTCTGCGTCACATAGATGGTAGCCTGTTCCAGGGAATGAGAATTCTCTGAGCAACACATCTGTCTCTACAACATGTACAATTTATTCACACACAAAATTTAGGTCAAAGTAAACTTTATCATACAGATCAACAAAGGAAAAAGTGCGCATCACTGCATGAAATTCCACTACTCAGTCTCATACCATAAGAATTATAGGCTACAGAAGGAAGATCGATTAAATTAATAATTACTTAAAAATACTAAAAACAGAAGGCAAGATACTAAAAATAAATACAGAAAAAAATTTGAAAGGTTTTTATATCAGGAAAAAAAATAGAACAGGAACATATTAGTAGAAATATAAGGATATATAACAAACAGTACTATAAATAATAAAGAGGAACACGTAAAAAAAAAAAAAGTAACCCACCACCAATATGTACCATAAAATTACAGTTTTCATAGTGCAGATAAGAGACATGTAAAGTGAGCTATGTACAGAGTTATGTAAATAGGTCAGTTCTGATGCAGTTTGTTTTGCGGATATGCAAAAGGTTCATCAAAACAAGGTTCGGGGATGCCTTGTATGACAGGCAAATATCACCTTTCAATAGTCTGTATGATACAGAGTAAAGAGACAGGGTTTTAAAAAGATGATCAGCACAGGACATATTGTTTGCTCAGTGTTCATTTTGTAAGGAAACCTTGTGGACGTTCCAGTTGCTGCAGTGTCTGGTCAGGTACATATGAAAGGGGACATTATACTCTATGATAGGTCTGATGAGGGCTAAGTACAGTAGTATGATGACTTCTCTAGACCTAGATGCCATGCTCTTACTTGTAAATTAAGCACAGAAAGATTTTTGTACTACCTTGGACACATTGGATTGAAGGCTAAGTTACTGTCTACATGGGTTCCCAGATCCCCGACTATTGACTCAGCTTTTAGGGGTGTTCTATTGATGTTGCAGTCACCTGGGGTGGCGGACTTCCTAAAAGATACTATAAGGCATTTCTTTTCGGAGAGTTTTAAGCCATGGCTTTGGCACCAAGCATTTGTCTGCATTAGACCTTCCTGAAGGGTGTCTCCATCTCTGGAGGATTCTATGACTGCTCCCAATTTGCAATCATTTTCAAATTTGGTCAGCCAGAAGCCTCTAACATTGGTTTTAACCTTGAGAAATAGATGCCAAAGAGGACAGGACCAAGCACAGAGCCCTGATGTACTCCACTAGTGCCCGGCCTCTATGTGGAGGTGGACTCACCGATCCTAACCACTTGGGTCTCATCTGTGAGCCAGCTAGCTATCTAGGATATTATAAAGGGGTTTATGCCTAGTTCTGTATGTTTGTTGACAATTTCTGAGTGGGGTATTGTATCAAATGCTTTAGCTCTAAGTAGGTAGTCAGTATGCAATGCTTTCCCTTCATCCACTGCCATAGTCACCTTTTCAAAAATGGGCACCAGGTTTAGTAGACATACTAATTAAATCTGCAGTTTTGTGACTACTAAATGTACTGAACAGTATACAATTCATATAACTTTGTCTCAATTGTAGTATACATTTGTAAATATTGTCTCTCACTCCTCTTCTCTTTATTTATACAGGACATAAGTCCCTCTTTCCAGTACACTCACAAGCTGGTGTCCTTCTATTTGAAATCAGCAGTGCAGATACTTACTCAAAGCAAGTCCTTAGACCTAGCTCTTCTTGCAGGTGAACGACACCACAAATGACCTGTATGTTTCCCATTTTAAATAGTTAAATCTGACTATTCCTATTCACTAGCGGACCACCAAAGTACCTTACTTTCTATGATAATCAGTAATAGAACTAGCATTTAGTGCATTTGTTAAGGATGGCATAGTGGAGTTTCGTCAGACTTGGCATGTCCTTATTCATCTATATGACCATCTAACCTTGTATTTCATGCCTTAAGCCCAACACTATTAAAATGCTTAGCCTCCCATACACATTAGTTCCTTTTTTCTGTCATCTATTTCTACTATTAACTTTCTTTGCACATTAAGTAACCAAATTTGTAATACTTTTTAAGCATATGCTGGGATGATTTAACATACGTAGCCTCCTATTTGCCACAATATAACTATCTTCATATATATTGACTTTATGCTTTATATTAACTTGTAAAATAGCACATTAACACAGCCTTTTGTATATCATCCCAGCACCTCTGACAGATTTTCTCTATGCATGCATACTACATGGAGGACCTTACTGATAAAAGTTTTTCTTCTCCACAAGCCAGATGCAGCCCACTATGCTCAGGTTCACTCTGCTCCCCCACCCTACCCCCAATTCCCAACCACCCCCACTACATCTAAATTAAATCACATAACTCCACCCACTAGTCTTAGGTAGACCAGTCTCAATCTAGTCAGTCCCCCCTGCCCAACCTTTCCCATTCTAATTCCCTTTCATATACTACCTTATCTAATTCCCGCACACCACTCCTACTCTGTCACTACCCACAGTCTAGCAGTAACTTAATATTTATTAGCACACATCCTATATCTGAAACTAAACCTCCCCCTACTCTCTTATCATTCATCCTGTCCTTCCTAGAGTCCCCTACCTAGTCATATTTCAGTCAAATTCCACATCACTTCACTATTTTTAATCACATTCCCCTTACTACTTCTGTTATATTCCACTGCAATCTACCCTCCATTTCTAACTGTAAGCCAAACTTCTCACTAGAATCACTTCATACCATCTTTCCCTTAATGTCTCTCACTATCATAAATATATTTCTCTTTTTCATTTCATCCTGTTTTTTCTGCTTATTATTGAATTTCACAGCACTCAACTATCTCCTTTCCCTCTAAACCTACATCTGTCACATCCATCCTATTGTACCCATCAAAGAGCTACCCAGGTGCATCTCCCAGCCTCTTTCAAATAAATAGCTTTTCCCCAAACAGAAAAGTCTTCCATTATAATACACTATCCTCTACCATTGGAACTGCCTTAGCAGATCAAAAAGAAGCCAGCTAGCATCCTTTTACTTTCCCAGATTTTCAAGAACACCCCTATGTGGTGATATAATCCAGGACCTACTTCCACTAACCTGTCTTCTCTAACAACTATAATTCCTGTAATCCATTAAATATTGTTACACTAAACTTCCAAAGTATTAAAAACAAAATAACTGACTTTCATGCCTGGATAACTAACAATCAACCAGACATCATCACTGCTACTGAGATCTGGCTTAAACCTAATGTCAAAAAACAGTTAGTTATGTACTCACCATAATGATCGATGTATGTGGTCCATCTCGCCTACATTCTTTACTCACGGGTTCGGAGCAGAGAATCGGTTCCGACTTGGCCAACTATTTCTTTAGCATGAAGTCTCTAATTGGCTGGGCTAACCCGGTATCCCAAGATGCACCTCACCTTAGCCCCAGATCTTGTTTGCAACCATACCAATCATAACCCATACACAACCAACACTGGAAGGAATTCCAGGTAAAGGAAGAAAAAATAACTGACCCTGAAGGGTTCACAGAGCCAATATTCCTCCAAATCCTCTAGGAAGGGGGCAAGCGGGAGGGTACGTAAGAATGTAGGCGAGATGGACCACATACATCGATCGTTATGGTGAGTACATAACTAACTGATGTTATGTGGTCCTATCTCGCCTACATTCTTTACTCATGGGACAGTGTCCCCAGCACCTCTAGCCTGGAAGGCTCATAGGAAGATACTCCTGAGAACCGTGGAACCAAAGGAAGCCCGACCCCTAGAAGCCACGTCCAGCATGTAATGAGTAATAAAGGTGTGAGGAGAGGCCCAGGTGGCCGCAGCACAAATATCCAATGAAAGCCTGGTATAATAAGCTATTGATGTAGACATTGCCCTGGTAGAGTGAGCTTTGACGGGAAAAGGTAAATTTCTGCCTGCTGACGAGTAGATGAACGGAATACAATCTTTGATCCATTTAGAAATTGTGCACTTAGAAATAGGACAACCTCTCTGTTCTCTGAGAAGGACACAAACAGCTGATCAGACTTCCTAACATGCTTAGTCCTGTGTAAATAGAACCTCAGTTGTCTGTGCACATCCAACTGATGGAATCTGAACTCTGCTTTATTGGAAACGTTTGGAAAGAACACTGGTAACTCGATAGATTGATGGAGATTAACAGTGGATGACACCTTTGGAAGGAAGGACGGGTTAAGTCTCATGGAATCTCTGTCCTTATGAAAGGTCAAATACGGAGGTTTAATGGACAGAGCTTGAATTTCTGATACTCTTCTGGCTGATGTAATGGCTATTAGAAACGCCGTCTTCCAAGATAAAAATTTCAATTCACAGGTGGCAGCCGGTTCAAAGGGCTTTGAAGTGATGGCTTGTAGCACAAGGTTTAGATCCCATGGCATGATAGGTTCTGAAACAGGAGGGCGAAGTAACCAAGCACCTTTTAAGAAGGCTTTACAGAGTTTATGGCCCATAAGAGAGGGCTCGTAAGATGTGTGAAAATTGGAAATTGCAGCCAACTGCACCTTAATGGTAGCGGGCGCAGAGCCTTGATGGAAAAGCATGGATAAAAAATCTAAGACCGATGGAATTGGGGCTGTGAAGGGGTCCAAACATTGGGCCTGAGCCCAAATGGAGAATCTCTTCTATTTGCTGGAATAAATCTTTCTGGTAGAAGACTTAAGAGACGAAGACAAGATGTGTGCCACCTCAGCTGAAAAGGAATGCCGTCTAACTAGTGATGGAAGTGGAGCAGCCAGGCTGTCGACCTGAGGGTTCGCATGGATGGATGGAGTTGGCCTGACATGTGAATCAGGAGGTCTGGCACTAGGTCCAGAGTCCAAGGACCGTCCACTGCATACTGCTGAAGAAAGGGGAACCATACTTGTCGAGGCCAGTGCGGAGCAATAAGAATCATCCTGCTTCCCAAGGATATGGCTTTCTGAATCACTCTTGGTAACAGAGGAACAGAGGGAAAGCGTAGACCAGACCGGGGGGCCAATCATGGGCTAGAACGTCCCTGGGTGACTCCCCCTGTGGGGGGATCAGTGTGAAGTACTCGCTGCATTTGGCATTGAGGGGACTGGTGAAGAGATCGCAGCAAGGCTGACCCCACCTGTTGAAAATTTGAACCGCCACTTGGTTGTTCAGGGACCACTTGTAAGGCATCAGAATAGCTCTGCTCAGACTGTCCGCTATCACATTGGACTCTCCCGGAATGTGCATTGCCACTAGAAACCATTGGGAAGATACTGCCCAATGCCACACTCACATGGCTTCCCCTGCTTGTTCAGGTACCACACTATGGACATGCTGTCCGAGTGAATTGCAATCATTCCCAGAGGTAGACAGTCTTGGAGTGCTCGCAAAGCTAGAAACACCACTCTCATCTCCAGAACAATGATGTGCAGGTGTACCTTGTGATCTTGCCACTTGCCTTGGACCGTCCTGCCAAGATAATGCCCCCCCACCCCATCTGGGAGGCATCCGTGGTCACCGTGGCCATTGGAGACATAGGAATCAAGTTCCTCCCTTTGTCCAGATTTGCAGAACGTAGCCACCAACGGAGGTCCTGTTTGCACTGTTCTGTGAGAAGTATCAAGTGGGAAAGAGGAAGTTTCTGAAACGACCATTGGACCTAAAGGAGCCATTGTAGGATCTGCATGTGTAACCTGGCCAGAGGCACCAGCATGATGGTGGTGGCCATGGAGTCCAAATGCTGGAGAACTGACCTGGCTTGAACTCTTTTGGGGGGCAACAGTGCGTGAATCTGAGACTGCAGCACTCTTATTCTCTCTTGTGGCAGAAAGGCCCACATTTGAATAGGGTCTAGCTCTTTGCCTATAAAAACAACACGCTGTGAGGGCAGCAAGGCAGACTTTTTCCAGTTCAAAGTAATTCCTAGTTGTTGACACAGTGCAATGGTAGTTTCCCTGGCTTGAACGAGCAGATGCCTGGTGGGGGCGGTGAGAAGCCAGTCGTCCAGATACAGAAACACCTAGAATCCCTGATGTCTCAAGTGAGCTGTCACCACTGCCAAACACTTGGTAAACACCCTGGGGGCTGTGGTGAGACCAAAGGGGCAGGGCACGAAACTGGAAGTGACTGGCTCCTAGCCGGAAGCGTAAGTGACTCCTGGATGCCTTGTCCAGCTTGATGTGGTAATAGGCATCCTTGAGATCGATGAAGCACATCCATACTCCTTTTTCCAGCAATGGAAAAATGGACTGTAGCGTGACCATTCGGAACTTGGACTTCAGAACGTAGTGATTCAGTAGACTGAGATCCAGAATGGGTCTCGGGTCCCCTGTTCTTTTCAGCACCAGAAAGAGTTTTGAGTAAATTCCTGATCCGATATGGTCTGAGGTGACTGGTTGGATGACTCCTTTTTCTAGCAGCTTTGCAACTTCTAGTGCTGCTTGATCCAGTTGACTGGGTGGGATGTCTGGGATTCTTCTGACTGGAGGAGGTGTTGATAATAAGGGGATAGTGTAACCTCCGGTAACTATTCGAAGCACCCAATAATCCTGGGTGATGCTTTCCCAGGCTTCCAGGTGCAACGAAATTCGGCCCCCGACTGGCTCCGGAACAGCACAGTCGGGCAATGCCTCAGGAACGCTGAAAGGAAGATCCGCGAAAGGAATCGCGGTCTCCCGAGTTGCCGGGGCCTCCTCTGCCTCTAGGACGGCGTCTTCCAGAATAATTCCCCCCTCCTCTGCCTCTGGAGGGGGACTCACCTTGAGCTGTGGGAAAGGACCTCTGAAACTTTTTGAATCACATTTTCCCTCCTCTCTGAGCCTTGGGGTAAGGCCTAGAAGGGAGAGAGAAACGGGCCCCTACGGCAGATAGGGTCTTTCCCTCCTGTTCGCATCTGTTGAGGGTGTCTTTCACTTTGGTCCCGAAGAGAGAGGACCCATCAAAGGGGGCGTCAGTGAAGGAAGACTTAAAGGCCTCTGTGAAATGACACAGGCGCATCCAGGGTTGCCTTCTGAGAACTACACCTGAGCTAGCTGCCCTACTCGCCTCTTCAGCTGCATAAGATATGAGCCTCATGGACGAGTTGACAAAGGAACCAAGGGTAGACACAACTGGGCATTAACAGTCTGAGCTACTGTCTCAGGCATGTTACCCGTCAGAGTATCTCCTAGCTCCTTAAGGAGATCTTCTTGGAGCCGAGTGAAATGACAGAAGAAATTTAGCAACCGCAAGGTAAAGGTCGCCGAAGACAGGATACACTTCCCGTACCAGTCCATACTCCTGGACTCCTTGTTAGGAGGATGGACGGAAGAAGCCTCTGTAACTTCTAGCTGAGTGGCTGCCACCAGCACCAAGGCATCTACCGAAACCCCTTTGGTCAGAAACTCTTTCCCCGGGGGAGCAGAAAGGAACTTATTTGGACGTCTGGGCACCGGTTCCACAGAATCAGGGCTCTCCCACACCCTTCGACAAATCAAATCCAGGAGTTTGTCGAAGGGTTGAGACACCCAGGAGGCGGACAGTTGAGCTCCGAAGGCCTTGAGGAATACTGACTCCTCCTCAGAGGGGGTCTTGGAAGGCAAGTCGCCTCTCTTCCTCAAAATCTCCATGATGTCGGAGAAAGAGACGTCATCGGAGGACTCCTCGAGGTCGGTATCAGAAGTGAAGGACTCGTACTGGGAGTCTATGTGCTTCCTCTTGCACAACTTCTTTCTAGGGGGCTCCTCAGGCACCGACTCTGTGGGGCCCTCAGAAAGTAGGGGACCGCTCAAGGGGGTATCCCCAGACCTTCGGGCTCCGCCATCCACGGATAGGGGGGCGTCAGAGGCTCTAGCTGGGGTGTAGGGGAACGGAGTGACCGATCCAGGTGATGTAACTGAGGATCTGGCCAGTGCGCTCCTCATGGCCTCGAAGGCAGGTCCCCCCGAATCCGAGGACCAACCCGTCTCCAAGACCACGACTGGAGTCGAGATTCCCTGCGCTGATGCGCCGAGAGGGAGGCTCGGAACCAACAGGAGTCCTGAGGTATCCCCCTCAGGTCCGACTGAGGAAACCCGAGTACCGAAACCAGAAGACCGAACCGACATGGTTGGAGCCGATGCCGGCTCTGATAAACTCACCTGGGGTATCGGAGCCGACACAAGACCATCATTCGACGTGGAGCACTCTGGCTCTGACGACACATGGGTGCTCGGAGGAGGAATCATCGGTACCAGGATAGGGACTGGCTCCGGAGCCGACTGTGTCAGAGTAGAAAACAGTTTTGCTAACACCGGTGACTGCAGGAGCCTCTGGAAAACCCTATCCACATCCAAATCAGACAGCCTAGAGGATTTGGAAGAAATAGAAGGAGATCGGGATCTCCTACCTGGAGACTCATGCCTGACACTGGGTGACCGGCTCCCAATAAGCTCCAATAATATCAGAGCCGAGATCGACTCCAGTACAACAGATACCTCCTGCGGCCCCAAGGACAATGGAGCCGAGGAGGAAGTATCCATTTCCGAAACCTTCTCCTGCGGCCCCGAGGACAATGGAGCCGAGGAGGAAGTATCCACTTTTGAAACCTTCTCCGGTGGCTCCGAAGAGGCAGATGGAGCCGGAGATCTTTTTTTGGCCTTAGAAGGCTTAGACTTAGCACTAGAAGACGAAGAAGAAGAAGAATCTAAGGCCTCCTCAAAGGAGGGTTTAATCAGGCCCTTCAAAATCAGTTTATTTTTTCTTTCCTGCAGTACCCTAGGGCTAAAAACGTGGCAAAAACTGCAGGACTCTTGCAAGTGAATAGCACCAGGATAATAAACACAGATGGAATGCCCATCGTTAATGGACATTTTGTAACCACATTTCATACACTTCTTAAACCTGGAGAGTTTATGTTCTTTCTGCTCTTTAGACATGGTAAACAACCGCACAACTCTCTACCGACAGAGACAAACACAAGAGGAAGGCGGGAAAAAACAAATCACACTAACGGCCAAGGAAACTCTAATTTAAATGTTCCTTTGGAGAGAAACTACCGACAAAGCAAAAACCAGCACAATTATACAAGGGAACAACACTGGAGAGGACTAGGTCCTCTAACTTAAATGGGCCTAGCCTGCAAAACAGAGGGATACCACAAACACAGTACTCACAAACGCTCACAAGAACTTGTCAAAAAGAACACTAGCTATTAAAATAACTTTTACAAGAAAACTGACTGCTAAAATACTTAGAAAAAGTATTTAAAAAAGGTACTTAGCCACAGCCAAGCGAGACCACGTCCTAACTCTACGAGCAGCAAACGAGATCTGGGGCTAGGGCGACGTGCATCTTGGGTTAGCCCAGCCAATTAGAGACTTTGTGCTAGAGAAATTGTTGGCTGAGTTGGAGCCGAGAATCGGCTCTGAACCCGTGAGTAAACAATGTAGGTGAGATAGGACCACATAACATCTCAAAATTTCTCCCTCCAGGCTTCAACACCATAAGGTCAGATAGGCTTCACAAGAATGGAGGTGGTACTGCACTCCTTTTCCTAACAGCTACAACATAGCCCCCATACTCAAACACTTTTCTACAGTTCTCCAACTCTGAAATTCTCATTTCTTTCCTAAACATAATAAATCTTAAAGGTTACGTATCATAGTTTATATATATATATATATACACACACACACACACACACACACATCCCCCTGGCAATAAAGTACAGTTTTGTACCTACCATAAATGTAGATGTTCGAAGATTCACATTGCTGCAGTCCTTACATATGGGTAGTCCGCTGTCCTCGTTCGGCCCGAATACCAAAGTATTAGGCTGACGTCGGTCATGGCGCTCAGATCTGACATCAGAGCGTCAGGGTATAAAAGCGCATGACCGACGTCATATCCTCAGTCTTTTCTTGCCCCAGATGTCAGAAGGCCCTAAAAAGAAAGGCCACAGCCCAAAAACAGGATACCTCCCAAAAACATGCCCAATAACAACCATCACCCAAACCATATAACCATGCCAAACTACATAGGGGAAGGAGGGAGGTATTGGACTGCAGCAAAGTGGATCTTCGAACATCTACATTTATGGTAGGTACAAAACTGTACTATGTTCTTCATCTCACATTGCTGCAGTCCTTACATATGGGTAGAATCCCAAAGCAGAGGTAAAGGGAGGATGGCAAAATCATAAAGCATTAGGGGCTGCTAAAATGCCCTGTAATATTGCAGTGGCAAATCCAGCCCTAGACTTAGAATAAAGAGGAAGGTGGTAATGTTTAGAAAATGTATGTACTGAACTCCAAGTGGCTGCTTCCAAAATATCTTTTGTAGCTACCCCCCTTAGAAAGGCAGTAGAAGTGGCAGTAGCTCTAGTGGAAAGAGGTCTGATTCCAGCCGGAATCTCCTTACCATGATGGGAATAGCAGAAAGAAATACAAAAACCAATCCATTTAGAAATAGTTTGTTTTGACACAGGTTTTCCCTGAGAACCCAAAGCAAAAGAAACAAACAACTGCTGAGACTGCCTGAACCCTTTGGTTCTGCTCAAATAATAACGCAACTGCCTGTGAATATCCAAAGTATGCAAAATCTTCTCCCCTTTATTTTGGGGGTTTGCATAAAAAGTAGGCAAATGAATAGTTTGGTTCAAGGCCACACTAGAAACCCCTTTAGGCATAAAGGAAGGATTAGTACGCAAAGATACCCTATCCTTATGAAAAATCAGGAAAGGTTCCACTGCCATAAGGGCCTGTAATTCAGAAACCCTTCTTGCAGAGGTAATAGCCAACAAAAAAGCAGTCTTCCATGATAAATACTTTAACTCGGCAGTAGCTGCAGGCTCAAAAGGTTGTAGAGTAAGTTTTTCCAACACAAAATTGAGATCCCAAGCAGGAGTAGGAGCTCTACGTGGGGTCTTATGTTCTTTGCCCTCTAAGAAACTGCTTAAACAAAGGATGAGAAAATAAAGGAGGGTCACAGTCATAGTGAGCAGAAATGGCTGCAGCATGAACCTTTATCGAGGAGAAAGACAAACCCTTGTCCAATAGCTCAGTAAGATATTGAAGAGAAATACTTAAATCAGGCTTGGAAACATCAAAGTCCTTCGCTTTGCTCCAAATAAAAATCTCCTCCATTTATCAGCATAAACTTTCCTTGTACTAGGCCTTCTGGCCTCCAAAATAACATTCAAAACTTGTTGTGGAAGCTGAGACCCTCCAGGGTCTAAAGCAGAATATGCCAGGCTGTTAGATGCAGAGACTGAATCTTGACATTGAGGAAGTGATTGTCCTCCTGAGACAAAAGATGCGGAATCAAAGGCAGAGGCCATGGAGGCTCCCATACTAAACTTCTCAGTAGTGGGTACCAGTGCTGTCGAGGCCAATCCGGTGCTATCAGAATCATGGATGGCCTGTCTTGTCTGGCCTTCAAGAGTACCTTGGGAATGAGAGGCAGAGGTGGAAAGGCATAGACATGAAGATTGCTCCAACTGAATGATAGAGCATCCACCTTCCAAGCTGTGGGATGAAACATTTTTGTGCAAAACTTTGGCAACTGGTAATTTAGTGGAGAAGCGAACAGATCTATGTCTGGAGTCCCCCTAACACTGTCAACTTTTGAAATACATGAGGATCCAGTTTCCACTCGTGAGGATCCACTATTTGTCTGCTCAACACATCTGCTAAGGAGTTCTGTGCTCCTGGTAGAAACCTTGCCTGAAGATTGAGGTGTAAACTGAGAGCAGTCTCCCACAAAATCATCGCTTGTCTGCAAAGAGGGTACTAATGGGTTCCCCTTGCTTGTTGATGTACCACATGACAGTAGTGTTGTCTGTTTGAATCAACACCTGCCCTGGGAGAAGTAAATCCTTGAAAGCCATCAATGCAAATTGGACTGCTAACATCTCCTTCAAGTTGATATGCAAATGTTGAAGTCTGACAGGCCACGTGTCTTGCACCCATTTTCCATTGAGGTGTGCTCCCAAGCCTTGTCTGAGGCATCTGTCGTTAGAATCTGACTCGCCTCTGGTCGGGTCACAGAGAGTCCCTTGTTTAGGTGACATTCCTGAGCCCACCACAAAAATTCCTTCTGAATGCAAGGTATTATCTGAATGACAGTGTCTAGATCCTGGCAGTGTTGTGTCCATACATTTTGAGATACCATTGAAGCTTCCTCATATGCAGTTTGGCATTGGGAAGCACCAGAATACAAGATGCCATGAACCCCAAGGCTTGAAGGACTGTCCTTGCAGTCAGCCTGGACTGTAGAGACATTTGATGGAAATAAAGAGAAAGGCTTCTTTGTTTGTCTGGGGTCAAAAAAGCCATCTGGGAAGCTGTATTCAGTCTCACACCCAGAAAGCACATGTCCTGAGAGGGTACTAGACTGGACTTTGTTTCGCTCACAGAATACCCTAGGCATCTTAACACTACCATCACATACTGTAGATGATGAAGAAGTTCGTCCTTGTCTTGTGCAATAATCAGGCAATCGTCCAAATAAGGATAAATCTGTATTCCTCTTAACCTGAAAAAGGCTATCACTGGAGCCAGAACCTTTGTGAACACTCTGGGCAGTAGATAAGCCAAAGGGCAATGCAGAGAACTGATAATGTAAATTTCCAGCCAAAACGAGGTACCTCCTGCAACTGGGCCTGATAGGAACATGAAGATAAGCCTCTTTGAGATCCAGAGTTACCATCCAGTGATCTTTTCCCAGCAGAGGTAAAAGCTGTTGTAACGTCAGCATTTTGAACTTTGGAATGTCCAGATAAGTGTTGAGGATAGATAAATCCAAAATTGGTCTCCACGTGTTTCCTTTCTTTGGTACTAGAAACAGGCGAGTAAAATCCTAGGCCCACTTCTGACAGAGGAACTGGCTGTATAGCTCCTATTTGAAGAAGTATAGAAATCTGCTTGTGAGCCTCTATCCTTTGCCGAGGAGGAACGCCTGGCATGCCTTTGAAAGGAGGCAATGTATGGAAATAGAACTTGTAGCCTCGGTTTATAATGTCCAACACCCATTTGTCCTGGGTGACTAAAAGCCAGTTTTGCTTGAAAAGTGCTAACTTTCCTCCCAAAGGAGCTGCCAGGCAAGAAGAATCTGGCAGCTGAAAATGCAGGTCATTGGGCCTGTTTACGAAAGGACTGGCCCCTGCCTTCCCCTGCAGGTTGTGCAGGCGAACTCCAAGTTCTAGGCCTGAATGTACTATGAGCTCTGCCCCTGCCACATCTAGATCTACCCCTAGACTGAGAATCAGAAGAAGGGTATGTCCACCCCTTAGTAGGCCAATTTCTACTAAACTTTGGAGGTTGCACCTGCAAAAAATCTTTAACAGTCTGCATAGACTTAGCCTTGTCTTCCATTTTCTTCAAAACCAACTCCACAGGGGGACCAAACAAAACTTCAGACTGTAAAGGGGCATCCAGAATCCTAGTTTTAACATGCTCGGACAAATTCTGATCCTTAAGCCAGGCATGCCTACGAAGAACTGAACCAGTGGCAGCCACCCTAGAAGAGGCCTGTACAGCATCAAAACCACACTGCAAAGAATGCTTACCCACCTGTTCAGATACATGTACTAAATCCTGCAATTCTTTACACTCAATGCCCTCTGCCAAAGCATCCACTTTAGATTTTAGCTGAGAAAGGAGGAAATTCTGATACTTCAACATATGAAACTGGCAATTTAAAGCCCTCATTGCTAAAGTAGAAGAGGTATACACCGTCTTACCCCATCTATCCAAAGCTCTAGCTTCCTTATCTAGAGGAACCGGATTCTTAACAACAGAGGCTCTAACACCATTAGGCCCCTGACTAATAGTTTCCGGGTCCGCCCTAGGACTCTTATACAGATATTTATGAGCCTCAGGCACCCTGTAATACCTGTCCGGTTTAACTGGCGCAGGAGGCAAAGAATCTGGATTAAGGGAAGCCTCCGAGAAAACATCTTGAACAACATCCAAAACAGGAGGTATAGTCAAGGGTCTATGCTGTGGTAAAAACAAGAATTCCCTAAGCCTCTTCCGTGAATCAGAGAAATCCTGTCCTTCCCACTTAAAATGCTACCTCATGGAATGCAGAGTTTCTGAAAAAGAAAAATCCTCTGGAGGAGAAGCAGAAGGAGTGGAATCCTCTGCATCAGAATCCGAATAAGGGGGAAAATCTTGAATATCTTCAGCAGAAGACTCTGAGTCATCTGAGGCCTGATCCAAACTTTCCAACTCTGGCTCCACCCTGGGCCTCTTATCAGGAGGGGGCATAGAACCTCTAATTAAAGTAATCAAATCTTCTGCCATTTTAAGCATGTGCTTTTTAGGCACAGACCCTGAAGTACCTGGAGTGACACCAGAGGAAGGCAAAACAGACCTGCCCTTAGAAGAAGACTTAGAAATAGTAGCAGAAGGCCTAACCACCTTAGGCATAGACGGGAGAACAGTAACCTGAGAGGCCCCTTCAGCCTGACCTGACTCCTGGGAGGCCACATCCTGCAAAATCAAAGTTTCCCCCTGAGACTCAACAGAAACTTCAGTCGGATCCACCTGTTCCACTGTAGCTTCTACAGGACCGGCGTCCGAAACGGACGAATCATCCTGTCTAGTTTTCAAAGATTTGTCTTTGCGCTTCTTCGTGGAAGCGGCGGCATATTATAATTACACCGCTTACCAAAGACTAACCTAGCGCAATCTAACCTTCGTTTTATGGTGCGCTTATTAAACCTAGCACAAAACCGACACCCGACTACGTCGTGCTCAGGTCCCAAACAAGGAATGCAAAGAGAGTGATAATCCCTATGCGGTATCTGTTTCCCACAAGAAATACAATTATTCACTTTTTCTGACATCCGGAATTAACTGAGGCAAGAAAAAACAAAAATATTCCCCAACGGGGTACTTAGCCCAACTTGGTTTCGGTCTGAAACTCA
Organism: Protopterus annectens; assembly: GCF_019279795.1. Classification (NCBI taxonomy): domain Eukaryota; kingdom Metazoa; phylum Chordata; order Ceratodontiformes; family Protopteridae; genus Protopterus; species Protopterus annectens. The sequence goes on along the minus strand of NC_056748.1, from coordinate 1,143,178,169 downwards.
GAATACGAAAATTTCAGAACGCCGAACGGCACTTGCAATGCTGCTTCTGCATCGGACCATGCGGCAAAAAAGACTGAGGATATGACGTCGGTCATGCGCTTTTATACCCTGACGCTCTGATGTCAGATCTGAGCGCCATGACCGACGTCAGCCTAATACTTTGGTATTCGGGCCGACCGAGGACAGCGGACTACCCATATGTAAGGACTGCAGCAATGTGAGATGAAGAAAGTACAGTTTTGTACCTACCATAAATGTAGATGTTCGAGGATCCACATTGCTGCAGTCCTAACTATTGGGTAGTCCGCTGTCCAGTCGGCCCCACCAAAGTGACGCGTCACGGGCGATTAGACTGACGCCAGTACGTCAGGGTACTAATGCCCATGCCCAACGTCATACCCTCAGTCTTTTCTTGCCCCAGATGTCAGAAGACCCTGAAAAGACAAGGCCAAAACCAAAACACACCAAACATACCTGCACCAAAAATATATACAATATATACAAAGGTACCAGAATATAATCTCACCTACACAACCACCCCTAAACACAGAGGGAAGGAGGGAGGGTATTGGACTGCAGCAATGTGGATCCTCGAACATCTACATTTATGGTAGGTACAAAACTGTACTATGTTCTTCATTCCACATTGCTGCAGTCCTAACTATTGGGTAGAATCCCAAAGCAGAGGTAAGGGAGGCTGGCAAATCATAAGGAAGCAGGAGCTGATAACATGCCTTGCAAAATAGCTGTGGCAAAACCAGCCCTAGACTTAGAATAGAGAGGAAGGTGGTAATGCTTAGAGAAAGTATGCACTGAACTCCAAGTAGCTGCCTCCAAAATATCCTTAGTTGCCACCCCCCTTAGAAATGCTGTTGAAGTGGCAGTAGCCCTAGTGGAATGAGGCCTAATCCCAGCTGGAATCTGTTTGCCATGATGGGAATAACAAAATGCAATGCAAAACCCAATCCACCTAGAAATAGTTTGTTTTGACACAGGCTTGCCCTGAACTCAAAGCAAAAGAAGCAAACAACTGCTGAGACTGCCTAAAATCCTTAGTCCTGCTTAAATAATAACGCAATTGCCTGTGTACATCTAAAGTGTGCAAAATCTTTTCCCCTTTATTTTGGGGATCTGCATAGAAAGTAGGCAAATGAATAGTTTGGTTTAAAGCCACACTAGAAACCACCTTAGGCATAAAGGAAGGATTAGTACGTAATGATACCCTATCCTTATGAAAAATCAAAAAAGGCTCAACCGCCATAAGGGCCTGTAACTCAGAAACCCTTCTTGCAGAAGTAATGGCCAACAAAAGCAGTCTTCCATGACAAGTATTTCAGTTCAGCAGTAGCCGCAGGCTCAAAAGGTTGTAGAGTAAGTTTCTCCAACACAAAATTGAGATCCCAAGCAGGAGTAGGAGCTCTACGTGGGGGTCTTATATTCTTTGCCCCTCTAAGAAATTGCTTGAACAAAGGATGTGAAAACAATGGTGGGTCACAATCATAGTGAGCTGAAATTGCTGCAGCATGAATCTTAATGGAAGAGAAAGACAAACCTTTGTCCAATAACTCAGTAAGATATTGAAGAGCCACACTCAAATTAGGCTCAAATCTCCAAATTCTTTGCTGCAGTCCAAAATAAAAATCTCTTCCATTTTTCTGACACTTTCCTTGTACTAGGTCTTCTGGCTTCCATAATCACATTTAAAACTTGTTGAGGAAGTTGAGACCTGCTGTCTTTCAAAACAGAATATGCCAGGCTGTTAGATGAAGAGTTTGAAGCTTGACATTGAGCAGATGACCGTCCCTCTGAGACAATAGGTGTGGAATCAAGGGTAAAGGCCATGGAGGCTTCCTTACCAGACTCCTCAGTAATGGGTACCAGTGCTGCCGAGGCCAATCTGGAGCTATTAAAATCATCCTTGGCTTGTCTTGTCTGACCTTTAGAAGCACCTTTGGGAGAAGAGGCAGAGGTGGAAAAGCATACACATGAAGATTTTTCCAACTGAAAGAAAGAGCATCCACTTTCCAAGCTGTGTGATGAAATCCCTCGTGCAAAACTTTGGCAGCTGGTAGTTTAGTGGAGAAGCGAACAGATCTATGTCTGGAGTTCCCCATGACACTGTCAATTTTGAAATACATGAAGATCCAGTTTCCACTCGTGGGGATCCATGATTTGTCTGCTTAACACATCTGCTAAGGAGTTCTGTGCTCCGGCAGAAACCTTGCCTGAAGAGTTAGTTGCAAGCTGAGCGCAGTCTCCCATAAAATCATTGCTTGCCTGCACAATGGGTAAGAATGTGTTCACCCTTGTTTGTTGATGTACCACATGACAGTTGTGTTGTCTGTTAGAATCAACACCTGCCCTGGAAGAAGTAACTCCTTGAAAGCCATTAATGCAAACTGGACTGCTAACATCTCTTTCATGTTGATATGTAGATGCTGTAGTCTGGCAGGCCACTTGTCTTGTATCCACTTTCCATGTAGATGAGCTCCCCAAGCAATGTCTGAGGCATCTGTCGTTAGAATCTGACTTGCCTCTGGCCGGGTCACAGAGAGTCCCTTGTTTAGGTGACATTCCTGAGCCCACCACAAAAATTCCTTTTGAATGCAAGGTATTATTTGAATGACAGTGTCCAAATCCTGGCAGTGCTGTGTCCATAGATCTTTGAGATACCATTGTAGCTTCCTCATATGCAGTTTGGCATTGGGAAGTACCAGAATACAAGATGCCATGAACCCTAAGGCTTGAAGGACTGTCCTTGCAGTCAGCCCGGACTGAAGAGATAATTGATGGAAGTAACTGGAAAGATTCTTTGTTTGTCCGGGGTTAAAAGGCCATCTGGGCTGCTGTATTCAGTCTCACACCCAGAAAGCACATGTCTTGAGAGGGTACTAGACTGGACTTTATTTCGTTCACAGAATACCCTAGGCATCTTAGCACTGCTATGACATATTCCAAATGCTGTAGAAGGTCTTCCTTTTCTTGAGCCAGAATCAGGCAGTCGTCCAAGTAAGGATAGATTTGAATTCCTTTTAGCCTGAAGTAAGCTATCACTGGAGCCAGAACCTTTGTGAATACTCTGGGCAGTAGATAAGCCAAAGGGCAATGCAGAGAACTGATAATGAGAATTTCCAGCTCGGAAACGCAGATACTTTCTGCAACTTAGCCTTATAGGCACATGAAGGTAAGCTTCCTTGAGATCTAAAGTTACCATCCAGTGATCTTTGCCCAGCAGAGGTAAAAGCTGTTGTAACGTCAACATTTTGAACTTTGGAATGTCCAGATAAGTGTTGAGGATAGATAAATCCAAAATTGGTCTCCACGTGTTCCCCTTCTTTGGTACTAGGAACAGGCGAGAATAAAATCCTAGGCCCCTTTCTGGCACAGGAACTGACTGAATGGCTCCTATTTGGAGCAGCAGAGAAATTTGCTTGTGAGCCTCTGTTCTTTGTAGAGGAGGAATGTCTGGCATGCCTTTGAAAGGAGGCAAGGTATGGAAATAAAACCTGTAACCGTGGTGAATGATATCCAGAACCCATTTGTCTTGGGTAATTAAATCCCAATTTTCTTTGAAAAGAGACAGCCTTCCTCCTAGAGGTGCCGCCAGGCAGAATGTACTGGCAGCTGAAAAGGCAGGTCATTGGGTCTGCTTACGAAAGGACTGACCCCTGCCCTCACCAGAAGTCTGAGCAGGTGAACTCCCTGTCCTAGGCCTAAAAGAACCTTGAGCTCTGCCCCTACCACGTCTAGACCTACCCCTAGACTGGGAATCATAAGCAGGATAAGTCCACCCCTTAGTAGGCCAATTTCTACTAAACTTGGAGGCTGCACCCGCAAAAAATCCTTAACAGTTTGCATAGACTTAGCCTTGTCCTCCATTTTCTTTAAAACTGCTTCCACAGGCGAACCAAACAACACATCAGACTGTAAAGGAGCATCCAAAATCCTTGTCTTAACATGCTCAGCTAAGTTCTGATCTCTCAACCAGGCGTGCCTACGAAGAACAGAACCAGTGGCAGCCACCCTCGAGGAGGCCTGCACAGCATCAAAACCACACTGCAAAGAATGCTTTCCCACTTGTTCAGAAACATGAACTAAATCCTGAAGCTCTTTACACTCAATACCTTCAGCCAGAGCATCCACCTTAGACTTCAATTGTGAAAGGAGATAATTCTGATATTTTAACATATGAAACTGACAATTCAAGCCCTCATGGCTAAAGTGGAAGAAGTGTACACTTTCTTTCCCCATCTATCCAAAGCCCTTGCCTCTTTATCAGGAGGAATAGGATTTTTAACCACAGAAGCCTTCACACCTTTAGGCCCCTGAGAGACAGTTTCTGGGTCTGCCCTAGGACTCTTATAAAGATACTTATGGGCGTCAGGCACCTTATAGTACCTATCCGGTTTAACTGGGGCAGGAGGCAAAGAAACAGGATTTAGTGAAGACTCTGCAAAAACATCTTCTACCACATGCAGAACAGGAGGTATAGCTAAAGGCCTATGCTGGGGTAAAACAAGAATTCTCTAAGCCTCTTCCTGGAATCAGAGAAATCTTGACCTTCCCATTTAAAATGCTCCCTCATGGAATGCAGAGTCTCTGAAAAAGAAAAATCCTCAGGAGGCGAAGCTGAAGGAGTAGAATCATCCACATCAGAATCAGAATAAGGAGGATACTCCTGCAAGTCTTCAGCAGAAGACTCAGAAGCCTCCGAACATTGCTCAAAACTCTCAAACTCAGGTTCCACCCTAGGCCTCTTATCAGGAGGGGGCATAGAACCTCTAATCATAGTAATCAAATCCTCTGCCATTTTTAGCATATGCTTCTTAGGCAAAGACCCTGAAACACTCGGAGAAACCCCCACTGAAGCTAAAGTAGGCCTGCCTCTTAAAGAAGCCTTTGGAACAGAAGGCGAGGCCCTAACCACCTTAGGAAGAGAGGGAAGAACAGCCACCTGAGAAGCCCCTTCAGCTTGGCCTACTTCCTGAGAGGACACATCCTGCAACAATAAAGTTTCTCCCTGAGACTCCAAAGAAACTCCTGGCAGAACCTCCGGCTCCACTGAGTTCTCTAAAGAACCGGCGTCCGGGACTGTCGGTTCTTCCCCTAGGCTTCGCTGCTTTGTCCTTGCGCTTTTGGCTGAAGCGGCCGGAGCATCCGACGGCATTTTATAATTACAACGCTTCCCAAACACTAACCTGGCACAGTCTAACCTTCTCTTAATAGTGCGTTTGTTAAATCTAGCACAAGAGCGGCATCCAACAACGTCGTGCTCAGGCCCTAAACAAGGTATACACAAAGTATGGTAATCCCTATGAGGTATCTGTTTCCCACAAGAAATACAGTTATTCACTTTTTCTGACATCCGGTTAAATACTGAGGCAAGAAAAACAAAATATTCCCCAACGGGGTACTTAGCCAACTTTGATTCGGTCTGAAACTCTGACTTCAGAAACTTTCAGAACGCCAACCTGCACTCGCAAAATTGCTTCTGCATCGGACCATGCGGCAAAAAAGACTGAGGATATGACGTCGGTCATGCGCATTAGTACCCTGACGTACTGACGTCAGTCTAATGCGCCGTGACCGACGTCAGCCATATACTTTGGTATTCGGGCCGACTGGACAGCGGACTACCCAATAGTTAGGACTGCAGCAATGTGGAATGAAGAACATCATCATGCCTATTCCGAAGAGGTCTTTGCCTGGATCTCTAATACAAATAAAAATGAAACCATCATTCTGGGTGCTGTCAATATTAATTGGCTAAACTTCTACTCTAAAAATTCCCATCCACAAACATTAACCTATTTAAATTTATTCAACTTATCACCACTCCAGCTAGATTCAACAGGAGTAATAATGACTGTTCTGTCCTAGATTGGATACTGGTTAACGATCTAAGTACAATTGGATACTGGTTAACGATCTAAGTACAATTTCCACAGCTGGTACTCTCCCATTCTTAGTGATCACCTCCACAACTTTGTTCATATAGCAGCTCCCTCCTTTCCAGAGGGACAGCATTATAAACAAATGTGGAATCTGGCCAACTTCAAACCACAGACATTTATCAATCCACTAAAAATATGAACTGGAGCATCCTAAAAATTCTCTCTCTACATGATGCAGTGAATAATTTTAATGCAATATTGCTAGAAACAGCCTTGCACCCCCTCAAGTAAAAGGATCAAAATTGACCATGCCCCATGGCTAATTAAACCAACAGAAGAACTAATGCTAATTAGAGACAAAACCTGAAAAGAATGCATAAAAAAATAAAAAGCCTCCAGATATGTTGAAATTCAAGCAGCTTTGCAACTGGGTAAAAAGATAGGCAACTACAGACAAAAAAAGATTATCTAAAACCAATCATAAGCAAAACCCCCCAAATTTCTGGACATCTATAATGTCACTCCTAAACCCAGGCACGAAAAGCAATCCATGTCCATATCTTAATAAAAATGCACCACTAATAGCCAGTCTCTAACTCTCACTTTATTAATACTGTATCAAACATAACTGCCAACTTTCCCCAACCTCACTACGACATAATCCTAAATATTTCTAACTATACTAGACCATTAAGACTACCCCTCTCCCACCCCCTCCTCCCTCTACGTCTTCCCTTAATTCTTGTGAAGCAACAACCCTTCCTATACTCACATTCACTCTTAAACCTGTTCCAACTATTACAATAAAGACTACTTCTCAAACGCCAACCTAGCTCCAATGCAGCTGATAACCTACCCACATAATATCTAAAATTAGCACCCAAAGTTACTGCCTTCCCTATTAGTGTACTCATCAACAGATCCATCCTTGAATCCTATGTCCTAAAAATTTGGAAGAAGGCATTCATTCGACCCCTCCACAAAGGGAGCAACTCTACTGATTTCTCCAACTACCATCCTATAGCTATTCTCTTTTTTATCTCTAAGATCCTTGAAAAATGTATACATAGGTTCATAGGTCAGTACTAGGCTATCGGCCCTAGGGCCTATACAAGACTAGCCATAATTCCCTGGCTATTTCTTCCCACAGTATTTACTTCCCTGGACCCCTGTCTAGCAGGGCGACTGACGTGATCCCTGGGTTGAATTTCCTTTCTCCCATCCAATCATCAAGGTTCCTTTTGAAGAGGACCAAAGAGGTGCTTGACATGTATAGGCAGTCTATTCCAGAGTCTGTGGAGTCTCTGGGTCAGGAACCTATCCCACCAACATGTTTTGTTTATTGTGATGACAAGGTTTAGATCCCTGGAGCATGTGGCTCTGAGGGATCGGGATTTCTTTAAGTGCAGCATGTCCAACAGCTCTGGGTTCGACAGGGCCTATGTTAAGCAGAGATCGCCTTGGAGTAGACAATATGCGACACAGTACAGCTGGAGTTTTTTAAGGCGGTCAGCATAAGGCATCTGCTTTAGGCCTATGATTCTTTTAGTGAGGTATTTCTGCGGCTTTTTCAGTTGTTGCAGATGTCTTGACAGGTACATACTAAATGGGGCATTGTATTTTATAATGGGTCTAATGAGGGATGAGTACAGTGGGACAATGACCTCCTTTTTTCTGGATGAAAAGCACTTAGTGATGAGGTGTGCCACATAGGATTTCCTGACAGTTGTGGCAATGTGGTTATTGAAGGTGAGACCACTGTCCACCTGTGTCCCTAAGTCTCATCACTCTTTCGGTGTTTAGTGTACTGCCACATATGTGGCAATTCACAGGTACATGTTTTTTCCCAAAAGGGATAAGCTATACATTTCTTGGCATTGAGCTTGAGCCCATGGCTCTGGCACCAAGCATCTGTTTCTGTAAGGCCCTTTTGTAGAGTATCGACATAATTTGGGGATTCAGTAATGGCTCCCAGTTTGCAGTCCTCTGCGAACTTTGTTAGCCAGAGTCCCTTAGTGTTGGCCTGTACTTCAGAGAAGTAGATGCCAAACAAGAGAGATCCCAGGACTGAACCCTGAAGTACTCCACTTGTCACTTGTCTGGAGCTGGATTTGGAGTCAGCTACTTTTACAGTGTGGGTTCTGTCAGTAAGCCAGTTGGCAACCCATCGAGTGACGTAGGGATTAATGCCCAGCTTAGTAAGTTTATCTATGATTCTAGAGTGGGAGATAGTGTCAAAGGCCTAGGCGAGGTCCAGATAGGCTGTGTGGACTGCCTTACCCTCGTCCATGGTTCTGGAGACTGATTCGAAGAAGTCAATCATGTTCTGGAGACAAGATCGGCCCTTCACGAACCCAAACTGGGTGGGGTCCAGTGTTTTAAGGTTGCCAATGTCTTTGTTTATAAGTTCCATGATGATACGCTCCATGGCCATGCAGATCAGGCTTGTCAGACTGATGGGGCGGTAGTTCCCGGGATCCAAGGTGGATCCCCCCTTGTGGAGTGGGATAACTGTAGCTGTGCGCCACTCAGTGGGCATGAAGCCTGAGGTGAGGGTATGATTAAACATGACACTTAGGTGAGGTGCCAGTTCATTTTGTAGTTCATGTAGTACACGGCCCGGGATGTCATCTGGTGGATGCTGTATTCTTAGCTTTGGAGAGTGCATTTTTTACCTGTGTGGCCGTTATTACTGGAATTTGGCAATCTTCCAGTACTGAGATGGGCCATTTAGGGGGTGAAGTTGGCACCAAATCGATTTGGCAATATCCTTGGGATCAGTATATTTAATGCCATTCTGTTGTAGCTCACAGATCTGAGCATTGCCATTTAGATTCTTGACATACTTATAGAATGCCTTGTGGTTGTCTTTGGAATCTTTGGCAATTTTATTTTCATAACTAGCTTTGGAGGATTTTATGAGGGATCTCAGCTTCTTACTGAGGCTGGTAAGGGAGTTTTTGCATCCTGGGATTTTCCTCTTTTCTTCAACAGTTTCTTCCTCTTGTTGTAAAGTTTGTTTATGGCAAAGGACCACCAAAATGGCTTCCTTTTTTTTTTTTTGAAGGAGAGCATCTTGGTTCTACTTGGGATGGCACGATTCATGCACGAGTGGATGTGCTCGTACAGTGCCTTAGTGTAGGACTCAGCAGTCGAACTTTCAGTTCCCGTCTGCATGGGTGTCATGAAGTTTGTAACTTCTGACTTGAGTAGCATGAAGTTGGCTTTGGAGAAGTTTTTTATGGAGGTTTCCTTACTGGGGGGTGGGATGTGGATGTTAAGGATGATTAGCTTATGGTCTAACCTGTCCAACTTCTACACTTTCTTACTGATAACAAAGTTCTATTTCTTGCACAACATGGTTTTAGACCACATCATGGTATTATGGCTGCATTTTTATTTTCCACAGATACAGTCAAACAAAGCCAGAGACTCAGGCAAAATTGTATCTTCCCCATTTCTTGACTTATCAAAAGCTTTTGATACAGTTTGTTACCTCCTACTTCTAAATCAACTCAAAAATTGGTCCCCTCAACTGGTTCTCAAGTTACCTATCGGACAGACAACAGGCAGTTGCATGGCAGAACTCCCTCTCTCCACATCTTCACAATGCTAACAGTGTTTCCCAAAGCTCTAGATTAGGACCCCTCCTATTTAGCATATTTATTAACAATTTCTAGTCTTCATTCATTCAGGGCTCTCTCATACAATACGCAGATGACTACTATCTGTTCTGCTGATTTCATGTCTGATCTTCAACAAATCACTCAACTGGCCCTTGCCTCCATACTGACCTAGCTTAGACAACAATCATCTGTCACTTAATCCAAACAAAACCAAGCTAATTCTATCCGCCCCCCCCAAAAAAAAAACCCTTCCATAAAGCCCAGTTCACCATACCTTCACAAAGCAACACAATAAATGAAGTTGTTACTTACACTAAACTACTGGGAGTAATAACAGACAAACATCTCAAATCGGACCTGCACATACAGCATAATGTTAAAACACACCAGAAGCTCGGTATTCTTTACAGGCACAAACAGTTTCTTAGCCCCTTGACTAAACAAACCCTAGCTACCACTTATTTACTTCCTTCTCTCATCTATGGTGCCCCATTACTTACTAACCTGCAATCCTCCATGAAAACAAGACTTGAAATGTGTTATAACAAAGTTGCCAAGTTTGCTACAAATGCTAAACATTATATCCACCACTGCACAGCTTTACATGCTATTAAATGGCTTGAACTCCCACACTCTCTCTCCTACCTGCAATTAACTATGCATAAAATAACTTAAACCTTTAGTCTGTCCTGCCCTTTTCATTATTCAGCAAGTATTTACCCAAAAGGTCTCTCAGATCTGAAAATCAACACCTTCTGTAGGTGCATAAGCCTAACCTACCTGCCAGCCAACTTCTACACACTTGTTTTGTAGCCAGAACATGGAATGCCTTACCATTAATAATTAGAACTAATCAAAACCTTGCATCATTTAAAATTTCTTTACAAGAGTACCTCTCTTCTATCTGGAACTGCACTTGCACCAACCCCCCCCCCCAACCTTTTAAATCCTAACTACTTGTACTTCATGAATATATTCTTATATCCATATGCTTATGTACAATATTGTTTTCATTTTACCCATTTCAAATGACCACTACCTACAAAATGTCTTGAGATAACCTAATTTACTCATGCCAAAAATTCTGTTCCACTTTCATATTTTGTGGAGTTCTCCCCAGGCCTTCTTACTAGCCCAGTGGACTATCCCGGTAAACAAATGCCAATAAATAAACAAAATAAATAGATAAATAAAATATGACCCTCCTCTGACAAAGCTAAATTGGGATAGATCCAGTGTCTGGAGTTCTCCTATGTCCTTGCTCATCATTCTTTTCATGGCTTTGTGAATAAGACGAGTCAGGCTAATGGGTCTGTAGTTACTAGGATCTGTTGAAGGTTCTCCCATATGAAGTGAAATGATCACTGCAGTCCTCCACTCTTGTGGCACAAAGCAACAATTATAATTAAATAGTGACTCTACGTGACCTGATATGTCATATTTTAGACTGTACAGGAGGCATCCAGGGATGTTACTGGGACCTACGGAGTCTGTGTTCTTGGTTTTAGCAAATGCAACCAGTACATGCTCCCTAGTTACAGATGGAGGAGTTGTGTTTGAAGGTATTTCCTGGGGGATGGTTGGGGATAACAGGCAGGTCAAGTTAGAAGAAAATTTGTCCACTAACAAATTTACTATATTGCCAGGCTCAGTGAATGTGGCACTATTAACCACAAGTTCAGTACACTGCTGTGTGCTGTCCTTGTGGTTTCTGACATAGATGAAGAATGTCTTATGGTTATCTTTCACCTGGGAGGCTATCTTAACCTCAAATTTGCTTTGATTGACCTAATTACCTCCTTGGTTGCCTATTTAGTTTGATTACACAGTTTCTAATCTTTATGGGAATTACCCTTCCTGATTTTTGCCATAATGTTTTCCCTTTTGTTGTAAACCCGATTTAATTTGGCATACCACTAGGGCCACCAGGGCAGTTTGTTACTGATGTTAGTAATGGGCTTATATCTGGTAGGGTACATCAGCCTCTATGTAGACACTGACATGGCTGTATAGAGTTTGAGAACAATTCAGTGTAGGCTGCTGTGTTCTTGGGGCTTGGAGAGGCACTGAATTTTGACAAATCATCATCACTTAACGAAAGACAGTCTGCCTTGGAATAGTTCCTGTTACTGGTTTTATTAGGGTTACATAGTTGAGTTTGAAGGAGAAAGCTTCACGGTTGGACCTTACCAAGCAGGACGAGACAATGGGATGTGCAGCACTCTCCCATATTTCTGAGTATGAGGTCCAGTAAGTTGGAGCCTCTAGTGGCTGCTTTCACTATTTGGTCAAGGGTGGCTGTATTTACAATGTACAGGAATCTCTGTGCCTCAAGATTTGAGGCCACTTACGATTACAGTCTGTAGAGGGGTAATTAAGTCTTCCACGAGAATGGTGTTTGTCTCCAGTAGGTCCCAAGTATGCATTCTGAGTTTCTTCAAACATGAAGCGTGACCTACAGCTGGCTGGAATATAGTACATGATCTTATCTATGGTGCTCTGCATGTAGAGGACCTCCAGCACTTCATTCTGTTTGACCAAGCTAAAGGCATGCTTGTTACTGATGTATATCTACATACCTCCACCACCTTTAGCCCTTGTCCATACAGCTACTGGTCTAAAAGTGTGGAAGGCATTGAAACTTACATTTATGGGGTACTCTAAACAACTTTAAACCATGTCTCTGTAACTGCACAGAAATCTACATTCTCAAATTAGAAGAGGGCTTAGAAGGCATTCAGTTTATTAATTTTATTTTACATTTGTTAACCGGGATAGTCCGACTGGACAAGGTCCATTTACAGCAGAGGCCCGGGGAGAAAAGCACAAGTTAATTAACATATACTATAGTACAGTTTAACAGACAATACAAGAAACAAAGCAGAATGACATACAAAGTATCAAGCAAGAAAAAATCTTTTCAAATATATGCATTAACAAAGAAATCTAGACTTGACTTTTCATGCTTACTAACTGTGGCTTATCTACAGAAGGTAAGAGAAGAAAGCTAGGGAGAGTGGGAAAAAGCAGATATAATTATGTAATACAAGGACATTTCCAGTTCTTAGTAAGATATGATTTGAGTGACTTTTTGAAGTGCAAGGTTTTTGAGGCAGATGTAATAGAGGTGGGAAGATTGTTCCAGGTTTTAGCTGTGGTGTGAGAGAACAGAGCTTTCCCTGCAGTGTTATTAGCCCTAGAGATAAGAAGAGTTTTGTCAGCAGAGCAAAGAGGGAGACTGGTAGAGTAGTAAGAGAGTAGTTGATTTAATGCAAGAGTTTTGTCAGGGTATCTTAGGATGTTAAAAGCAATAACTAGTTGATGGTAGTTCAGTAACTGTGGAAGTTCTAATCATTGCAAGTCTCTTAGCACCTGACAGTGATGTATTCTAAAAGCAGAGTTGTTAGCAAACCTGGCAATTTTATTGTAGCACGACTCAAGTTTGTCAAGATCAGTTTTTCTAGTATGGGTCAGGACTGGTGCTGCATATATAAGAGTGGACAGTAGGTGAGTCTGGGCAAGGGTAATCCGTGCCTTATCTGTGAGAAATTTTGTGCGTCTATAGAGAGTTTCCATTTTTTTGTGTACCTTTTTGATGGTTTGAGCAATATGTACATCGAAGAAAAGATTTGTGTCTATTTCTACACCAGTGAGTTTAGTATGGGAAGTTGGAGAGATGACAGTGCCATTTTTAGAATTAATGGAGAAGTAGATGGGGGAGGGTTTACATTTATTAGGGATAAACAGTAGCAGTTTAGTCTTTTGGGGGCTAGAATAAGTTGGATGTTGGTAATCCAACTTTCAACAGAGCTGAAGAATTCTTGGGTGAGCTTTTGTAAGGTGGTAAGAGATGAGGCTGAGCAGATAAGCATTGAGTCATCTGCGTACTGGATAAGGGAGACAGAATGGCTATGGGACAATAATTGGAGAAGTCATAGGAATTGACAATTTTGTGGAGGGGAATGATATAGGAAACTTTCCAGAGTTGAGGGACATATGCTTCCTGAATAGACTGGTTAATCAGAATTGAAACAGGGTAAGATAAGGATTCCGCTGCTATTTTTAAGAAGCTGGCGGGTATGTTATCGGCTGCGAGGGTAGTAGATTTAAGTTTTAGGAGGAGCTTTTTAATTGTGTGGGTGGGAACTGGTGAGGCAGTAAAAGAGGGCATGTTATTTGGACTTTTGGTGGTGGTGGATGAGGGGTTGTTTATGGATAATTGCCCTGATAGTAACTGGATAAAGTCTATAAAGTGATGATTGAACTCGGAAGCAATGTCACTAATATTAGAGGAGGTGGGAGTGGGAGTAGTCATTTTGCCAACTTTTAAAAGGGAGTTGATGGTTTGCCAAATTTTTTAGGGGTCTTTTTCGTGTTTATCTTGGATATCTAAGAAGTAATTCTGCTTATCGAGATTTGTTTGCTTTTTGGTCTAATTCCTAAGTTGTTGGTAGTTTTGTTTAGTTTGGCTAGTGTTGTCCTTTTTCAATTGTTTCCAGGCTTTGTCTCTAGACTTTAGTAAGGCTCTAGTGTCCCTAGTTAGCCATGGTACATAGTTTGCTTTAGCCCTAATTTTTCTGATGGGAGCGACTGTATTGAGAACACTGGTAAATGTACTGTTAAAGTAATCAACTGTCTGGTCCAACCCTAGAGTTTGTAGTGGTTCCCATTTACATTGTTTTAGTATCGTGTTTAGTTTCTGTGGGTTTAGTTTACAGTCATCTCTGATTTGTCTATATACTATAGGTTTGGGCATGTTGATACGTTTCCTTAGGAGAAAGGTAGGGTGGTAGTCACTAAGACCATCTGGTAGACAGCCTGCTATGTAGTTTTGTTTGGGGTAATTCTCTAGTGTCCAGTCAAGAATAGATTGTCTGTGGGATTTTTTTTATCTACTCTAGTGGGTTATTGATAAGTTGAGCAAATCCGAACAGACTAATGTGGTTGGTGGGGTTCATAGAATTACAGGCTAACCAGTCAGTATTTAGATCACCTAGTAGGACAGTTTATTGTGGAAGGTTGCCTCTAGCCCACTAAGAGGTTTCCTCAATTATGGGGGAGATATTTCCTGGTGGGATGTAGCTGCAGAGAATGTTAATTTTTTTGTATTGTTTTAAAGTCAATACCGAGACCAAGGTACTGGCATAATGAAGTTTTGGGAGAGAGGTTTGTAGAGGTTGGAGATAGAGTGTATTTTTAAAAAGAATTGTGACTCCCCCTCCCTTCCTGCTTGGTTCTATCTAATCTTAGGATGTTATATCCTGGAGGGAGAATTTCTTCATTTTGGATGCTAGGTTTCAGTTATGGCTAATAGGTATGGGGAGTATTTGGTTATGAATCCATGTAGCTCAGGGAGTTTATTGGAGATGCTCCTGATATTTAGAATAATTAGTAGGTCAGATTTCTGTTTGTTACAAAGTATGGTGGGGCATGGTCCTGGGTTTGGGTGTATGTCCCCTGAAATGAGTAGTCTTTTGCTAAGCATTATGATTTGTCTGATTGTGTGTGCTAATTCTATGAAGGATTTGCATGGTATTTTTCTAGTATAAGATCCTGGTAGGCAGGTCTTATGTATGTGTAGTATGGAACTGTCTTTAAATAGTGTGGAACAGATAGGGAAATGTGTGTGAGATTTTACTTGTGATGTAATATGTGTTATATGGTAGGAAGTGTTGTGAATTGGTATATTGGTATGAACTGATGTAATGAAAGCAAGGGAAGTAAGAGACGTTAAGAGAAAAGATAGTATTTTCATTTTAATGTAGGTGTGTTTTTTGGTTAATTGTAGTATTTAGGTGCAAGAATAGGGAGAGTTGAAAAGGTGTGGATGTTGACTGTTGTGTGTACTTATTTGGGAGAGAATTAGTTAGGGGCTGTGGTAGTTAGGATCAGGTAGCTGCAGGTGTGGAGATGGTCAGGTGATTTGGGCTTAGAAATAAATGTAGGTGTAGTGGGGCTGGGTGGGAAATGGGGGCAGGGTAGGGGAGTGGAGCAAGCTGAGCACAGCAAGGTGAATGGAGCGGGGTCTAACCAGACCGAGACAATCTGTATGTGCTGCTCAGAACAGGAATACAGCGTAAATAGGGTATGAGTGCAAATAAAGAGTTCCTTGCACTATTCTTTTTCAATTTCCTGTTACTTTGTAACTTCTAACTGCTGGAATTTACAGGGAGGTCTACTACATTAATTACCAGTGCTGCTGGCTTCCAAGCGGGATACTACTGCATTTCTATGCTATTTAGACAGGATACATAACAAAAAATATTAACCTTGTTTCCTTTTTGTAACAGTAAAAATGTTAATAAGTGATATAGACTGCTAGAGATTTGAGGATAGCTTAAACAGCAGTCTCCTAATGTTGTGAGCCTTTCAGTGGGGTGGCTACAGGAGGATGGAAGAAAAGATGAAGAGTTTCTAGGAGAGGAAAGAGGAGAATATAACTGCAGATTAGAGCAATGTAACAAGCACTGTAGTCTCCTATGTTGTCTAGGTAAAACACACTAGAGAAACAACATAAAAGATCCTTAGTCAGTGGCAAAGTATGCTGTAGAGTACTTGGTGCAGGTATTCAGCTCATTAAACACATACAAATTACTAGTATCATGAGTAATATTACAACACAATACAAGCAACCCTATACTGGTATAACATAAATGGAGCACTGCTTTAAACTGGTCAAAGTAGCCCTTATCCTTCTTTGTAACAGCAATTGGTAAAAATAGACAATAAACACTTGTCTCTATCAGTGTTAAACAGGTCAATGTAGACTTATCCTTCTTTATAACAGCAACTGGTAAAAATAGACAATAAAAAAACGCTTGTCTGTATCTGGATTAAACATGCCGATGTAGCCCTTTATCCTTCTTTATAACAGCAATTGGTACAATAGACAATAAAATGCTTGTCTCTATCAGCATTAAACAGGTCAATGTAGTCCTTATCCTTCTTTGTAACAGCAATTGCTAAGACAAAAAAGCAGTCATCTCTATCAGCCAACAGCAAGTTATTACCCTTTTCACTCGCTTGCTTGTTACACCCAGCAGAAAAAACACACAGTGCATTAACTGCACAAAATCATTTTCATTGCCCTGCTACCCTTTCTCTAGATACACAGCTATAATAGTTGCATGCTTGTTTCTTGCTGATACTACAACTTAATTCCGCTATAATTAATTTACAGAAAGCATGACATTCTCTTAAACAGTACAGGTTTACATGAATTTCACAAAACAGTTAAAAACAGAACCAGGATAGTCTTACCGCCACTACCGGGATCCGCAAGCACTAGCAGATTTTAACAACTGAGGGCAAAATGGTGCGAAGCAGAGAACTTTTAAAATCTCGCTTCCGTAGACTTGGGGTATTAAAGGGATATTAGGTGCTGATTGGCATGTTTGCTGCCACGTGGTCCCAACCAGACCTCGAGAGTGCAGAGACAATCTGTATGTGCTGTTCAGGACAGAACAGGCATATAGCGTAAATAGGGTAAGAGTACAAATAAAGAGTTCCTTGTATTATTCTTTTTCATTTTTCCTGTTACTTTGTGACTTCTAACTGCTGGAATTTACAGGGAGGCCTACTACATTAACTGCTAGCGCAGCTGGTTCCCAAGCGGGATACTACCGCATTTGTACACTATTTAGACAGGACACATAAAACATATTACCCTTTTTGAAGTGTTTTTTTTATATAAGCTCCTGGAATTCAGCTGTAAATCCTTGAGTTTCAATTGACTTGATTTTGCTATATCGGTAGGTTTGCCAATTTAGCATTGCCTAGAAAAAGGCACTATGGGGTGGATAAAGTTTTAGCCAGTATGTGAAAGCCTGGAGGGGCAGGTGCAGATCATTCTTGGCAAAGCACCATGGTCTGTTAACCATATCCTCCAAAGCTGACAAATGCCAAACCAGAACCACAGCCAGTTGTTAAAATCAACCATCTTTTGCTCATATTGTGGCATCATCCTCAGTGACGGTAATATGCTGCTCAATGCTAGGCTCATACCAGCCTGACAGACACAGTCTGAAAGCTCCATAATGTCTCTTCATATAGTCCAAGGAGGCACTTTTCAGGTAATTTACACCTATATAGACTATGATGGAATTATATTGGTAACTCTGGTGTGGATATGGTGGATCCTGGCTTCAAATAAGCAACTAACAGTTAGCTTCTCCTTGTTCAGCCTGTATTGGAGGGGCATCAGTGTATCTTACAATGGAGTCCCCTATGATGAGTCCTGGGAAGTGTCTTTGCTTGCCTTAGAGGATTAGTGTTTGGGGCTGCATTGAGTGTGATTGTATATGTGGTTTACATGTTCTTTTTTCTGAGTGCCTTTGGGTTTGCTGAGGCATAGCTTTGATGGTTTAAGTGATATTTGTTGTTTAAGAATATTGTTTTTAAGTGCCTCAGCATACGTTAGTCT
Organism: Protopterus annectens; assembly: GCF_019279795.1. Classification (NCBI taxonomy): domain Eukaryota; kingdom Metazoa; phylum Chordata; order Ceratodontiformes; family Protopteridae; genus Protopterus; species Protopterus annectens. Next base: position 1,143,160,227 of record NC_056748.1, on the reverse strand, counting down.
GTGTGCTGTGTAAGATGGGTATTGTGTACTGGTTTCAACAACCTCATGTTCGTATGTATACATGAGAGAGTTTTGCCTCCACTGACACTGTGTAAGTACACCTCCCTCATACTGTGTCCATTTCTTTATAGATTAAGTGGTTGTTGGTAAACATGAGACAACTTTAGGTGTCTCAAGGTGCCCATATCCACCAAGCTGGCTACAAAGTTGTTAGGAAATTGCATAAACATGTTGTCCAATTCTTTGATAGGTGAGCTACAAGGGGGTGTTTATTGGGGTTAGAAATCTATCAAGGATTTTTTTTGTAGACTAATATGCGTGCTTTATTGGGGCAGATTATGCTAAACAGTACTAAATTGTACTAGCTTTAATGTATACACAATACAGAATTCTACTAAATCATGTTCAACATAATCACTCAACATCCACATAGATGGTCTGAGTTTGTCATCACACAAGGTATTTGCTCTATATTTACTGCTTTACATGGTACCAGTCTTATGGACTGTTTGGTTGGGAAAATTTGCTTTCTAGGATGGATCGATGGAAAACAATGGGTGGGATGAGTACTTAAATGGCTTACACAATAGACAACAGCAATGAAAGTGGGAAGAGACTTTGGAGAGCAGATTACCAAAAGAGGTGCAGGCCAAAGACATAGAATTATAAACCCACAACAGGAAAACAGTGGGAGAGCTGGGAAAATTTTCAAGGAATAAGCAGGCTAGCTAAAGAGCAATCCAATTAAATAGAGCCAATATTGGAGCTCTTTCAGAAACTATAACGTAATGTCTCGGGGAGGGGGGGCAGAGAGAACAGGGCAACAGAAAAACACTGTTATGCAACTTCCCTGAGCTACATGTTAGAATTTCGGAAACGTTAAACTTAACATCTCAGTGGGGGATGGGGCACACACAAAGAACAGGAGAAAAGAAAAGCACTAGAATGCAACCTTAAGCAAATTAAGATCAAACAACAACTGAAAAGCAATGAAGCACAAATCCTGGAGCAGAAAAAAAAATATTCTCACTATTGATTTCTACCGTAGTTTAAGGCATCAGACTATCCAGAAATTTACCAGTAACACTAGTATGAGGAAACTACAGTAATAAATTACTAAATAAGGCTCAAATCTTGCAGTAGTCCATAGTGTTGTCACAACCATGGATGAAACGACAAGACTAAGGCCCACTAAGGTTTAAAATACAAACAGCTACACAAGTAACTCTACCTGTGCAGCTAGATGTGCAGTATAATGTTCAGAAACAATCTTTACACAACTTCAAATTGAGCTGTAAGACTAAGGTCCCAGATCAACCTAAAAATTTCAAAAACAAACATGGGAAAAGCAAAAAAAAAGTACAAAGTAGCAACACCACATAAGTAATTGTAACTGCAACTTAAATATTTAAGCAGAATTGAAATAAAAACGTTTTATCTTTCTTTTTTTTGATGAAAAGCTTATTACATACAGTTCAGGGCTTTCCAAATCTCTCCATGTCTTCCTTAAAACAAAATGTACCCCAAATGCCACCATGATTAGAGAACTCTGCATTTATTGTACCTTCTTGTAATTCAAACAAAGATGTAAGATGTAATCTATTTCGGCCTTTAAATTTGCTCTTTTTATATGTACAGTCTAAATCGTCCCCGGGTAATCGTCCCAATTTCATCACTTCTTTTAGTTGTTTAACATTTGTAATATTTTCTTATTTAAATCACCTATAATAATGACATCCATTTTCACAGTAACATATAGTTTTAACAGTACAAGTAAATGTTCTCTTTTTTGTAATGTCAGTATAGCCATCAACAATAACATGAAAACGTTTTTGCCATATCTAACATCCCATACTTAATATTCTTCCTGCTCGAACAATAAAATGAAACTTTTAGTTATGTACTCACCATAACTTCAGATGTTTGGGATCCATCTCGCCTACATTCTGACTGATGGGTTCGGAGCCGATCCCTCGGCTCCGACTCGGCACGCTTATGCCAAAGAGGGAAGTCTCTTATTGGCTGAGCTCACTATATCCCAGGATGCACCACTACCAGTCCCCCAGATCTAGTTTGTCCGCATACATGCACACATGCACGCACTGCTTATATAACATCGTCAGATGAAACAAGATAAAACAGTAGAACTCAAAACCGTTCAATCTCTTCTGATCTCCAAGGCCGGGGGAAGGAGGGTGGGTATTAGGAATGTAGGCGAGATGGATCCCAAACATCTGAAGTTATGGTGAGTACATAACTAAAAGATGTTATGTGATCCTATCTCGCCTACATTCTGACTGATGGGACAGCGTCCCTAGCACCTGAATCCTGGGTGGCTCACTGGAAAACACTCCTGAGTACTGTGGAACCAAATGATGCTCGCCCTTTAGATGCCACATCCAATTTATAGTGGGAAATGAAAGTGTGCGGGTTGGACCAAGTAGCCGCAGCACAAATCTCAGAAATAGCGAGCTTGGAATGAAAGGCGATAGAAGTAGCCATAGCTCTGGTAGAGTGAGCTTTGATAGATGTTGTAAGTTGCTTATTTGAAGAGGAATAAGCCTGAGTTATACAATCTCTAATCCATTTGGAGATAGTAGCTTTTGTGATGGTTTTACCCAATTTATTGTCTGAGAAGGACACAAACAACTGGTCTGATTTACGAATTTGCTGAGTCCTGTCTAGATAGAAGCGTAATTGCCTGTGAACATCCAATTTATGGAGAGTGTATTCTGCTTCGTTGGAGAATTTTGGAAAGAAAACTGGTAGCTCTAGAGATTGTTGGAGACAGAGATTAGAACAAACCTTTGGGACAAAAGATGGGTTAGGCCTAAGTGATACTCTATCCTTGTGAAAAATCAAGTACGGTGGTTTGATAGATAGGGCTTGAAGCTCTGAAACTCTTCTTGCAGAGGTAATTGCAACTAAGAAAGCAGTTTTCCAAGACAGATATTTTAACTCACATGTAGCAGCCGGTTCGAAAGGGGAAGATGTTAAGGCACGAAGCACCAAATCAAGATCCCACGGAGGCGCAGGATGAAAAACTGGGGGTCTTAACAGCCCCGCACCTTTAATGAAAGTTTTGCATAATCTGCTGCTCATCAACGGTGGATCCATGGATTCGTGAAATTTAGAGATAGCTGCCAGTTGGACTTTAATAGTAGAGACTGAAGATCCTTGATTAAACAAGGATGTTAAAAATTTCAAAACCTCTGGGATCGGGGCAGTGATAGGGTCTAAGCCCCTGAGTTGAGCCCAGATAGCAAACCTCTTCCACTTATTGAGGTACAATTTCTTAGTGGTGGGTTTGTGGGCCGAAGATAAAATGTGAATAACTTCCGGGTCTAAGGTGTGATTTCTGACTAAAGTCGGAAGTGGAGGAGCCAAGCTGTCAACTTCAACGTGCGAAGGGACTGGTGTTGTCGTCCCGACTGATGAATTAGCAGATCCGGAGTTAGATCCAAAACCCAAGGATCGTCCACCGCATGTTTCTTCAGGTAGGGAAACCATACCTGACGAGGCCAGTCTTGAGCAATTAGTATCATTGTGGACCCCAATTGAGAAGCTTTCTGAATGACTTTGGGGAGAAGTGGAACCGGAGGAAAGGCATAAACTAGCCCTGTTGGCCAAGGTTGTGCTAGAGCATCCATAGCTGCTTCCCCCTGATGTGGAGTCAAGGAGAAGAACCTTTTGCACTTTGTGTTTTGTGGTGTTGCAAACAGGTCGCAGCACAGGTCCCCATCTTCTGAAAACCTGAGCTGCTACTGTTTCGTTCAGGGACCACTCGTGAGGAGAGAGAATTGTCCTGCTTAATCTGTCTGCCAATATATTGGATTTCCCTGGAATGTGGGTCGCTACCAAGAAACGGTTGGTAGCTACAGCCCATTCCCACACCCTCATGGCCTCTCTGCAAAGGGGGTAAGATCTGGTCCCTCCTTGTTTGTTTAGATACCAGACCACCGACATGTTGTCTGTGTGGATAGCGATAATGCCTTGAGGGAGAAACTTGTGGAGGGCCTGTAGGGACAGAAGTACAGCCCTCATCTCCAATACACTGATGTGGAGAAAGGTTTCATCTGGAAGCCAGGAACCCTGAACTAACCTGCCCAGACAATGCCCCCCCCACCCTGTCTGGGAGGCATCCGTCGTCAGGGTGGCCACCGGAGGGGGGATAACAAAAGGTCTTCCCTGATTCAGATTGGACGGCTGAAGCCACCAGCGAAGGTCCCGTTTGCACGTTTCTGTAATCATAATGGGGTGATTGAGGGGAAGATTCTGAAAGGACCATTGAGTCGATAATAGCCACTGAAGAATCCTCATGTGCAATCTTGCCAGAGGAACTAGGAGAACCGTGGCAGACATCGAACCTAAAAGTTGCAGGACCATCCTGGCTGGGGCTTTGGATCTTGAAAGCAGGGCTTGAACTTGACCTTGTAAAGTTTGAATCCTTTCGGTAGGAAGAAAAACGCGCATCAATTTTGAGTCTATCTCTGCTCCTATGAACCTTATGCGCTGAGAGGGCAGCAAGACAGACTTTGACCAATTGAATGTAATTCCCAGGGTAGCACCCAGGGAAATGGTGGCTTTGAGGTTGTCCATTAGTAGATGACTGGTGGTGGCAGTCAGGAGCCAGTCGTCCAGATAGGGAAACACTTGGAATCCAAGACTCCTCAGGTGAGCAGTTACTACTGCCAAACACTTGGTGAACACCCTGATGCTGTGGTGAGACCAAAGGGCAGTGCACAAAATTGGAAATGACTGTCTCCCAGGCTGAAGCGCAGATACTTCCTGGACGCCCGATGTATCGGTATGTGATAATAGGCGTCCTTGAGATCTATGGAGCACATCCAAACATCCTTCTCCAACAATGGGAGAATGGATTGTAACGTGACCATTCGGAATTTGGATTTCGTGACGGATTGGTTTAGTCTGCTGAGATCCAATATTGGTCTCAGGTCCCCTGTCTTTTTTGGCACTAAAAAGAACCTTGAGTAATCTGCGGATCCGATCTGGTCTGTGGGGACCGGTTGGATGACTCCTTTTTCTAGCAGCTTTAACGCTTCTGCGGCTGCAATTTCCCTTTGACTGGGTGGTGGGTCCGGGATTTTTTTGGACAGTGGGGGTGAGTGTGTGAAGGGAATGGTGTAACCTCCGGCAATAATCCGAAGCACCCATCTGTCCTGAGTGATAGACTCCCAGGCTTTTAGGTGCTTGGCAAAGCGGCACCCGACTGGCTCCGGAGCAGCACAGCCGGGCAATCCCTCATGAAGTGTGGGAGGCTGAAGAGCCACGAAAGGACTCGCGGTCTACAGAATTGCGGGGCCCTCTGCCGCCTCTGGGACGGCGTCTCCCAGAAAAATTTCCCCGTCCTCTGCCTCTGGAAGGGGAATCTTCCTGCTGTTGAGGAAAAAACTTACGTGATTTGCGGAACCACATCTTCCCTCCTCCTTTAGCCTTGGGATAAGGCCGACAGGGAGTGGAATAACGTGCACCTACGGCAGATAAAGTTTTTCCCTCTTGCTCACAGCGGGTAAGAGTGTCTTTAACCTTAGGTCCAAACAAAGAGGACCCATCAAAGGGAGCGTCGGCAAAGGAAGACTTGAAGGCCTCCGCAAAATGACACAAACAGAGCCAGGCTTGTCTCCGTAGAGCCACGCCTGTGCCTGCCGCTCTACCCGCCCCTTCGGCCGCATATGAAATGAGCCTCATGGACGAGTTAGAAATTGAAGTAAGGATAGCCAACTGAGAGCTAACTGACTGGGCTAGCTGCTCAGGTAGGTTACCCGAGAGGGAATCTGACAGCTCCTTGACCAGATCCCTCTGTAGCCTGGTAAAATGTGCCAAATAATTCAGGGACCTTAAAGTAAAGGCCGCTGAAATCAGGGTGCGCTTCCATCGGTCCATGCTCCTAGACTCCTTATTAGGAGGATGGACGGACGTTGAAGCCTCTGCCACGTCCTGTTGTGTAGCAGATGCCACCACCATGGCATCTACAGCCACGCCTTTAGTCAGGAACTCCTTCTCGGGTGGGGCAGACAAAAATTTGTTAGGACGAGAAGGCACTGGTTCCACGGTATCTGGATGTTCCCACGCCCTCCAACAAACCAAATCCAGGAGCTCGTCGAAGGGCGGAGACACCCAGGAGGCGGAGGGCTGAGCCCCAAAGGCCTTGAGAAGCACTGACTCATCAGCAGAGGGGGGTTTGGATATCCAGCCGCCTCATTGTTTGAGGATCTCTAAAATGTCTGCAAATGAGACATCATCCGAGGACGACTGGGACCCCTCCGCATCATCAAGATCAGTGTCCGATGTAATAGACTCGGGGGAGTCCACGTGCTTCCTCTTGCACAATCTCTTCCTTGGGGGCTCCTCTGAAGACAACTCCGAAGAACCCTCAGGAGGAGGGGAACCCCCAGTGGGGGTAACCTCAGGCCCAGGGGATCCGCTGCCTAAGGACAGGGGAACTGCCAAAGACCCAGTCTCCACGCCCAGGGAAGGTGCCGGTAAAGCCGGAGAGATGGCCGAAGAAGACTTGGCCAAGGCACTCCTCATAGCTCTGAAAGCCGGACCCCCAGAATCCTGGGAGTGTCCGGTCCCCGGAGCCATGATAGCAGACGGAAGTCCCGCAGCCGAAGCACCGAGAGAGAGGTTCGGAACCGACAGCATAGGTCCCGAAACGTCACCCCCGGGTCCAGCCGAAGAAGTCCGTGTGCCAAACTCGGACCCGAAGGCCTGGGTTGGAGTAAGGGTCGGAGCCGACCCTAAGACCTCCACCGGCTCCAACAGCACCTGCTTCGACGGAGCCGAAGCGGTCGGAGGAGGAATGGCAATGACATGGGCATGGGCTGTTGGCTCCGAAGCCAACTGGGTCGGAGCCGAAACAAATTTTTGAAAGACTGGGGACTGGAACAGTCTTTGGAGCACCCTGTCTATGTCCGAATCTGACATCCTCGATGACCTAGAGGATACTGAACGGGTTCGAGATGGCCTCTCCAACAGCCCCAAGGGGCTAGGGGACCGGCTCCGAGGCGACTCGATGACTATCGGCGCCGAAGGAATACCCAAACTAGTTTCCATCGGTGCCGAGGAGGACTTAGGCGCCGAGGAGGAAGTGTCTGAGCGGACAACCTTCATCGGCTCCGAGACCAGTGGAGCCGATGAAGGTGACCCACCTCTCGATGCCCCAGCCATCGGCTCCGAAGCCAGAGGAGTCGAGACTGGTGGCATCGAGGCAGACCGTTCCGCCCTCGGCTCCGAAGTCCTTGGAGCCGAAGGAGAAGCCTGCCTATGTCTTTTGGCGGTCGGATCCGACGGACTGGTCGAAGCCGACGCCCTTTTCTTTTTAGCAGGAGAAGGAGAGGATGCTAAAGCTTCTTCAAAAGAGGGTTTTACAAGGCCTTTTAATATAAGCTTATCTTTCCTCTCTTGGAGGACCCTCGAGGAAAAAGCGTGACACACGCTGCAGGACTCCTGCAAATGTTTGGCGCCCAAACAATATACACACAGAGAATGGTCATCCGTGATAGACATCTTAAAGTTACATTTAGTGCACTTTTTGAAGCCTGAAGGCCTAGGTGCTTGAGACATTATAAGCCAAAAACAAGTACTTTCTCACAGGCAACTTTATTTTAAGTCAAGATTAACTTGCCGTTCACACAAAACCAAAATGAACAACAGTCAACCACCGTATAAGGATAAATAAACCCTAAGGTTGTTTTAAAAGGGAATTAACCAGTAGGAAGGCCCTATAGACCAAGGGAGCCTGTAACTAGAACAAGTATCAATCACACACAATTTTCCACAGAACAAATTGTCAAACACACACACAACAACAGAGTAGCCGTTAAAACAGCTTTTTGTTTAGAAATTAGCAAATTCCTGACAGAAAGTTAGTGAAAAAACCCACTACTTAGCTCAGCCAGCTCGAGACCACGTCTTCGCTAGTTAGCGGCAAACGAGATCTGGGGGACTGGTAGTGGTGCATCCTGGGATATAGTAAGCTCAGCCAATAAGAGACTTCGCTTTTTGGCATAAGCGTGCCGAGTCGGAGCCGAGGGATCGGCTCCGAACCCATCAGTCAGAATGTAGGCGAGATAGGATCACATAACATCATGTGTTAGCATTCTGTTCAATCAACATATTTTACTCAAATTTGTCCCCATATTCCAAATAAAACGATTGTCTCACATCATTTCCAGTTGCATTCTGCCATCTAGTATCTATTAGAAAGGTATCTGCTCTCATCTGTGTACACAGCTGATATAATAAAACAGAGACTAATTGCAACCTATCTATTGTCTTTCTTTTTGACTTTGAAATGAATCAATTTAACATTATTTTTCTTTGTCTAACTCCTCTTCCCAGTGGAGTGTGCACCTTTCCCTTGTGGTACAAGTACCCCTTCTCCATCCTCAGTACATTCTGTATGAATCAAACTGTAGATATTGTGTACTAATGTGTACAATGTCTGGATTCTTGTCTACAGCTGTTATTCTAAGTCTTACTTTTGGTTTAAGAACTTGTGCTTCGGGCCAGTTATTTTACATTAAGAAGGATTGTGGTCTACACTCTTGTGGGAGGAGAGGGTAGCCTCTGCCCTTCTGAGTTGTGAATTGCTGGGTAAAAGCTTATTGTACCTGTTGTTCTAAGTGTCTTTGTTCTGGTTTAAGCACTTGGGTTCTAAACCAGTTGATTTATATTAGGAAGATTTGTGGTCTAAACTCTTGTGGCAGGAGAGGATAGTCTACACCCATCTAAGCTGGGAATCGCTAGTTAAAGGCTCACTGTGTCTGTTACTCTGAAAGTGTCTTAGTTTGGGTTTAAGCCCTTGGGTTCCAACCAGGTATTTTACATTAAGAGGGTTGTGGTCTGGCTCCTTGTTGCAGGAAGGTGTGGCCTACACTCTTCTAAGCTGGGAAATGCTGGTGAACGCTTATTGTGCCTGTTATTCTAAGTGTCTTTATTCTGGTTAAAGCACTTGGGTTCCAAACCAGTTACTTTACATTAGGAAGATCTGTGGTGTAAAGTCTTGTGGCAGGAGAAGGTATCCTACACCCTTCTAAGTTGGAAATTCCTGGTTGAAGGCCTACTGTGTGTTATTCTGAAGTGCTTTGGTTCTGACTTAAGCACTTGGGTTCCAAAACCAGTTTTATATTACGAGGGTTTGTGGTCTAGAGTCTTGTGGTGGGTGAGTGTGGGCTACACCCTTCTAAGCTGGGAATTGCTGCTTTAAACTGTTGTTTGTTGTTGTGACTGATTATATGCACTTTCAATTTCTAGTACTTCTGCATTTTACAGCATAGGCCAGATTCAGACATGCTGAATCTAGACTGTTATCACTTGAGCACAAAAACCAGCTCTTCACAGAGATAAAGATCTGAGGCATCTGTTGCCTCCAACTAACTACAAGTCCCTGTTTTTGCTCTTATAAAAGCTGCGGTGGTGCATCGGTAGCATTGTCGCCTCACAGAAAGAGGTTCCCCCATTCAATTCTCGGCTGGAGCGCCTTCTCTGTGGAGTCTGCATGTCCTCCCCGTGGTTGAGTGGCGTTTGAAAGACATGCATGAATGGGCGTGCCTTTGTTGAAGGTTGGATGTCGGGCTGGCACCTCAGCACCGTAAAAATCTACTGCCAATCATTAGTGGACCGGAGTTCCGCTGTGGCGACCCCTAACCGGGAAAAGCCAAAAGAAAAACAACAACATTGCACTTTTAATTTCTATTTGCTTTCTACTGTCTGTCTGAATTGTCTGAACTGTTTTTGCCACATTTTACTGTATACGGTACTAATTCAGCTGTGCATAGCCCAATTCTGGGTTTGCTGTTTCTGAGTCTGTTTTGTAACTTCTGAGCATCAAATTCAATTCATCTTTGTTGGTGAAGGCCCTTCTGCACCCTTGTGGGTGGAGAGTGCTGTCTGGGTCCCATCTATTTGAGGGTGATTGGACTAGAATTCAGAGGGAGCTTCCTTACTGGCTATTTTGAGTTAAAGGGTTATGTCTTTTTTTATTTAAGGTCTGCGCATTTGTGCTTGTTTGTGTACAGCACACCATTGTGCACTGCCACGTAGCGGTGGTTTCAAATGAAAAAGTTTTCCTTGTTACATTTTCCCTTAGCACTTTGCTTGTGGTCCTCCAGATTTTTTTTGTGGCCCTGCTCTAATGTCAGGTGGAACACTAAGCCTAGCCTCAGAGGTACTAACACACCTCTTACCCTCTAGCCATTCCTAATAGTGACCTCTTTTCCTGACCATATAAATTTATCTAACACTATGGACAGACAATTTCCCACAGTTTCACCAACCAGCTTGGTCAACAGGGGCATCCTCAGGCAGTGCAGGAAATGCCTCATGCTCACAGAAAACCATTTACTCCTAGTCCATACAAACTCAATATGTGAGAGATCCATGCTCTCTCACACACCAGTCAGTACATATGACAATAAGTGGGTTGTCAGTATGCAAACCTCACCTCCTACCCAAACCCACATCACACATACCTACATTTGCGAAGGTCCTCACCAGAAACGTACCTAAACACCAGAGACCTCACAAACATGCCACACAACACAATACACATAATGGATAGTGCACCAGTGTCTCACCTGTCAAGCCCTCAAGGCAAAACACAAAACCAAAGCATATTAGTCATAGGTAATTCCATCATGAGACACACAGATGTCCCTCTCACCAGACCGGATAAGGAAAAGGTGAGTCAGCTGTCTGTCAGCTGCCAGGATCCACCATATCACACATGCACCCAGTCTCTCAACAAAAGGTACTGTTATGACTCCATCATAGTCCATGTTGGTGTGAACAACTTGAGACGTACCTCTCTGGACTATATGAAGAGAGACATGACTGAGCTCTTGGACCATGTGTCTCAGGCAAGTATGTCCCTAGCCTTAAGCAGCATTTTACCTTCACCTAGGATGATGCCTCAATATGAACAGAAAATGACCGACTTCAATAATCGGCTTAGTTTCTGGTGTCACTCTGAGTGGATCTAGCATCTGTCAGCCTGGGATGACATGATCGATAGACTTCGATGCTTTGCCAGAGATGGTCACCCCTGGGATTTCGGCTACTGGCAAGTCTTTTGCCCCCCTATAGTGCCTTTTTTTAGGCAGTCTCTCAAGGACAAAACTCCAAATGTAAAAATCTAAAAACAACCTCAAGGTTATGCTGCTAAACGCTAGCAGTCTTAACATGAAAACTGCACTCACTGGAAGCAGTCCTCACCTTGGAAGATGCAGACATTTGTGCAGCCAAAGAGACCTGGGTTCAAGGCTGTGGAGAGCACCCCAGCCATACTGGGTTACACCTACTTCCACACATTCAGACTACAAACTAAAGGAGACAGTGTAACAATATTCATTAAAGATAAATACACCTCCAGACTGGTTAAACAGTACGATTCCCTGGAGACACTCCTGGTGAAATTAACTGTTGGTAGGACACCTATTCAAGTCATTGCCAGTTACAGGACCCTCTCCATGAATCAGGACACCCATTCTGCCTATTGCATCTACTTGAGTCTATCAAGATACATCCGAATTCCATGGTTTTGGGAGACTAACTACCCATCCATTTACTGGGTAAATTACTCGTGTTCAAACTCATTTGACAGAGGTTCCTTGACTTTGTTAACTCCAATGTCCTAGACCAGCTGGCTGACACCCCCACAAGGGGTGCCAACACCCTGGATCTGTTGCTTACTAATATGGGGGATCATTGTAACAACCCCTCTGTGAGGTCTTCCCTGGCGAGATCTGACCACAAATCAGTCTCATTCAAAGTAACTATCACACCTGACCCCCACTCCCAGCAGCAACTAAACTAAAAAAACTTCTCCAAAGCAGATCTTAACTTCCTACGGGATGGTATAGTTTTACTACACCTCTCCCCCTCAGATGGAACTGGCACCTATTCAGAGTTCTACACCAATGCTTTATACAAAGGGTCTATATTAAATAAACGAACGCTTATTCATCGACCCTAGTTCAGCGAATGCTGAAAATGCCGAACACTCGGAACAGTGATTCTTTTTCCCAGGGAGAAAAAATTGCTGTTCCACAAAAAAAAAAAATAAAAACAACAAAAAAAAAACTTAAAACAGTATTTAATGTCGGGGGCTTCACCCCCCCCCCAACTTAAATATACCAACTCCCAGATCACACCACAGTGGAGGAAATGGCAAACTCAAAACCAGCCTAGAGATTGTTTTCCCTTTGCTGTTCCGGGTGTTCGGGATTTTCAGCATTCGCTGAAATAGGGTAGGTGAATCAGTGTTCGCTTTTTTAAGCATTTGCTGATTCAATATAGACACTATACAAACACCTGTATAACTGCATTGATTTGGCCATACCGGACAGGACCAAAACAAGCTTAAGGAAGAGCAAACTTGCCTGGTGGACCGCTTCCATTAACAGGTTTTAAAATAATAAGAAATTGCTGGAAACACTCCCTCCTCAGCTCAAACAAGCAAATAATACTTCTTGTGAAGTTCTACAAATCAAACTCTAAATCCAAATTAGCTTCTTCAACTAAGGACAACCATAAGGTGCTCTTAAGTTACAGTCGTAACCTAAAAGGAAAGGCCCAGACTTGTGTTGAACTGGTAGTTAATGATACCACATATACTGAACCTGTGAACACAGCTAACCTGTTGACGGACAGGTTCTGTGAAAACTTCACTCCCCTGCCCCCCCCCCCCCACACTTATCCCCATGACATCCCTACCACCTGTCCCCTATTTTGTATCTAAAGAACCCTAAGGCCAAAAACATAGCATTGATGGGACCTGATAACATCCCAGATGACCTCCAACAAGAATTAGCAACACCATTGGCTACTCTTTTCAATCACACTGGCTTCATCCCAGCTGAATAGAAAATGGCCAGAGTTATTCCCTTGCAGAAAGATGGTGCTTCCACTGACTCCAGGAACTACAGACCTATTAACCTGACTAGCCTTATCTGCAAGGCCATGGAGCGAATCCTCATGGACCTTAAAGATATAGGTAATCTCCAAACACTTGATCCTACTCGTTTTGGATTTCTCAAAGGGAGACCATGCCTGTTAAACATGGCGGACTTCTTCGAGACAGTCACCATGGCCCTGGACGAGGGGATATCTGTGCATAAAGCCTACCAAGACTTTGCTAAATCTTTTAACACCATCTCCCACTCAGTCATCATTGACAAACTCACCCAGCTAGTATCAACCCTTAAATCGTTAGATGGGTCACTAACTGGCTCAATGATAGAGCACATAATGTCAAAACAGGGGAATCCACCTCCAAAAGAGGACCTGTAACCAGTAGTGTTACACAGGGATCAGTCCTGGGACCTTTACTGTTTGGAATCTATTTCTCAGAAGTACAAGCAAAACCAAAGGTCTGTGGCTGACAAAGTTTGCTGATGACTGCAAACTGGGAGCTGTCAAAGAATCTCCAAATTATGTCAATATCCTACAACAGGGTCTTATGCAAACAAGTCATGACCTTAAACTCAATGCAAAAAAAATGTATCATCATCCCTTACAGTAAGAGCGATGTTCTTGATAACTACCACATCAATATCGACACCCTAAGTATGTACTCAGTGGTGACAGACCTGTGCACACAGGTTGACAGCAATCTTACCTTTGATCACCATGTGTCCACAGTGGTAAGAAAGGAATTCTCTATTGCTCATCTCATAAGTAAGGACATCTAATCCTGAAAATAAAAGTTATAACCTCCCTGTACTCTTCACTCATCAGGCCAATAATGGAGTACAATGCCCCTTTTGGTATGTACTTTTCCAAGCACCTGCAGCAACTGGAGAGACCACAAAGGTTCCTGACAAGGAAAATTCAAGGTCTTCAGCATCTATCCTATGTAGATCTGAAATCACTGTCATTTTATTCTGTTTCATACAGACTACTCAGTGGCTATCTCTGCCTTGCATATAAGGCAATCTCTGACCCTGCTTTACTGGAAATGTTGCATATCCGTAAGTCAAATGGAACACGGGTAACTCATTTTAAAGCCCATCACCTGGCATGCAACATTAATAGAACCTGCTGGAGGGACAAATTTGTTTCCCAGAGGTTACCACACCTTTGGAACAAACTCCCACTTCATGTAAAACAGAGCACCTCATTGGCCCTCTTCAAACGTAATCTGGACGATTAGCTGGGTAACCATAAATTCATTCTTGGGGTTACACACCTATGTTCCTCTTGGACAGGGCAATAGGTGCTGACCATGGAAATAAGGGTAGAAAGTACAGTTGTGTATACTTACCATAAATGTAGATCTTCGAGTGTATTCACTGTTGCAGTCATCACTTGTGGGTTATCCCTGTTGGGTACCCCTCGGTTGGCCCGAATACCAGAGTCAAGCTTTTCCCCTGCACCGGCAACTGTCGCCTGTGTACTGACATCAGGTTGTCAGTGGTATAAAGGAGAGCAGCTGGTGCCATTACATCAGTTTTTCTTGCTGTAACCTGTTGGAGCCCCTTGAAGAAAATGTTTTAAAGAGCCTCTGGTGGTCCAAGGTCACAAGAATGACAGCTAATCTCCAAAACGGATAAGATCAAGGGGGAAGGTGGGAGGGAAAATAGGACAGCAACAGTGTATACACTCGAACATCTACATTTATGGTAAGCGTACACAACTGTACTATGTTCTTCGTGTTTCAATGTTGCAGTCATCACTTGTGAGAGGATTCCCAAAGCTGAGGAAAGGGAGGATGGAAGTCTGAAATTCCTAGGATTGAGCTAGCATGCCTTGCAGGACTGCAGAGGCAAAGCCTGCCCGAGCCATGGAGAACAGAGGCAGGTGGTAGTGTTTGCTGAAGGTGTGGACTGAGGTCCAAGTGGCAGGTTCCAGGATGTCCCTGGTGGGTACTCCTCTAAGGAAGGCAGTGGAAGTAGAGGCTGCCCTAGTGGAATGTGTTCTGATAGATTTAGGAGGGACTTTTCCATGAAAAGTGTAACAGAATTGTATGCAGTCACATATCCATTTTGAAATTGTCTGTTTGGAGATAGGCTTCCCCTCTTTCCCTGGGGTGAAGCCAACCAACAGTTGATCAGTCTTCCTAATGGACTTTGTTCTGTCCAGGTAGTATCTTAACTGTCTGTGCATGTCCAGTGTGTGCAGAATTCTCTCCCCTTTATTCTGAAGGTTTGGAAAAAAGGTGGGGAGATGTATAGCCTGGTTTAGGGTCACTTCTGATACTACCTTTGGCAGGGATTAGTCCTGAGAGAAAACCTATCTGCATGGAAGATAATGAAGGATTCAGTGGCCAAGAGTGCTTGAAGTTCTGACACCCTCCTAGCTGAAGTAATAGCCAAGAGGAAGGCAGTCTTCCAGGAAAGGAGTTTTAGGTCTGCTGATGCAGCTGGTTCGAAGGGAGGCAATGCCAGTTTTTCTAAGCCATAGTTCAGGTCCCAGGCTGGAGGGGGTGCCCTTCTAGGGGGCCTAATGTTAGATACACGTCTGAGGAATTGCTTAATCAAAGGGTGAGAGAAGACAGGCTGTTCAGCATGAAGGTGTGCTGAAATGGCTGAGGCATGGATTTTAATGGAGGAAAAGGAGAGGCCCTTGTTAAGCAGCTCCACTAGGTAGTCCATAATAAGTAGGAGGGACAACTGGGAGCTGCTGTGACCTTTTGATAGGCACCAGGAGTAGAATCTTTTCCATTTCTCAGAGTAAGATTTTCTGTTGCTGGGCCTTCTGACTTCCTTAATAATGTCTAGGACCTGCTTGCTCAACTGTGAGTTATCCTCGGTCCGTGGGGATAAGCCATACAGAAAGTGTGTGTGTGTGTGTGTGTGTGTGTGTGTGTGTGTGTGTGCGTGCGCGTTTGTGTGTAGGTTTTGATGCAGAATCTCCTCTCTGGCTTGTGTTAGGAGATCTGCAGGCAGCGGCCTGTAAGGCTCCTTGGTCAGGCTGAGCAGCAAGGGGTACCAATGTTGCCTGGGCCAATCTGGTGCAATAAGGATGGCTTTTGGTCCTTCCTGACTCATTTTGAGCAGTACCCGTGGGAGTAAGGGAGGGGGGCATAAATGAAGATATTGGTCCATTGGAATGAGAGAGCATCCACTTTACCAAGCTAGGGGGTGGAACTCCCTGGTGCAGAATTTGTGCAGCTGATTGTTGTGAGGCGAAGACTTCCACCATTGGTGTACCCCAGGCCTGGGTATTTTAAAGCAAAGTCCCCTTTTGGAGTTTCCACTCATGGGGGTCTAAGTAATTTCTGCTTAGAAGGTCTGCTAGGATGTTGTTTACTCCTGGGATGTACTGGGCTATCAGGCGTAGGCCCATGGAGGAAGCTGTCTGCCAGAGGCTCATAGCTAGTCGGCAGAGAGGGCAGGAGTGTGTCCCCCCTGCTTGTTGATGTACCACATGGCTGTGGTATTGTCTGTTTTTATCAGGACGACTCCTGGTTTTAGGTGGTCTTGGAAGGATGCGATAGCCTTGTGAACTGCCATCATTTCCTTTAGGTCGATGTGCCAATGAAGGTGCCTGAGGTCCCAAGAGCCTTGTGTGTACCGGGTATCTAAATGAGCGTCCCAAGCTAGGTCTGAGGTGTCTGTGGTGACAGTCTGGCATCCTGGTAGGCAGGAGAAGGGAAAGCCCTTGTTCTGAGTGCAGGCCTCTGCCCACCAAAGAAACTCATTCCTTATGCATGGAATGAGGGGGAAGAGTGGTCTCCATAGATTGAGTGTGTTGGCACCAAAGGTTCTTTAGATACCACTGGAGTTTTCTCATGCAGCCTGGCCAAGGGAATCATCAGAATGCAGGATGACATGTAACCCAGTGCTTGCAGAATTTTCCTTGCTGTGAGTTTTTTTCTGAGTGCTAACTGGGAGAAGTAATTTGGCAGAAAGCATTGTTTTTCTGGTGAGAGGAAGGCTGTTTGGGAGGCTGTGTCCAGGAGTGCGCCCAAGAAGGTGATCTGCCTAGAGGGGTTTAGGTTTGACTTTTTCCTATTGATAGTGAACCCCAGAGAGGTTAGAGTTGTTTGTACAAAGAGGAGGTCCTGCAGTAACTTCTCTTTGTTGTCTGCTTGGATTAGGCAGTTGTCCAGATAAGGGTAAATCTGGATGTTTTGCTGTCTGCAGAAGACAACCACTGGGGACAGGCATTTTGTGAAGACGCTAGGAGCCGTATATACGCCAAAGGGTAGCGCAGAGAACTGAAAGTGTTGTGAACCTGCTCTGGTGTGCGTATTTTCTGCAGGACTCCCTTATGGGTATAAGGAGGTAGGCATCCTTTAGGTCTAGAGTGGCTAGCCATGCATTTTTACCCGGCATTGGTTAAAGTGTTTGAAGAGTTAGCATTCTTAATTTTGGGACCTCTAGGAAGGTGCTTAGAGTGGAGAGGTCGAGGATGGGTCATCAAGTGCCTTCTTTTCTTGGCATAGGAACAGTCTGGAGTAAAAACCTTTTCCTGCTTGCTCCTGTGGCACAGGCTCCACTGCCCCTTGAGCACTTGTTTTAATGCCTCTGCCCACTGATTTGGAGGTAGATTTTGGTAACCTGTTAAGGTTGAGAGTTGTTGGAAGGTAAATTTGTAGCCCTGAAAAATTATTAATACCCATTGGTCCTTTGATAAAGACAGCCAGTTTCGTTTGTAAAGGGATAGCCTTCCTCCTAACCTCTGATGGGAGAGGGAGTGGGAGTCATTGCACATTCTTAGAGTAGTGAGTGGACTTAGAGCTCCCTGTTGTGGGAGTGGTGGAGGGCCACTGCTTAGATCTTTGCTGGCCTTGGTTTTGTGGTCTAAATGGTCTGTCCCTGTGAGGCCTCCCTTGAACTTGTCTATTGGAGGCTGGGAAAGAACAGTGCTTAGAGGGAAAGTTTCTGCTGAATCTGGGAGGTTGAACTTGAAGTCTTTTACTGTTTGCATAAATTTAGCTTTATTCTCCATCTCTTTTGATGACCTCCTCTGCTTTTGATCCAAACAAGCAGTCTTTATCCAGGGGAGCATCAAGTAGTTTTGATTTTATATGATCAGGCAGTGGCTGTTCTTTTAGCCATGCATGCCTCCTAAAGACTGAACCTGTCACAGCGTCCCTACTTGAGGCTTGTAGGGCATCAAATCCGCAGTGCAGGGAGTGTTTAGCTACTTGAGAAGTAGAGTGCAGATGATCTACTAACTATTTGGAAGTATTAGTGTCAGGTAAAGATGAAATTTTTTGTTTCATAAGTTAAGGTGTGCTGTTGATATTTTAGCATATGGGACTGGCAGCTAAGAGCTCTAATAGCAAAGGTTGTGAAGGTGTACACTTTCTTACCCTATCTGTCCAGAACTCTTGAGTCCTTGTCAGAGAGATCTGGGTTTTTAGATGAGCTACCCTTGGACCCTTTGGGCCCCTGTGTGATGACCTCCGGGTCTGCTGCAGGGTTTTTAAACAAGTACTTATGTGACAGGCACCCTGTAGTACATGTCAGTTTTTCTAGGAGCTGGGGCTAGGGCATCAGGGGTGAGGATAGATTCATTGAAATCATCATCCACCATGTCCAGAATAGGAGGGATGGCCAAGGGTCTGTGCTGAGGAAGATCTAGAAACTCTTAAGTCTTTTCTTAGACTGAGGATAATCTTGGGCTTTCCAGTGGAAATGCTCTATGACAGTGTGCAGGGTTTCCCCAAATAAAATATCCTCAGGGGGGAGGCAGAAGGAATGGATTCCTCTGCATCAGAATTCTCAAAGGAGGTGAGAGGTTGTTGTTCCTCATCTGAATCAAGGTAGTCTGAAATTTCAGAATCCCGTTCAGTGTGAACTTCAGGGGAAGTATCTCTTAGAAGTAGTATGGCTATCCGTGATAAAAGTGATGATGTCCTCCGCCATTCTCAGTAACTGTCTGAGATGTGGAGGAGGAGTAAGATGGCGACTAGAGATGGTTTTCTTTGGGGTGGTCCTGCTTTTAGACCTTAGTAAATTAATCTGTCGTTGGGATGCAGTAGTCGAAGGCTATGATAGCGGTTTTTGCCTTGAATCAGTTGTGTAAAGAACCACCTAGGAAGCCAGTGCCTACATAAAGGCTCCAGATGTAACAGAAACAGAAACAACTGAGGGATCGGATGATGAAGCATTTCCCAGTAGCATACCGGACTCCAAAAGGGTCTTAGTAGAGGCCTGTGAAGGAAATGAGTCGGGCATCAGGGGCTGCGAATGCACCTCACTGAATTCCTGAAAACTGATGACTTGCTTCAGGGACGGGTCATCTAAAGGCTTAAGTTTGTGTGGCCTGTCCCTTTCTTTATCTTTTTTGTTTTTTGGGAATATCCAACTGCTGACTGATCGATGCCATTTCATAATGTGAGGAACTACTTAAATTCCTGGCTACAAATTCAGCTCTACGGCGAATAGTCCTTGAATTGAAAAGCGCGCAGACCGACAATGGGGGATGTCGTGGTCTGGGCCTAGACAAGTAACGCACAAGGTATGGAAGTTGCAGTGTGGTATTTGTTTTCCACAGCGGAAACAGTTATTGACTTTTTCGGACATCAGTTAGTGCAAGAACAAAGTCCCCAATGGGGTACTTAGCTTTAGTAATTTTCAGATTCAACTTCCACTCTGGCAACGAGTGACCGGCACACACGCAAACTGCTTTTGCTTCTGGCTCCACAACAAGAAAGATTGATGTGATGGCGCCAGCTGCTCTCCTTTATACCACTGGCAACCTGACGTCAGTACACAGGCGGCAGCAGCCCACGCAGTGGAAAAGCTTGACGCTGGTATTCAGGCCGACCGAGGGCTACCCAGCAGGGATAAACCAGAAGAAATGACTGCAACAGTGAAACACGAAGAACATCTTGGCTAGGCTTGTAAGTGCCGTAGGGCCATTAGCCTAGTAACTTCCTACGATGTTATGAATAAGTACTTCTTCCTTCTCTACTTCCTCATCAAACACAGCCCTATCTCATGTGACAATACTCAAATCATTCTTTCTCTAAATCAGCAGTACTGCCTTGCACATTTTCAGGCACTACCATTATATGAGTTAGAGAGTCTTCTGTAGTAACAGTATATACATCCATTAGTTTTCCCCACAGTTAATCCAATAATGTTCTTCTTTACTACATTTATAGCATTCACCACAGTCTTTCACTCTTTGCCCTTTCTCTACACACTGTGCACAAGTTCATCGGGGATATTTCCCCAAAAATGTCCTGTTTTTTCACAAAAATAAGTCCTGGTTGACCCCAATATTTCAAAACTCCTCTAGCACTATTAATCCAAAGTGCACTTAGAATATGACATTTTGCTTACTGTTGTTTTTAATATCACTACAAACTCCCACTCTCCAGTACAAATATCTTCATTATCTTTTATTTTGTCAAGCCATATCCATCTGAACATTGTAGTTTCTAAACTTTCCAAAGCAGTTTTCTCCACATCAGTATGGAAACTGAATATGCGCTTTTTTTCTTTATTGTTATCTATTGTGCTGAGAACACGTATTCCAGGGATAATCATTTATTTTTTCCTCCCATTCCCGCATATTTATTTAATGAAAAAGCAGGCTCAAACAAAAAAAAATCACAAAAATTTGTTGTTCCTAAAATAAAAAAACTTGAACATTTTCAGCCTTTACTCCCAACAGCATTATTAAATTGCTGTAAACATCATAACGCTCTAATGATTTATGCAACTTGGCTTGAATTCTCACCACTGGCTTGATCTTAGTTTGCAACTCCTTTTTGTGAATATGGACGTTCTCTGTCTGCATGGCATCACCTCCATTACTTCTAACTGCTTCTGTGAAAGTTTGCTGCTGTTTCTCTTAACCAGGTCATATTAAAGTTGTTAATCGATATGAGCTCCTGACGGTCACTGATCCATATCACCCATAAAAGCACCCCACAAGAGTGCTACATTATGTTCCGACTCCTCTTGTTGTATTAGGTCAGTTAATACAGCATTTGGTAATCCACCAGACTGCAGAGTTACAATAATTACTTCCTCTCTTGTACTGAATCATGCCCACAATTGCTCATAGCAGCAGTTAACTTAAAAAAAAAAATCTCTTCCAAATCTATGAAATCTCTCTTTCCACATCTTTTAGCTGCAACAATGCTGTACTTTGTTGCACGGATGCCTGCCAAGGTGCCGCTCCTCTCAGCCACCTCCATACTAGGAATGGGAACATAAAAAGATGTTATGTACTTACCGTAATGTTCCATGTGAGTTGTTCAGCTCGCTTTATTCTTACACATGGGTTTGGAGCTGAACCATCGGCTCCCAGGCGGCCGCTTTACTAGCTGAAGATCTCCGAGTAGCTCATGGCCAGGCCACTATCCCATAATGCTCTCTGTCCTACCTCAGATCTAGTTTGCTGAACCCAGCATGAACAGGTGTAACTCAATAAATACTCCAGCTGGAGTAAGAAGTCCCAGAACAAGACTACCAGACCCAAAGTCTACTCGCTCTTTGCGACCCTGGAGGGGGAAGGTGGGTGGGAATGCAAGAATAAATGCAAGATGAACATCTCACATGGAACGTTATGGTAAGTACATAACTTCTTTATGTGAAGTTGTTGAATCTCGCCATTTATTCTTACACATGAGTAACATCCCAAGCACCCTAATCCTGGGTGGCTCATGGGAGTATATTCCTGAAGACAGTGGAAGCAAAGGAATCCCTGTCCCTGGAGGCCCTGTCCATTTTGTAATGAGTGATAAAGGTATGAGGCTTAGACCAAGTGGCAGCACATATATAGTGTCCAAAGGTAAACGAGCCATAAAAGCCGAAGAAGTGGAGACGGCTCTAGTTGAATGCACCTTCAGCCATGCTCTAATGGTTGGTTCGCTGAAGAACAGATAATTTTAATGCAGTCAGTTAACCATTTGGAAATGGTAACTTTAGAAACTGGTAATCCTTTCTTAGCGTCAGAATGAGATACAAAGAGTTGGTCAGCTCTTCTAAATTCCTTTGTCCTGTCCAAATAGAATCTCAAGTGCCTGTGGACATAAAGTTTGTGCAACATGTACACCAACTTATTAGAATGATTACTGAAAAAGGTTGGAAGTTCAATAGTTTGGTTTAGATTGGTCTCAGAACACACCTTTGGCAGGAATGAGGGATTAGTCCTCAGTGATACTCTGGATGGAACACCAAATATGGGGGGTTGATAGAAAGGGCTTGAAGCTCAGATATCCTGCGTGCTGAAGTAATGGCCACCAAGAAAATAAGTCTTCCAAGAAAGAAACTTCAACTGACAGCATGATGCAGGCTCAAAGGGGGGGGGGGGATAATACATGACAGCACAAAATTTAGATTCCAGGGGACAAAGGGTTGTCTAACAGGCAGCCTGAGATATATGGTGCCCTTAAGGAAGACCCAACATAATATGAGAGACATCAAATTAGAACCTTCAGCCCCGAGGTGAAAATTTGAGATAGCAGCCAATTGAACTCTAATAGTGGCAGCTGCAGCACCTTCATGAAAAAGCTTAGACAGAAATTCCAAGTTACTAGCAATCGGGGCAACATAAGGATCAATGCTATTCTGAGAGGTCCAAAAAACAAATCGTTTCCATTTACTAGCATACAACTTTCTGACCGAAGCCTTATGCAAAGATACCAGAATGTGCTGTATCGCCGAAGAAAAATCGTGTGACCTGGCTAGGTAGGGAATCGGAGCAGCCAAGCTGTCAGTCTGAGGGAATGAAGGGAGGGATGGATGGCCCCTGACTAACTGTGTCCAGAATCCAAGGTTCCTCCAGTTGATAGAGTCGGAGGAAGGGGAACCAAATCTGATGAGGCCAAAGAGGGGCTATTAAGATTACAGTCCTTTCAAGGATTTTGGCTTTCTGCAAGAATTTCGGAATCAGGGGTATAGGTGGAAAGGCATACAGGAGTCCCGGAGACCAATCGTGTATGAGTAAGTCCCTTGGGCTGTCCCCCGGAGGGGGGTTCAGGGCAAAGTAGCTTCTGCACTTGGCATTCATAGGGGATACACAATAGGTCGCAGAAAGGCTGGCTCCATCTGCAGAAAATCATTTCCACAACTTCATTCTTGAGAGTTCACTCTGCTCAGTTTGTCCGCTATCACCATGGATTTCCCTGGGATATGCTTTGCTATCAGAAAGCGTTCGGTGGACACAGCCCACTGCCAAATTCTCAAGGCTTCTCGACACAGGGGGTAAGACTTGGTTCCGCCTTGCTTGTTGATGTACCAGACCACTGACATGTTGTCCGTCTGTATCGCAATCATCCCTAGAGGCAGAGAGTCGTGGAAGTGCTTCAACGCCAAAATCACTTCCCTCAGCTCCAGAACAGTGATGTGCAACT
Source organism: Protopterus annectens (assembly GCF_019279795.1). NCBI lineage: Eukaryota > Metazoa > Chordata > Ceratodontiformes > Protopteridae > Protopterus > Protopterus annectens. The sequence goes on along the minus strand of NC_056748.1, from coordinate 1,143,136,937 downwards.
GTGACTCTGTCTCCGACCAGGTGCCTTGGGCTGTTCTTCCCTGAAAAAGCCCCCCCACACCCTATCAGAGAAGCGTCCGTGGTCACAGTGGCTGATGGCAGGGGGGGGGGGGGAGACGACGACAAACGGTCGACCCACCGTAACTTGTTGGCTGGTCAACCACCAGTGAAGATCCTTCTTACAAGAGTCAGTAATCATGATTAAGAATAACATGGGAAGTTGTTGGTAAGACCACTGGGTGAATAGTAACCACTGAAGAATCCTCATGTGCATGCGTCCCAGAGGAACTGCTATGAGCATAGCTGCCATGGTGCCTAGTAACTTCAGTACTTGATGGGCTGGTACTTTCTTTCTCTGCAAGATGTCTGAGACTTGGTTTCGGAGAGTGGTTATTCTGTCCAGGGGCAATCTTACTGTAGTGGTGGTGCTGTCTAGTTCTGCTTCGATAAAAGAGATACGCTGCAATGGCAACAACGCAGACTTTTCAAAATTAATTGTGATGCCTAACTGAGAGCAGAGATTGACTGTGTAATCCCTGGACAGAATTAGTTGATACCTGGAGGTGGCAGTAAGGAGCCAGTCATCCAGATACAGAAACACTCTGAATCCTAGAAGCCTCAAGTGAGCCGTAACCACTGCCATGCATTTGGTAAACACTCTGGGGGCTGTTGTGAGTCCAAAGGGCAGTGCTCAGAATTGGCAGCGACTGGCTCCCAGCCAGAAACACAGATGATCTCTGGATGGCCTGGCCATTTTGATATGGTAGTACGCATCCTTGAGATCTATAGACCACATCCAATCGCCCACTTAGAGGAATGGGAGAATAGACTGAAGGGTGACCTTCCGGGACTACTTCTTTACAAATGTGTTTAGTTTGCTGAGATCCAAAATGGGCCTCCAGTCCCCTGTCTTTTTTGGAACTAAAAAGAATCTGGAGTAAGTTCCGGATCCTATCTGGTCTGCTGGGACTGGCTGGATGACTTTTTTTCCTGCAGCCTCTCGATTTCTATGGCTGCTTGATCCCTGAGACTGGGTGTAACGTCTGGGACTTTTTTACCATCAGGTGGGTTTTTTATGAATGGAATGATGTATCCTCTGGTAACAATGCTTTGTACCCAAGAATCTGTTGTAATTCCTAGCCAGGCATCTGGGTACAATGCCAAGCGACCCCCAACTGCCTCCAGAGCAGGACAGTCGGGCTTCCTTTCAGGATCGCTGATAGGGCTTGCCAAGGAACTGATTCCTGTCGCCTTGGTTCTGTGGACCCCCTCTGCTGCCAGGGCGGCATCTTCCATTATTACCCCCTCCTCTGCCCCTGGAAGGGGGTTCACTACATGTGTTCTGGAAAGCTCCTTGGAATTCTCGGAACCTCATTTTCCCACCTTTCTGCCCTTTGAGGTATGGTCTGGTAGGGGTGGAAAAATGGACTCCTACAACAGATAGAGTCTTTCCCTCTTGCTCACACCTAGCGAGAGTCTCCTTGACTTTGGGCCCAAAAAGAGAATAGCCATCGAATGGGGTGTTGACAAAGTAAGACTTGAAGGCCTCAACAAAGGAGCATAAGTGCATCCAGGATTGTTTCCTCAGAGCTATTACTGAACCCGCTGCCCGACTCGAACCGTTGGCTGCATAGGAATTGAGCCGCATGGACGAGATCACAATGGAGTTAAGGGTACTAAATTGTGCTGTCACTTTCTCAGAGACAGCTCCATCTGTATTACCCTGCAGAGTATCTCCAAGCTCTTTCAGGAGATCTCTTTGAAGACGGGTTATATGAGTCAAATTGTTAAGCGAACACATAGCAAATGTTGCAGAACTAAAAATGTGTTTCCCATATCTGTCCATCGTCCTGGAATCCCTATTAGGAGGATGGACAGTAGAAGAGGTTTCTGACATCTCTTTCTTGGTGGCCGCCACCACCACCATGGTATCAACCGGGACTCCCTTAGTGAGGAACATCTTGTCTTGGGGGGAGGTGATAAACTTGTTGGGCCTCCGAGGGACCGGTTCCATAGTATCAGGAGACTTTCACGCCCTTCGAGCAATCAACGTTATCAACTTGTCGAAGGGTGGAGTCACCCAGGAGGTGGAAGGTTGAGACCCAAAGGTCTTCAGGAGCACCGACTCATCCTCAGTGCGGCTAGCAGACTTCCAGTCACCCCTCTGCTTTAGGACCTCCAGGATATCAGCAAGAGAGATATCCTCAGAGGGGGACCATGGGGACCCTTCCGATTCCTCTAAGTCGATGTGTGATGTCAAAGATTCCTGCAGGGAATCTAAATGCCTCCTCTTACACAGTCTCTTCCTGGGAAACTCATCAGTGGGGGCTTCTGGTGAGGTCTCAGTAGAGCAAGGGTCACCCAATGGGGTTACCTGAGACTAGGGTCTAGATGCTTCACAGGAACCTGTGATGTAGAGGCAGAAAGCGGCACTTTAGGGGAGAAGGAGGATGGATCTGATGACGTGTGCATCTTGGATGACTTAACCCTCCTCATGGCATCGAAGGTACCACTGCTTCGACCCGAGGAAGCCGCCGGTTCCAAAGAAGACGGCAACTTCCCCAGAGCCGAAACAGTGGGCTCCGAACCAGAGGATAGAGCTGAGCTCATCTACGCCGAAGACCCGAGAAGAAGAGTAGGAACTAATGCCTCAGTTCGACCCCCCCCCCACCACCACCAATGAGAGAGTGTCAGCTCCCAGACTCTTCCAATGGAACCAAAGAAGTCAGTGTTGATGGAGCCGAAGGCACTAGAACAGGCCTTGGCTCTGAAGGCTATACAACCATTAGATCCTCCTCCTCCAGCTCTGAAGGCCCTGCTCGGCTCGGAGGAGTAGTCACAGCCAGTAGGATGGTCTTCGGCTCAGAGACCTGTTAGGTCAAGGCCGATAATTTAGCCAGTGCCATGTTCTCCAGAAGCCTCTGCCCCACCCAGTCCACATCCACATCCGAAAGGGTCCTTGAAGAACGAGTCGAAGGAACTGAAAATGCCACCGACTGAAGTATAGGCAACTTCAAGGTTTAGGAGACCGGTTCCAAGACGGGGGAATGGCTCTGAAAATCTTGCTCAGTGCACGGCTCCGAAGACTGCGGAGCCAGCGACCGGACCTTCACAGTAAAGCTTGGAACTAATGACTTGGGCTCCGAGGACGCCTTCGAAGACTTCGACCCCTTCGATGACTTGGAGGTCTGGTCAGCCTTGTCCAAGAACTCCTGGAAATCTGGCTTCAATAATACTCTATCTATTAGCTTCCTTCTTCTCTCCAGTAAAACCCTACTACTGAAGGAATGGCAGATACAGCAATCCTCCTGGAGGTGAACAGGCCCCAAACAATAAACACAACTGACATGGGTGTCCATAACGGACATCATCTGCCCGCATTTTGGACACTTCTTGAAGCCAGATTTCTGTTTCTCCCTATGGTCAGAAATTGTAATCAACAGTAGTACAGAAAACATTGACTGATCAACACACTGTAAACTCCAATAATTTTAACAGTTCTAGGTTGGCAGATCCCTTAACAACCGTAAACCTTATCCAAAGAATACACAGTAACACTACAGCAGAAACACGCAGTACTGAAACTACCCACACTGCACTCTAGATACTATGACAGTGCTAAGTTGCCAGATCCCTGAACAACTGAAGGATATATCTAATTATATATATAACTATCTAACTAAGTAAACTACTTTCTAAACACGCAAACACACTGTTTTACAGAAAAACACGGATAGGGGTAACTAAAGAACGGCCAAAGGCCTAACAGCAACCGCTCTGCAAAGGACGACACTAGTCAAATTTTTAACTAAAGAAAGTCACAAACTAAACAGCTCAAAAGCAGTAAAAACTATAATAACTTTAGATATTTTGCAATTATTACCAGAAAATTGTAAAAAAAACAAGTAAATATGAATAAACTGGCCCGAGCTCTCTGACGACCTGTGATCAGTTGCAGTGGCAAACTAGATCTGAGGTAGGACAGAGAGCATTATGGGATAGGGGCCTGGCCTCAAGCTACTCTTGAGATCTTTAGCTAGTAAAGCAGCTGACTTGGAGCCGATGGTTCGGCTCCGAACCCATGTGCAAGAATAAATGGCGAGATTGAACAACTTCACATGAAGTGTTACATCAAAGAGTAGGGGGTTTCCCGATGCCCTGACCAAATTTCTCCTCATCAGTATCAATACCACCTTGAGTGTCCCTTGAAAAGAAGTGACTGGCCTAGTGGAGCTAATATGATCAGCAAAGTATAAATAAATATAGAAATTAAACATTTATATCACATAAGGTTTCCAGATATCACTGGTCATTACGGAAGCACTTTGGTGTCTCATTTCCTATTCCTCATAATTATGTCCAAGTGCTTATAACTTACTCAGTTTTTAATACAATACTTCTTGGCAGTATATGTTAGGCCAGGAAAGCACTAAGATATAGCCTCTTCCATTAGAACTGCAGTGCTTTTAAAAAGAGCTATAATTTCCATCTTTCTTCAATTCCTTAAGGAACAAAGGAGATAGACATAATACTAGGCAACTGATCATGAGGATAAAATGCCAAGTCCTGCACACTTTTAACAAGGTGCACTTGAAAGTTCTTACCATGCTTTACCAGCTATTCAAAGTGAGAAGGGCTGTACATAACCCTGATGTAAACCTGTCTCCCCATCCAATCAGGATTAGCCTTAAAGTATCCAAAGTAGCACTTTGCTTGACCTGTAGTGGTCACTCTTGCCACAGATAAAAAATACAGTTAAATTAGGAACCTATCTCATCACAGAATCTTATTTGTTGATGTACTTTTACATCTTTATTACAAGTGTTTGTAGAGCCACTGATTTTGTGAAGAAATAGGAAGTTAAATTTGACTAGGTCTTTCACAGCTCAAAAATGAGGCAGAGGTCAAGCTCAGAGCAGTAGGTGAGTATAAGAAAAGTTGTGTTTATCTATAACGGAAACATTTAAAGGACAACCCCACCCACAGACTCAAAAAAACTGTTTATTTCATCATGGTTTGGTGTTTCCTACATTTTAACACCACTCTGGGACTATTTAGAGCTTTTTAGATATTTTTATATGCAATTTCTGACTCTGACCACATGGTGTCTGGCATCTTGAAATAATTCTGACTGTTTAGTCTGCCTCTAAGTATCCCAGAATGCATTGTTTGTCTCCAAAAAAATTGCATCAGATCTGCCACATTTTCCCTAAAGCTCCTGTCAGTGCACTGATTTTACAGGCATTCACTGCTGTGTTATAGTCACCTACTTTTGGTTAGAATTTTATCCCTTTTCAATGACTACTTCAAACACAAGCAGTGCAAATGCTACAGAACAGAACTGAAAAGTGCATTTTATTGCTCTTTATTCTTAGAAATGCTAAGTTGATTTATTTTGTGAATCAAAGTATCACCCCTCCCCCTTCACACCTACCTTCCCTAGCTGTCAAAGAGCTACGGGTAATTTGACCCATTATCTGCATGTGATTGACAGCTCACAGCAGGTGACCAGACTAATGCACTGTTTTCTTGTCAGCCTTTCCTTCCTTACAGTGGGAGACTTTTTGTTGCACTCCTCCTGTCAAATCTAGAACCAAGCTCCACAGCACTGGGAATAATCACTGTTTTGCCAAGCATCAAACTCCCACTTATTTTTCCTTCCTGTTGGGTTAAATAGCTAACAAATGATGCACTATAAACGCAAAATATTTCACAGACTTGTATGACAGCACCCACATGCTGTTTTAAGTGGTAATTTAAGAAAACTACGATACTGCATACTTCTTGTACTCTGATGTAGTGTTGTCGATTAATTGTGACAGACATCTGCTTCTTATGTAAAAACATGCAATTAATGTCTACGCATGGTCATTGCAAATGTATGCGCTTAGTTTTTGCAGCTGTTACTGGTCTTCTGCCTGTACTTTGTCACATATTGGTAGGGCTCTTCAGAAAAGTGAGATTATATTTTGACATTTTTGCTAGGTTAAGAGTGGGCTGGGCAAGGCAGCTCTGACATCAAAATGTGGGAGGTCCACTGGCTTATCTATACAGCATGCAAATTAGGTAAGGATTACATCACTTTGGGGGAAGAAACGTCCCGGTAGCTAGACCAAGAGCTCTGGCAAATGAGGCATCATCATTTCAGAGCCAGCTAGAGGTTTTTCAACTTGGTTTTCAAAGTGAAAGTAAAACAGTATGGAAAGGTAGGAAGCCTAACAGGGAAAACAGTTGAGTGGATTAGTTTTTAAAGCTGCATGGGTGATTTTTTGAGGCTGTATCAACGAACAGGGACTAAAGCAGACAGCAGGTTGAGCAATCTGCTTTAATATCCAGTTGTTTTTTTTAAGACCTTTGATTTTCTTGGTTTGGCATAGAAACATGATTATTGCATGCTGCTGCAAGTAGACTTATACCCTGTCAGTATGTATGGAGACAATGTAATAAGATAGCAGAATATGCTTCCTAAAGGATGGACTTCTAAAGTTTATTCTTCCTTAGGTAATTTGGATGCTTCACGTAACTGTCATAATACTCCTAAGACCAACAGACATGACCAAGGTTAATACGGTTTGCTTTCTTTTATATTAATGAATGTGCACCTATCTGGTAAGTGATCATGTAATAAAAGTGTTTTAAAAATACTTCCAAGACCAATATGCTTGTATTAATTGGTCTCTGTCAAATTTTCTCTCCCTAATAACTTTTTTTGACCTATAATAATACCACGGAATAGGCAAACATTTTTTTCTGATTTAATGTACTTACTCACAAAAAGCTATGCAAAACATATGCAACAATACCTAATAGGCCTACAGACCTAATGATTTTATCTCACATTTACTATTCACCATGCAGATTATATATTAAGGTACAACAAATCTTCCTCTTGCTGGTGACTTTATGCAAAGAAAATATTGATTTTGCACACTGCTAGTGGAAAATAACTTCAGGTCCAAAACTGGTGGGCACATTCTCTTTTTCTAATCTAACAGGCCAAGCAGATATAAATGCTGGTGGATCAAAAATGCTGAATATTTACCTAGATGAATTTCACATAAGTATCACATTAGCTTCTGTGACCACAAAATATTTGATTTTTTTTTCAATGAGGGAAAAAGAAACTTTAGCTTTGTTTCCTATATATAAATGGTAAAAGCTGTACAGGAAACATTATGGTCTTAATTTTTCTTCTTTTACGATCTTTGTGTGTGTGTGTGTGTGTGTGTGTGTGTGTGTGTGTGTGTGTGTGTGTGTGTGTGTGTGCATGTCCCCTTTTATTTTTCAGCTTTTTGTCTTATGATTTCAAGGTACTTCAATCTACCAATAATTTCAGTACAAAAATTGCCTATCAGCAGTACAACTACTACAGAGAGTGTAATAACAATAAATTATTATTATTATTATTATTAATTAGGGCAAGGTTGGAGACTGCCCTATAGGCCAGGCACAAGTCACCTCTTAGCATCCTATAAGACACAGAGTAAACTGCCAGGGCTTTCAGCCTGCCATGTAAGTCACGGTTTGGAGTCCTTGTATTTTCTTAGTGTGAAACTTCTGAAGTCTCTCCATCTGTTGCAGGTGTTTGGAGAGGAACATGCAAAAGTGTGCATTACACTCTGTTAGTGGTCTGATGAGGGTCGAGTATAGTGGAGTTATAGAACATCTCTTGACCTGGATGCTATGCCCTTGCTTATGAGGTGTGCTACATAGAAAGCTTTCCTTACAACTGTGGAAACTCAGTGGTCAAAGTCCAGATTGCTATCAACCTGTGTTCCCAAGTCTAGCACCACTGGGTTGGAAATCAGGGGGGGGGGGTGCTGTCAATATTCTAATTTGTAAGGAAATCCATTTTGCCAAAGGGAATAATAATGCATTTTTTGCATTTAGTTTTAGACCATGGCTTTGGTACCAATCATTTGTTTGTGTTAGCCGTTCTCGTAATAAGCTGACATTGTTGGGGGACTCAGTGTTTGCTCACAGTTTGCAATCATCATCTACTTTGGCCTGGACTTCTAAGAAATAGATGCCAAACAGTAAAGGGTCTAGCACAGACCACTGTGGTACTCCAGTGATGATGGGTCGTCTGGTGGATGTGGATTCACCAATTTTGACAGTGTGTGTTCTGTCGGTCAGCTAACTGGCTACCCATCTAGTAATGTAAAGGTTAATTCCTATCTGGGAAAGTTTCTCAACGATGCTAGAGTGGGAAAGTGTTTCAAAAGCCCTGACAAGGTGGAAATATGCAGTGTACACTGTCTTACCTTCGTCTATGGCCTTGGTGACATTCTCAAAGAAGTCCACCTGGTTTAATAACCATTATCTACCCTTAAAGCCAAACTGGGTTAGTTCTGGCATTTGTAGGTCGCCTATGCCCTTGTTGGCAAGGTCCATAATAATACTTTCCATGGCCTTGCAGATGAGGCTGGTTAAACCTATGGTTTGATGGCCCCCCTTTGTGCAGGGAGATTACTATTGCTGTTCTCTATTCTGTAGGAACATAGTCAGTTCTCAAACTATGATTAAACAGAACGCCAAGTAGGTCCGCTAGGTCTTGTTTCAGATTGTTTAGTTAACCTGGGATATTATGTGGTCCCATTGAGGTAATGTTTTGGCCTTGGCGGGTGCAGACATGACCTATTATTCCCTAGAGATACTAGACAGAGGGCTGGTGTCAGACATGCTTTGGGATAAGGTTTGTGGGGATAGGGGGGTGAAATTTGCTCTGAATCTGTCAGCTAGCAGGTTGGCGACATCTTCCAGTGTAGTATAAGTGATCCCATCTACAACCAGTTCTGTACACAGCTGGGCATTCCCTTTTAGAATTCAGATGTAGTTAAAGAATGCCTTATGATTATCCTTGGCTAGGGATGCGATTTTAGTTTCATAATTTGCTTTAGAAGACTTTAAAAGATTTCTGATTTTCTTGTTTAGGCTTAACAGGGAACTCTTCCTCTGTAGAATGATATCCCTTCTTGCTTTTGGGCAACAGTTTCTTCCTCTTCTTATATAATCTGTTTATACTAGAAGTCCACCACAGTGGCTTGTTTTTACGGGAAGACTTGTTTTTGATCCGGTCAGGTACAGCACAGTTTACGTAGTCGCTTAAGTGTACAGGGCATCTGTGTACAATTCTATGTAATGATCACTGATGTCTGGGATTGCAAGTGCTATGATGCTCTTTATATCATTGGTTAGCACGCTGTAGTTAGCTTTGGTAAAGTTTTTTTAAATTTTTGTTCCTGTGAAGGTGTCAGTTCCAGTAGTTACTTCAAACGAGACTGATATGTGGTATGACCTAAGGAGTGCATCATGCATGGGGAAGCACAATGACCCCCCCCCCCATGTTGGTGAGGACTATGTCCAGAACATTAGAATCCTAGTGGGGGTGCAAACTATCTGTTCCAGAGCATTTGTGTTAAAGTCTGGGAAACTCTGGGCAAGTATAGTTTTTGCTTGTGTATGTCCCCCAGTCTATGTAAGAAGAGTTGAGGTCTGCAATGACTAAGGTGTTAGGTTGTATGGCAAGGGATTCCAGTAAATCGAGGTAGGCGGTGTGCTTATCCTGGTTCATGGTGGGGAATCTAAAGCTAGCAATGATGTGGTATGGTACTTTCCAAACTGTTAAGTGGACATGGAGAAGTTTGACAGAGTCATGCTGTTTGACCAGTTTAGAAATGTATTTGGCTTTAATGAAGATGGATACACCTCCACCTTTGACTGCTTCACTGTCATTTTGAGGTATGAATGTGTGGAAGGCATTGTAGCCTTGCATTGTCGGGGTGCTCTCAGCGGCCTTGAACCATGTCTCGGTAACTGCATAGTTGTCACATCCTCTAAAATGGGCAGTGCAGTTTCATGTTTAAACTCCTAGCATTAAGCAGTATAACCCTGAGTTTGTCTCAATTAGATTTTGTTATGTTGGAAAATTTGTTGTTTTGACATTGCCTAAAAAGGGCACTATGGGGGAGGCAAGGGTCTTTGCCAGTATTCGAAAGCCTGGAGAGATGGGTCCAGACCATCTCTAGCAAAGCAGCAAGGTTTGTCTACCACATCCTCCCAGGCTGACAGATACTGGACCCCCCCTGGACTGACACCAGAAGATGAGCCAATTGCTGAAGTCAATCATTTTTTGTTTATATTGTGGCATCATCCTGGGTGAGGGTAGGATCCTGCTTAGGGCTAGGGACCTACCTGTCTGAGACACGTAATCGGAGTTCCATAATGTTTCTCTTCATATAGTCATTAGACATAAGTCTCAAGTCATTCACTCCTACATGGACTATGACAGAGTCATAACCGTACTTGTTGTTGAGTGACTTGAGTGCATGCATGATTTGTCAGATCCTGGCACCCGATAAGCAGCTGAAAGTGATCTTTACCTTGTCCAGTCTGGTGAGGGGGATATCTGTGTCTCTCACTATGAAGTTGTCATTTATATGATGTCACTGTAAAATATTTCTGTGCTATTCATTAAAATGCATCTTAAGTTCAGATTCATACATCTTTTGACAAAGTAAGAATGTGCACTTAGTGTTTCACAGTTTTGACTTTGAACGCAGAGAATCAGGAGTATAAAACTTGATAATTCGGTCTGCTTCTCTCCGTCCTGAGAGTAAGGCACCATGAGTGGTCGAGTAGAAGTTACGGTGAGTGGCTTCTCCAGCAAACAAAACCTGTAATGGCTGTAAATATAAAAATTAAAAATGTTACAGCAAGGAAGACAAACCAGGATGACGAAAAAGATGCTTTAATCCACATTAAAATCTGAAAAAAAACGTGCTAACAGGTTAAAAGTCAGAATGCAATTAAATAATATCTTGTGGAATTTTTATTGCTATTTTCTGCAGTAATGCATAAAGAATACCACACTTTGATATTCGTTTTTTTTTACTATTGCTACATTCAGTATTTATATTTATATCCAATTGTTCCACATTACTATTTCAGAAATACTCGTCTCAGAAACATTACAAAATACCAATCAAGAAGAAAGTTTATCAGAAAGCTAAAAATAAATTAAATAAACCAGTAACAAATAAAGAGACATTCTCCATTTACAATCTTAACCATAATATGCCTTTATTCTTTCCCTGCCCAGTTCAGATGCATTCGTCCATATCTAACCCTGCCCAGATGATGGTATCTATATGTTTCAAGTCTCTTTCTGGCATCAGCTTCTGTTAGACGATAATGGAAATGTGTGAGCACGTGGGTCTGTTTGCATATGACGCTGCCTCACAGAAAAAGGAATGTTTTCAGGGCTTGTGCATTACATTCCGCCATGAGTGCCAGGCGAGTGCTTCTGAATTGCTTTTTACTCTAGCCCTGATGGATATGCAACAATGCTTTTAAATGTTGCCTCCAGCAGCATCTACGCACTTCCTAACGAATACATGGCAAGTTCAAAATGGCCGCAGTGAAATAATTAGAAGTTATGTACTCACCATAACGTTCCATCTGAGTAGGTGACTTCATTTGGATGCAACCTGTGGGTATCGGATCCGACCTCGGATCCCAGCCGGCATTTCAAAAGCTTAGGCTCCGAGCTCCTAGCTCCTCCCTCTTACCCATAACCCCTTGCCAAGCCCTGACTGACCTCAGATTGAGTTTGCCTAAATAATACTGACTACAGTACATGAACAAAGCATAAATACTCGCTCTATAAAGGTCAGGGGGATGGAGGGGGGGATGGTTGCATCAAAATGAAGTCACCTACTCAGATGGAACGTTATGGTGAGTACATAACTTCTAAATCTGAAGTAGGCAGACTTCATTTGTCTGCAACCTGTGGGACAGAGTCCCCAGCTACCTGAATCTTGGGCGGCCGTCATGGAAGGATGTTCCGGAGCACCGCTGAGCCAAAGGATGCTCTTCCCTGGAAACAACATCCACCTTATAATGAGAAATAAAGGTATGAGGCGAGGCCCAAGTAGCTGCCGCGCAGATATCATCCAATGACACCACGGGACTTAAAGGCGGCTGGCGTGGAGACTGCCCTAGTAGAATGAGCCGTAACCCTCTGAGGAGCAGGTCTACCTGAAGTGTCATAAGCCTGCAGAATACAATTAGCAATCCACCTAGATAGTGTGACTTTAGACACTGCTTTACCCAAAGCAAATTTAGCAAAGGAGACGAACAGCTGATCTGATTGCCTGTGACCAGCTGTTCTGTGAATATAAAATCGTAATTGTCTATGAACATCCAAGGAATGCAATTTGTATTCTCCTTTGTTTGAGTACTTGGGAAAAAACACAGGTAAATTGATTGATTGGTTGATATTAGATTCTGAAGAGACCTTCGGAAGAAAAGATGGATTGGTCCTGAGGCATACCCTATCTGGAAAGAAGGAAAGGTAAGGCGGCTTGACGCATAGAGCCTGAAGTTCAGACACTCTTCTGGCTGAAGTGATAGCTACTAAGAAGGCAGTCTTCCAGGAAAGGTACTTTAGGTCTGTAGAAACTGCAGGCTCGAAGGGAGGAGCAGTAAGGGCTTGCAGAACTAAAGATAGGTCCCAAGGTGGTACAATCTCCTTGACTGGAGGCCTCAACAAAAAAATTCCTTTGAGAAAGGTTTTGCACAATTTCGCCGTCATGAGGGGAGCTGTCTCATGACCAATGTGATAATGCGAGATGGCTGCCAATTGTACCTTAATCGTGGAAGAACTTGCCCCTTGATGAAAGAGGTCTGTTAAAAAATCCAGCACTGCTGACATTGGTGCTGAGAAAGGATCCAAAGTTCTCTGAACCGCCCAAATAGAGAATCTCTTCCATTTACTCCGATAAACCTGCCTGGTGGAAGGTTTATGAGCTGCCACTAAGATGGCCTTGACTGGTGACGAGATACCGGGAGTCCTAATCAAGGATGGAACTGGAGCAGCCAAGCTGTCAATTTCAGGGTGCGTAGATTGGGAACCGAAATTCCCAGAGGGTGGGAGATGAGATCCGGAATCGGATCCAGAATCCAGGGTGGATTGATTTTGTGAGACCATACAAAGGGGAACCAGGGTTGACGAGGCCAGAACGGGGCAATGAGAATCATTCTGCTCCCCAAACTGTTGGCTTTCTGCAGAAGCCTCTGCATCAGAGGTAGTGGAGGGTAGGCATAAAGGAGACCGGGAGGCCAAGCATGCACCAGCGCATCTCGGAATTCCCTGGTGGGGAAGCAGAGCGAAGAAATTGTCGCATTTGGCGTTTGAGGGAGAGGCAAAAGATCGCAACAGGGTTGCCCCAAACGGCAAAAATCTTCTTCGCTACCTGAGGATTGAGAGACCACTCGTGAGGTGAAAGAATGGTGCGACTGAGTTTGTCCGCAAGGATGTTGGATTTTCCCGGAATGTGCGTTGCTACCAGAAAGCGTTTGGTGGAAATTGCCCATTCCCAGACTCTCATGGCCTCTCGACAAAGGGGATAGGACCTGGTTCCTCCCTGTTTGTTGATGTACCAGACTACCGACATGTTGTCTGTCTGAATCGCAATAGTCCCTGAAGGAAGAACGTGGTGAAGTGCTTGCAACGCTAGGAGCACCGCCCTCATTTCCAGGACATTTATATGCAACGACGTCTCTGTGGGGTTCCACGTGCCTTGGACAATCTTTCCCGTAGAATGCCCCCCCCCCCACCTGAGGCAAGAAGCGTCCGTGGTCACTGTGGCTCGGGGAAATGCAGCACAAAAAGGTCTCCCTGTCAGGGGCTCCAGAGAAAGAAGCCACCAAAGAAGGGAATCCTTGCACGCTTTGCTGACCGCTATCGGAGTGTTGAGCGAGGAACAGAGAGGGGACCACTGAAGCTGAAGGGTCCATTGAAGAACCCGCATGCGTAAGCGTGCATGAATAAGAAGCGGGATAGCTGCCGCCATCGAACCTAGGGCCCTCAGGACCGAAGCTGCAGTCGGAAATGGTTGCAGGACCGCTGCTACATGACACTTCAGGTTGGCAATTCTGTCTGGAGTGAGGAAGGCTCGCATTGACCTGGTGTTTAGCCTTCCTCCTATGAAATCTATAGCTTGTGTGGGGTGCAGCAAAGATTTCTCCCAGTTGACAGTGATGCCCAGCCTTGGGGCTAGTCGAAGAAAGTAGTCCCTGGCTGAGCACAGAAGATGCCTTGATTATGCCGTCAGGAGCCAGACGTCCAGGTACGGGAAGACCTGTAATCCCTGGAGCCTCAGGTGGGCCGCTACCACCGCTAGAACCTTGGTGAACACCCTGGGGGCTGAGGTGAGACCAAAGGGGAGGACCCTGAACTGGTAATGACTGGCTCCCAGCCGGAAGCGAAGAAACCTCCTGGACCGTCTGTCCATGCGAATGTGGTGGTATGCGTCCTTGAGGTCGATGGAGCACATCCAGTCGTTCTCCCTCAAGAGGGGGAGTATAGATTGAAGGGTGACCATCCGGAACTTTTGCTTGGTTACTGACAGGTTCAGCAGGGAAAGATCTAAGATTGGTCTTAAGTCCCCGTTTTCTTTGGCACCAAAAGAACCTGGAGTAAAACCCTGACCCGGTTTGATCTGGGGACGCACTGGATAGCTCTTTTTTCTAGCAGCTGTTCGATTTCGATAGCTGCTGCCTCCCTTTGGTCGGGTGGAACATCTGGGAGGCTGCGAGATCTGGGAACTTTGTACAGGGGGATTGTATAACCTCTGGATATCACGTGAAGCACCCAACGGTCTGATGTGATGGACTCCCAAGAAGTTAGGTGCCTCGGCGCCCCGACTGCCTCCAGAGACGGGCAGCCGGGCAACCCTTCAGGGCTGCTGCGTGGGTCTCTCAGAGAAAGGTTCTCTGGACCCAAAGTTTCTAGGAGCCCCCCTGCCTCTAGGACGGCGACCTCCCTGTCCTCCTCTGCCACGGGAGGACTGGTTATCCGGAGCAGGTTGGGACTGCTGCGATTTCCGGAACCACATCTTCTTCTGTCCCTTTTGGTTCTTCGAGAAGGACCTCTGGGGAGCTGAGAAGTGGACTCCGACGGCAGACAGCGCCTTCCCGTCCTTTTCGCTCTGGACCAGTGTTTCGCGAACAGTCTTGCCAAACAAGGCAGAACCATCAAAGGGGGCATTCGCGAAAGTCGCCTTGAAGGGCTCTGCGAAATCACAGTGGCGGAGCCAGGCCTGCCGCCTCATGACTAGGCCTGCTCCACTGGCTCTAGCGGCTCCCTCGGTAGCATGAGAAAGTAGCCGCATAGATGTGTTAGAAACCGATCTAAGAGTGGCCATTCGGGTGGAGTATACCTGCTTATCCTCACCCGACATGGACTCTGGGGGAGATGCAGCGTATTCTTTAATCAGATCCCGCTGCATCCTGATGACGTGTGCCATGTAGTTCAGCACTCTCAAAGAGAAGGTTGCTGAACTGAAAACTCGCTTCCCAATGCGATCCATCGAGCGGGACTCCTTGCCCGGAGGATGCATAGAGGGACTCTCCTGGGCCAATTCCCTCTTAGTGGCTGCAGCCATCATCATGGCATCTACTGGGGGCCCTTGCTCCAGTGAGTGCGGTCCGGAGGGAAAGGATACGGTCAGGACACTTGGGTACAGGCTCAACGGTGTCCGGATCCTTCCACGCTCTGATGGATATAAGGTCCACCAGAGGGTCGGCAGGAGGGGACACCCAAGAGGTAGATGGGCCCGCCTCGAATGCCTCCAAGAACACAGACTCGTCTGAGGAAGCCTTGGGGGCAGACCACCCCCCCCTGATCCTTAACATTTCCATAATGTCTCCAAATGAGACGTCTTCAGGGGTGATCTTGGGGAGCCTTCCCCTTCATCCAAGTCTGTGTCTTCGGTAACGGACTCGGGGGAGTCCATGTGCCTCCTTTTGCACTTATGCTTCCGAGGTACTTCATCGGGGGGGCTGTCCGAGGAGTACTCTTCCGCAGCTGGATGTTCCAAGGGAACTACTTGGGACATCGAGGCGGGCTGTCCCTGGGGCCGGCTGGTGGGAGCCTGGCCCAATTGCAAGGGAGTGCGGGATGGAGCCGTGGCAGGGACCGGGGGTCCGGACGTCCTCAACAGTGCCCTTTCCACTACGTCGAAGGCCGAGGGGGAGCCAGCTTCTCTAAACCCCGAGAGCCGACCCCCACTCGGATCCGACGCACGGATCGGAGCCGGAGCCGAAACCGTCGGATCCGAGAGACCGCTCCGACCTGGACGGAGCCGAAGACACACCAGCTCCCTCGGATCCGAGGCTCGGTCCTCGGCTCCGAGAGGTCGGGTCCGAAGTACCCGAAGCACTCAAGGGATGGGACGGATCCGAGGTGCGCCGACCTATCGGATCCGACCCACCCCCGGATCCAACTCTGCCCGGCGCCGACAGCTCCGAACCCATGGTATGGGTCGGAGAAGGAGCCAAAGGCGAAAAAGTCAAGCCCCTCCCGGATGGGGGGGGGCTAGGAGCACTCCCATTTGCATTTGGGCCTGGATGAATTTCCTCATCATCCGGTCCATATCTGCTTCACTCATGGAGAATGTGGATCTGGTGGAGGCCACCGGAGCGGACCTAGAGAGCCGCCTTGGGGACCTCACTGAAGGGCTAGCCTCCTCCTCCTCGGGCCCAGGAGAGAACCGAGGGGAGTGGAGCCGAGGAGGAGGAAAGCTAGAAGGCACAGGGGAGGCCCGCTTAGATGGAGGAGCCGAACTGGAGGTTTCAGCTCTCCATTTGTGGTGCCTCTCCCTGTGCCTCTCCTTCTTCTCTCTCTCCCTAGAAGACTCTCTCCTCCGGCATCTTAGAGGGAGGTTGAGTCCCAGCCGGTGGAGGAGAGCCCACAGCAACTGCTTGCTGAGTAGGGGCAGAAGCGGCGGTATCTGGAGGGAGAAGTCCCGCCAGCACCAGCTTCGACCTCCGTTCCCACAAAGCTCGGGGGTTGAACCCTGCACAAATGGTACAACCAGATGACAGGTGTTCAACCCCCAAGCATGATGCACGAGTGTGGCCATCCGCTGGGGACAGCTTATGGCCACACTCGGTACATTTAGAGAATACAGCCTTATGGGCTTCAGACATGTTAAGCCCTAACAGGCCTCAAACAAACACACACACACAAACTACGCAAAACCCGAGAAAAGTTTAAAAGAAAGAGAGAGGAAAGCCTAACACAACCACTTCTAACTAATTAAATTAAAAAAGTTAAAGTTTTTGAAAATTTTTCTGTCAGAAAAACTTATCTGCACTAGGAGCTCAAGGAATCCGTCGCAACTTGAGAGCGGCAAACGAAATCTGAGGTCAGTCAGGGCTTGGCAAGGGGTTATGGGTAAGAGGGAGGAGCTAGGAGCTCGGAGCCTAAGCTTTTGAAATGCCGGCTCGGATCCGAGGTCGGATCCGATACCCACAGGTTGCAGACAAATGAAGTCTGCCTACTTCAGATCAGATGTTTGGGCAATTTTCCTTCCTCCCTTAGTGGTTTCTTTAGTGAACAGATTTCTCTCTCAAACTTAAATCCCCAGCAGTCCGCAGATAAAAAAACAATGAGCTAAAACACTGGTTAAATAATACAATTATGAAGAGATTACATTTTAAAACGGAGTAATTGTTTAATGAACAGGGGTGGCCTAGTGCTGCACTATTTACTACTGCTGCCACACAGTGCTTCTTTTTTTCAGTTTGGCTCTTGGCCAAGGTGCCTTCTAAGCACAGTCTGTGCATCCTCCATATGGCTGCATAGGTTTTCTCCAGTTGTCTCCTACAATGCTGCATACTGGATGAAGCTTGCTTTTGTTCAAGTTCCCCTTTTCTTTTAGTATGATATTCATCTAGCCCCTCAGCAGATTCTACATTTACTTCTTAACTCTGGTCCTTCCCTGTTAGTTTCCACAATGGCCTGTGTGAGATACTGCCAGCCATGGCAGGAGAAACAAGGCAGTGGATGTGAATGCATGCCAACACATCTAGCTGGAGGTTTGTAAATAAATGCATGTCTTTTGTGTATCAAACTGATTTCCACAGATGCATGTGTTTAAAAATGTATTTGTAAAGTTGCTTATGTTAAAATGCATCAACAGTGTGCCGTGCTGGGAAAAAAATAAATATCAATGCATTATTGCAACTGAATTAAATGTACAGGTTTCAACAGAGGATACTGGAAGAACAGAGGTTAATCACAATCCAGCTGCAACAAATTTTAATCATCTCCTTCTTTTGGCTTTTCACGGTTAGGGGTCGCCACAGCAGATCACCTGTCTGGTCATGATTGGCCGTGGAGTTTTACGGTGTTGAGTTGCCAGCCAGGTGCCCAACCTTCCACAGAAGGTACACACATGCACGCACTCATGCCTAGGGCCAATTTAGCGTGTCCAATCCACCTACAGCATGTCTTTGGGATGTGGGAGGAAACCAGAGCACCTGGAGGAAACCCATGCGACCACAGGGAGGACATGCAGACTCCGCACAGAAGGCACCCCAGCCGAGGATCGAACCGGAGAACGTCTTGCTGTGAGGAGGCAATGTTAACCGCTGCACCATCGCAGCCACCCTTTGCAGCAAACTTTAATACATATATCTTAAATTAAATTACTTTATGGATTAAGCCATAAAGATGTTATCTGACTGTTTTCAATGGATCCAGCGACGCACTGTCTAAGCTAGAGAATAGGTTGTAGCTCCTGTAGGAAGAGTGGAATTTTTTATGGTTTTATGACTTCCAGGAGATCTGAGCAAAGCTGTATCTGTGTGTATGGTAACACACAGGTGATAAAATCCTGTCAGCTTCTAGTGTTGCCGACAGCATGGGAAACGAGTCGGATGACCAGATGTGTGAAAGGTCATTCTCTATGCCAAAAATAACATTTAGATATTAGTAGGAGTTTGCTCTCAGCATTCTGCCCGGGATCTGACAAGGACTACTCACCCACATCATTGTGAGTTACGGTAGTAAGTAACTTAACTAGGGCGCAGTAATTTAGTCAATCAGAAATAGATAGTGAGATTAGCTAAATACTGTTTTTCTACAATTGTGTGAAACTTTCTATCGGTGTTATTTATAATATTCCCTGTTACTGAAACTTTGGTGTTTACTTTAGATATTTAGTATTTTCATGTTCTTTTATTATTATTAAATATATTTAAAACTACTCATTTTGGCTGGTCTTTTTTTTAGAAAACATTCAAGTTTTGAGAGTATTTGTACATATTTATTGGGTGATAACTCTGGCCACTCCTGAAAGCCTGGCCATTTGGTCAACATTACCATTTGCATTAATATTTACTTCACTCAGTATAACTGGATACACTTTTAAGAGCCTTGTAGTAATTGACTGTTGGCAGTGAAACTGCCTTATAGTCTGGGCAGAAGGAGGCATAGCTAATAAACCTGTGCCAGCTTTTCTCAGGTGTGTGTGTGTGTGTGTGTGTGTGTGTGTGTGTGTGTGTGTGTAAATCAAATCTCAAAGAGGGTTTCTCTCAGCTACTTGGGGCAGAGACATGAAGCACTGGTTTCACAGAGAGGGTGCTGGAGGACTTGGCTTGGACACTCAGCTGAGGACCCAACCCTACAGCTGTACTAGTGGGCAGTCTTATTGGGGATCTGGAGAGAAACGGTGAAATCTAGACCCCAGACTGTGTGTTTCCTGTGTGCTCTTAAGGGAAATTGTGCTTTATGCATACGGGACTGCATCTGGAAATACCGAGTGTACCCATTTGTATTCCAAGTGAACATCCTTCTCCAGTGTCAGTGGTAAGGATTCAAGCTCCGTGATTACTGGCCCAGTGAGAGGCCATCACAACCAGTTTTATTAATTTAATGACTGGAGCCTTTTGGCAAGATTAAGTATCAGGTTATCTTAACCCTTCCACTCTGAGACAACTCGAATTCCTCTGTGTCTCTTCTACTTCCGCATCTATTTCTTTACTGGGCCTATGACGTTCTGGCAATAAATCTGACTGAACCCCCCCATATCTTCCACAGCTCTCAAATTAAGAAAGTATTTGTTAATGATCACATCAACAGTTTAGTTAGGCACTACAGCTACTAGGTGAAAGACTGCCTAAAACAGTTTGTATTGTTAGCTGTGTTACTGAGTACTGCCTTTTGTCTCCAGGTATACTTATTACTTCAGCCTAAAACAGTTTGTATTGTTAGCTGTGTTACTGAGTACTGCCTTTTGTCTCCAGGTATACTTATTACTTCAGCCTAAAACAGTTTGTATTGTTAGCTGTGTTACTGAGTACTGTCTTTTGTCTCCAGGTATACTTATTACTTCAGCCTAAAACAGTTTGTATTGTTAGCTGTGTTACTGAGTACTGTCTTTTGTCTCCAGGTATACTTATTACTTCAGCCTAAAACAGTTTGTATTGTTAGCTGTGTTACTGAGTACTGTCTTTTGTCTCCAGGTATACTTATTACTTCAGCCTAAAACAGTTTGTATTGTTAGCTGTGTTATTGAGTACTGCCTTTTGTCTCCAGGTATACTTATTACTTCAGCCTAAAACAGTTTGTATTGTTAGCTGTGTTATTGAGTACTGCCTTTTGTCTCCAGGTATACTTATTACTTCAGTTTTTTGTTTATTAGTTGTTTTATACTAACATACAGTGAACTAATTAATGTAGTCATGCTTCTGAGTCAATTATTCTATTTCTTCCTATTCTACAAATTACTACATTTAACAAGTTTAGTACAAACCCTATGAAAAAAAGGCTGTCCTCTACAGTTCTAGTAGTTATCATCATATTGCATAGGATTACATTTGGCTATAGCTTTCTGGCTAGCATCAACAGTGTTTACAGGTATACTATTGCTTATTTGTTCAACATTTTATGTGCCCTGTTCTAAAACCAGTTCAGACAGTAACATTTTTACTTTCTGAAGGCAAAGACGCATACTTACGTGAAAGTTTATTTTTAGCTCTTGGTACCTCCAAGTCTGATTTGGGTTGTGCAATGTCAGTTTATTTTATTTATTTTTCTTTTGTTTATCGGGATGGACTGACTGGAGGTCCATTTACAACAGAGGCCCGGGGAGAAAAGCTCCACATAAAATCATAAGCACAAATAGCAACAATACTGATATTATACATAGTGTTAAAAAGCGTTATACAAGTAGTATCTAGTGAGAAAAGAAAATGGTAAAGGCAATTCAGATCAGCAATATTTACACGTGCAATCTGTTTGTTGTAAAAAAAAAAAAAAAATTACAACAAGCTCATATTTGCTAAGGGATAATGTTTGTACCAAGCATGTTTACTGAAGGCATGTACTGTGAGAGAAAGAGAGAAAGTGTGGAGGTAACAGGTTTAGGTTTGAGTGACACATGGAGAGAGCCAAGAACTTGAGGTGAGCCTTCAGGGAGTTTTTGAATTGTGTGGTATTTGATGCAGAAGTCATGAATGGAGGGAAATTATTCCAGGTTTTTGCTATACTATGTGAAAATAGAGCTTTGCCTGCTTTGTTGTTAGCTGATGAGATAGAGAGAAGTGATTTGTTGACAGAGTGGAGTGGATGATTTGGTATGTAGACAGTCAGCAATCGCCTACGAGCGGGAGTTTTGTTGGGTTGTTTTGGGTTTTTGTAAGTTATGACAAGTTGGTGATTAATAACTGTGGGAGCTCAAGCCACTGAAGTTGTTTAAGAGGTATGCAGTGATGGGTTTGAAATGGGGAATTATTAGCAAACTTAGTGATTTTGTTGTAACAAGAGTCAAGTTTGTCTAGGTCAGACTTCCTAATATAAGTGAGAATTGGGGCGGCATACATTAGTGTGGAAAGAAGGTGGGTT
This sequence comes from Protopterus annectens, assembly GCF_019279795.1. Taxonomy (NCBI): domain Eukaryota; kingdom Metazoa; phylum Chordata; order Ceratodontiformes; family Protopteridae; genus Protopterus; species Protopterus annectens. The sequence goes on along the minus strand of NC_056748.1, from coordinate 1,143,115,241 downwards.
TGAGCTAGGGTGACCTTAGCCTGATCTGATAGACAGTGCTTATGTCTGTATAGGGAACCCATTTTTTTGTGCACCTTTTTATAGTTGCTTTGTTTGGGGTGAATAGAAGTAGTTTTGTTTGGATTTAAGATGAGTTGAATATTAGTGATCCACCTTTTTACCGAGGCAAAGGATTCTTGGGGTAGGTGGTGTAGGGTGGTAAGAGATTGGGTTGAGCAGATTAGGGTGGAATCATCTGCATACTGTATTAATGAGGCCTGCAGGGTGGAGGTATGTAGATTATTGGTGAAGATAGAAAATAGCAGTGGACCCAATATGGAACCTTGAGGTACACCAATGGTAGTTGGGCATAAAGGGGATAGAACTCCTTGCCACTGGACAGCTTGTTGTTGGTCTGATAGGTAATTTTCAAACCAAGCAATAGTGTTAGGGGTAAAGGTTAAAGAGGTTAAAGTATCTATTAGTATAGGGTGAGAAACCATATCAAATGCTTTGGAGAGGTCCTGAAATATAGCAGATACAAATTTGTTATTTCTATGTTGGTTAACCATGTTTGTGAAGTAGAAAAGGGCGGTGGTTGTGCTGTGGTGTGGGCGGAAACCATGTTGTGTAGGGGAGAGGAGACTGAGTTTAGGAAATACATGATTTGAAAGTGTATGCATTTCTCCAATATCTTTGATAAAGGAGACAGAATGGCAATGGGGTGGTAGTTTGAAAAATCAAAGGAATTTTCACCCTTATGAAGTGGAATAATGTAGGAGATTTTCCACAGTTTAGGGATAAAGGATTCCTGTAAACAGCGGATAATAAGGATTGAGACTGGGTAGGATATGGAGTTGGAAGCCATTTTTAGGAAATTTGCTGGTAAACCATCTGCTGCAAGAGTAGTGGGTTTAAGTTTTAAGAGGTGTTTTATTATCGTAGAAGTTGGGACAGGTGAGAAAGTAAAGGGAGACGAGTTGTTAGGAGCTGTTGGCATGGATGAGTAGCTATTTTTGGATAGTTCAGTAGATAGAGATTTAATGGATTCAGTAAAGTGATGGTGAAATTTGGAGGCTATATCGCCATCTGTATTTGTGGAGGTTGAAGTGGAAGCTGGTGTGGTGGTTTTACCAGGTTTTAGTAGGGTGGTAATTGCGTGCCAGAACTTTTGAGGGTTGTTGGAGTGTTTGTTTTGGATATTTAGATAGTAGTTCTGTTTATCAAGTTTTGTCTGTTGTTTGACCTGATTCCTAAGGTGTTGGTAGTTTTGTTTGGAAAGACTTGTGTTGTCTTTCTTCCAGGTTTCCCATGCATTATCTCTGGAATTTAATAGGGCTCTAGTGCACTTACTAAGCCATGGAGCATGGTGAAGTTTAGATCTAACTGCACTTATGGGGGCTATTAAATCAAGGCACTTAGTAAGAGTATTATTAAAATAGTCTACTGCTTGGTCCAAATGGAGGGTGCGTAGTGGTTCACAGTTACATTTTATTAACGTAGTGTTGAGATCTAGAGGGTTAACATTGCGATCATTTCTGACTTGTCTATAGACTGTAGGTTGGGGTATGTTAATACGTTTGCGTAGGAGGAAAGTTGGGAGGCGGTCGCTATGTCCATCTGGTAGACAACCTGTTTGGTAGTTTTGTTGTGGGTAATTTTCTAATGTCCAATCTAGTATAGATTCATTTTGGGACTTTTTATCTACTTTAGTAGGTTCTTGAATGAGTTGTGAGAATCCGTACAGGTTGGTGTAGTTAGTGGGGGGGTTAGAATTGCAGGCTAGCCAATCAGTGTTTAGGTCTCCTAGTAGAATAGTCCTCTTTGGGGAGGTTGTCTTTTACCCACTGAAGAATTTCTTCAATTATTGTTGAGTTATTACCTGGAGGGATGTATGCACAAAGAATATGGATACTCTTTTTTGTTTATGAGTAGCATAGAGCCTATGATCTCAGCAGTATTAAATTTTGGTAGAGGAGTTAGAAGAGGTTGTATGGTAAGTGTATTTTTATACACAACTGCACCACACCCTGCCTTGTTTCCTGTCCTATCTAGTCTTAGGATATTATATCCTGGAGGGAGGATTTACTCGTTCTGTGTGCTGGGTTTTAGCCAGATCTCTGTTATGGTTAGAATGTCGGGGAGTTGGGGGTTATGAATGCGTGTAAGTGAGGGGGTTTGTTTGATACACTGCAACAGCTAAGGTTAATGAAGGAGAGTAGTGGGTTATGAATGCATGTAATTGAGGAGGTTTGTTTGATACACTGTGACAATTAAGGTTAATGATAAGTACTCTGTTATGGTTAGAATGTCAGGGGAGTTGGGGGTTATGAATGCGTGTAAGTGAGGTGGTTTGTTTGATACACTGCGACAGATAAGGTCAATGATAAGTACTCTGCTATGGTTAGAATGTCAGGGGAGTTGGGGGTTATGAATGCGTGTAAGTGAGGGGGTTTGTTTGATACACTGCGACAGTTAAGGTTAATAAGTACCCTGTTATGGTTAGAATGTCAGGGGAGTTGGGGGTTATGAATGAGTGTAAGTGAGGGGATTTGATACACTGCGACAGTTAAGGTTAATGATAAGTACTCTGTTATGGTTAGAATGTCAGGGGAGTAGTGGGTTATGAATGCGTGTAAGTGGGGGGGTTTGTTTGATACACTGCGACAGTTAAGGTTAATTATAAGTACTCTGTTATGGTTAGAATGTCAGGGGAGTTGGGGGTTATGAATGCGTGTAAGTGAGGGGGTTTGTTTGATACACTGCGACAGTTAAGGTTAATGATAAGTACTCTGTTATGGTTAGAATGTCAGGGGAGTTGGGGGTTATGAATGCGTGTAAGTGAGATGGTTTGTTTGATACACTGCGACAGTTAAGGTTAATGATAAGTACTCTGTTATGGTTAGAATGTCAAGGGAGTTGGGGGTTATGAATGGAGTAGTGGGTTATGAATGCGTGTAAGTGAGGGGGTTTGTTTGATACACTGCGACAGTTAAGGTTAATAAGTACTATGTTATGGTTAGAATGTCATGGGAGTTGGGGGTTATGAATACGTGTAAATGAGGGGGTTTGTTTGACACACTGCGACAATTATGGTTAATGATAAGTAGAGCTGCTGTGTGTTGTTTTGGGGGTACAAAGTTGCCTGGTCCTGGATTAGGGTGAATATCTCCAGAGGTGAGGAGGTATTTCTTTAATAATAGATGAAGTCTGATTGTTTGTAGAATGTCTATGTGGAGTTTACATGATAATTTTCTAGTGTAAGATAGTGGAAAGTGCTTGTTGTGTAAAAGTAATGCTGTGTTATTAATTAAAGAGGGCGCTATTGGGAAGCTTATGTGAGCCGAGCGTAGCGAGGCAAATGGAGCGGGGCACAAGCAGACCCTGAGGCTGCAGAGCCAATCTGTTCTGTCTTTCTAGTGCAGACTAGCTATGCACAGGTATTGGCCAAGATAAGGTATTACAAAGGAAAAAAATAAGCTGAATTCCTAAACTTTGGCACTTTATTGTATGAAAGTACCCTTTGCCTTAGTTATAGGAGTAATTGGGGAATCTCTTGTGAATTTCTGCCAGTGCTACGGACCCCCCCCGAGCGGTGTGTTACAGAGCAATGCTTCAGAATTCAATAACAATGAGTATAGGAGATGTAATAACCTTGTTCATTTGCAGGTGACAAGAAAAAAAATTGTTTGACTGTCTGTTTTCCATTTAACTGCAGTCAGTAGTCCCCTAGCAGTGCATGCCTTTCAATGGGGGGGGGGGTCAGAAGACTATAAAGTCCCTAGGAAGGAGATATGGGAGACATTAGGGCAAAGAAAAACACATTATCCTACAATACCTCAACTTCTAATGCACTTTAAAACAGTTCAAGATCACTTTCTGTTTGTAATACACTTTAAAATGGCTACATAGAACAGTTCATTTAGGCTTTACAATAGATAGATTTTAAATCAGTTAGGTACGACAACCCCTTAGCATTTTGACAGCACGTCTTTTTAAACCCCTAAAATGCACTTCTAACAGCTACAATCACGTTATATCTGTTATACAATGCTGTCTGTTGTCGTTCTAAAGTAGGTAGACTGTAAATCAGTTAGGTACAACAACCCCTTACCATTTTAACAGCACATGTCCTTTTAATCCCCCTAAAATGCACTTCTAATAGCTACAACATAGAAGTTATGTTCTTACCATAACGTTCCATGTTAGTTGTCTTCTTCTCGCCTTCTTCTTGCTGGATGGGTTCGGAGCCGACCTCGGCTCCGACTCGGCCACTCTAAAAGCTCGAGAGTTGGTTCCACTGGCTCGAGGCTCCCCTTATATCCCACAATGCTAGGCGAGAGTTACCTCAGATCTCGTTTGTAAGCTAACCCCAGCTTATAACAGTAACAGTATAACTGTAAAACAGAATCCACCTCTAACAACAGGAAGAAAGAAGGGTGACCTACATCCTGAACCAAGAAATATGCATAATAGCATATGACTAAGAAAGAGGTGGTAGAAAGAGAGGTCACGATCACAACTCCTCTAGGTCTGTCCAGGCCAGGGGGAAGGAGGGTGGGGCCAAGAAGAAGGCGAGAAGAAGACAACTAACATGGAGCGTTATGGTAAGAACATAACTTCTATATGTTAAGTTGTCTATCTCGCCTTCATTCTTGCTGGATGGGACCGCGTCCCTAGCACCTTGTCCCGGGTGGCCTAACGGAACAGACTCCTGAGAACAGTGGAACCAAAGTTAGCTCTATGCCTAGAAGCTAAATCCAACTTATAATGAGAAATAAAAGTGTGAGGAGTAGCCCAAGTAGCCGCTGCACAAATGGTGTCAATAGGCAGTCTGTCTTGGAAGGCTAAAGAAGTAGCCAAAGCTCTGGTGGAATGGGCTTTAGGTTTATTAGGCAATTTTTGTTGTCTAATTTCATATACCAGGGAAATCAAAGATGTTAGCCATCTGGATAATGATACCTTTGAAACTGAAAGTCCTTTTCTGCTTTCCGCATAGGAGACAAACAGCTGATCAGATTTTCTGAATTGTTTTGTCCTATCTAAGTAGTACCTTAATTGACGATGAACATCCAGGCAGTGTAATTTTTGTTCAGACCTATTGGAATACTCTGGGAAAAAGACAGGGAGGTCAATGCTTTGGTTTAGATTTGATGTTGAAACCACCTTAGGCAAAAAGGACGGGTTAGTTCGTAAGGATACTCTGTCCTTATGGAACAAAAGATAAGGAGAACGACAACTGAGTGCTTGAAGTTCTGAAACTCTTCTAGCTGATGTGATAGCCACCAGAAAGAGAGTTTTCCATGATAATAATTTCAAGGAACATGAAGCTGCAGGTTCGAAGGGGAAAGAATCAAAGAAGCAAGAACTAAATTTAGGTCCCAAGGAGAAGGAGGATTTCTTATAGGAGGTCTGAGAAGAAAAACTCCTTTCAAAAAGGCTTTGCAAAGTTTGTGGGACATTAGGGCAGATTCAGAAATACCCACATGGAAGTTAGAAATAGCTGCCAATTGAACCTTAAGAGTAGATGGAGATGAACCTGCATGGAAGAGTTCAGCTAGAAAATCAAGGACTAGTTGGATGGAAGCGGTGAAAGGATCTATGTCCTTTCCTTGTGCCCAATATGAGAAGCGTTTCCACTTACTCAAATAAATCTTTCGAGTGGAAGATTTATGGGAAGCTATCAATATATCTCTAACAGAGTGAGATAATTGAGGAAGCCTGGCTACAGTTGGAACTGGAGGAACCAAGCAGTGAGGTTCAGAGAGGGGAGGGAGCGATGAAACTGACCCGACTGGTGGATCAAAAGATCTGGAACTAGGTCCAGATTCCACGGTCGCTCAAAAGAAATCGATGTAGAAAGGGGAACCACACTTGTCGAGGCCAGTAAGGAGCAATGAGGATCAATGAGGCCTTCTGAGCGATAGCTTTCTGTATTACTTGAGAGATCAGTGGGAAAGGAGGAAATGCATACAGAAGTCCCGGGGCCAAACTTGGACTAGAGCGTCCCTGCTGGGTTGGCCTGGTAAAGGGAATAGAGTGAAATATTCTCTGCACTTGCTGTTTTGGGGAGTAGCAAAAGATCGCAGCAAGGCTGACCCCACTTGAGAAAAATTTCTCTCACTACAGAGTCTTTCAGAGACCACTCGTGAGGCATGAGTATAGCTCTGCTCAACTTGTCCGCAATGTGATTGGACTTCCGGGATGTGCATTGCTATCAGAAGCGCTGAGAAGAAATCGCCCATTGCCACAGTCTGAGTGCTTCTCGACACAGGGGTATGATCTGGTTCCGCCTTGTTTGTTGATGTACCACACTACAGACATATTGTCTGTCTGGATTGCAATCGTTCCCAAGGGAAGAGAGTCTTGAAGGGCTTGCAACGCTAAAAGCACTGCTCTCATCTCCAGAACATTTATGTGCAAGTGGCATTCGTTTGGTTGCCATGTGCCCTGGACTGTCCTGCCCTGATAATGCCCCCCCCACCCGATCAGGGAGGCATCCGTTGTCAGAGTAGCAACCGGAGGAGGTGGAACAAATGGTCTTCCCGACAGGAGCTGGGGGGAAGACATCCACCACATGAGATGCTTTTTGCACGCTTGCGTGATCATAATTGTGTGAGACATTGGAAGTTCCTGGTATGACCATTGAGTAAAAAGCATCCATTGAAGGATCCGCATGTGGTATCTGGCCAATGGAAGGAGAGGTATGGCCGCTGCCATGATTCCCAACACCTTTAGAACTAACCTGGCTTTGACTCTGTTGTTGTTGAGAAGAAGTGACACCAATTTGTGAATGTCTGATATCCTTTGGTGAGTTAGCCTTGCAGACATGTTTATAGTATCTAGATTTGCGCCTATGTAGGTAATAGTACGACAAGGCGACAAAACAGACTTTTCGCAATTTATTGAAATACCCAGTTTTTGACAAGCGAAAAGTATAATCTCTGGCCATCAGAAGGAGATGCTTGGTGGGAGCTGTGAGAAGCCAGTCGTCCAAATATGGAAACACCTGGAATCCTTGTCGTCTCAGGTGAGAAGCTACCACTGCCATGCATTTGGTAAACACATGCGGGGCAGTCGTCAGACCAATGGGCAGGGCCCTCACCTGAAAATGCCTGGTTCCCCCCCTGAAGCGCAGCAATCTTCTGGGCGTCTGTTCATTTTATGTGATAGTACGCATCGAAGGTCTATAGAGCACATCCAGTTTCCTTTGCCCAAAAGGGGAAGAATGGATTGCAGCGTGACCATCCGAAATCTTGTTTTCTTGACTGATTTGTTCAAGACACTGAGATCCAAAATCGGTCTCCAGTCCCCTGTTTTCTTTGGAACTAAAAGAACCTTGAGTAGATTCCGGATCCTTGTTGGTCTGCTGGCACTGGCTGAATTGCTCTTTTGCAAGCAGTTTTGAAATTTCCAAAGCTGCTATATCCCTTTGAGCGGTGGAACATCTGGAAGGGATTTTTTGACTGATTTGGAAAAGCGAAGAAAGGGGATAGAATAGCCTTGAAATGATGGACTGTACCCATTTGTCTTGAGTCAGGGATAGCCAGGCTTCTGGGTACAGTGACAATCTTCCCCGACTGCCTCCGAAGATGGGCAGTCGGGCAACACCTCAGGGATGCTGAAAAGGCTTGTCAGGAAAGGCTTCCGATTGCCCTGGTTCTGCGGACCCCCTGCCCCTAGGGCGGCGTCTACCATTGTTATTCCCACCTCTGCCTTTGGTAGGAAAGCGACTCTGTCGTCAGGCGAAGTCCCTTGAGATTGTTTACGGAACCACATCTTCCCACCCTTCTGGCCTTTGGGGTAAGGCCTAGAAGGAGTCGAAAAACGGACTCAGGCGGCAGAAAGGGTCTTGCCATCAGTCTCGCACCTAGTCAGGGTTTCTTTCACTTGAGGACCAAAGAGAGATGATCCATCAAAAGGGGAGTTCGTGAAAGACGTCTTGAAAGGGTCCAAAATTGCATAGCCGCATCCAGGCATGCCTACGTAAGGCTACACCTGTCCCTGCGGCTCTGCTCGCTCCATCGGCCGCGTAAGAGGAGGCGCATGGAGGAGTAGGATATGGAAATAAGGGTAGCCAGCTGCGTGATCATCTTTTCTTGAAACCCGCAGCTGTAGGATCCTTTAACATTTCACTCGCTTCCTTGATCAAGTCCCTTTGAAGACGAGTGACATGGCACAGGTAGTTCAGCGAACGCATGGTAAATGTAAGCTGAGGAGAACATCCGCTTCCGTACCTATCCATGGACCTAGATTCCTTGTTAGGTGGATGGACAGGCACTGAAGGATCAGCCAGTTCCTTCTTTGTGGCAGCAGCTACCACCATAGCATCCACAGAAACTCCTTTTGATAAAATTGCTTGTCTGATGGAGCTGTGATGAACTTAGAGGGTCTCCTGGGAGTGGGGTCCACTGAATCAGGAGCCGTCCATGCCTTCTTAGCAACCACCTGCATGAGGGGGTCAAGGGAGGGACACCCAGGAGGTGGAAGGGCGAGAGCCAAACGCCTCAAGATACACAGATTCGTCCTCCGAAGGGTTGAGGGCTGGCCAATTTCCCCTCTGTTTCAGGATCTCCAGAATGTCTGCAAATGAGACATCTTCAGAAGGGGAACGGGGGGAACCCTCAGAATCATCCAAATCTGTGTCTGACGTGATAGACTCCGGTGAGTCAATGTGTTTCCTCTTGCACTTCCTCTTCCGAGGGGGCTCTTCTACCAAATCAGGAGAGGCCTTGGAAGAGGATGAAATCCCCACAGGGGGCTCCTGAGGAGCTGGCTCTCTGCGGTCCGGGATGAGGGAGTGAGTCGACTTACCCTGAGGCAGCATAGAGGGAGGGGCGGACGGAGCCGACTGTGGAGTAGAGCCAGGCTCTAACACACTCCGCATGACCTCGAATGCACCCCTGTCAGGCAGAGCCAGAGGTCCCCGCTCCGAGGAGCTAAGAACCCCCTCGGCACCGACAGTGATGGCTCGAGGCCAATGTCGGAGCCGAACTCACCAGCGCCGAAGCCCGAGAGGAGAGGGGGTCGGACAAGGGTCGATGCCACTCACCCCTCGGAGCCGGCGAGGGAAGTCCGCGCCGAGATTCTTCCAAAGAAGAAAGCGGAGCCGGCGGCGGAGCGAAGACAATTGTCTCGGCTCCGGTAATCACAGTCTCGGTTCCGAGCGACCCGGCTCGAACTCAAGAGGGTCGAAGGAGGAAAAAGTTGATGGACGGGGCAGGCATCGACTGATGAGTCGGGCTCTGAAGCATCTGGGCTAGTGCCTCGGACTTAAGTAGTCGACTCACTACCCTCTGAAGGTCATGATCGGACAGCCTCGATGACCTAGAGGAATGAGACCTTTGGCTCCGTTCAGACAGCAGGGGAGATCCTGGAGCCGAATGAACGGAGCCAAGAGATGGTGACCTAGACCTCTTCCTAGTTGTCGGCTCCGAAGGTCTGGTCGGAGCCGACATGGGAACCTCAATAACCTCGGCTCCGGCCGGGCAGGAGCCACAGAAACTGTGGACTGAGACTTATCGGCTCCAGCCGGAGCCGATAAAGGCAAAGGTTGAGTAACCTGAGGTCTCGGCTCAGAAGCCGGAGCCGAAGACCTCGATGCCTTAGAGGGCTTCCCTGTTGAAACTGACAGGGAATCCTCTGGCTTCAGTAAGCCTCTAAGAATTAACTTGTTTTTTCTTTCCTGCAGGACCCTGGGGCTGAAGCCATGGCACACAGCACAGGAGTCCTGCAGGTGCAAAGGCCCCAGACAATAGACACAAGAAGTGTGGCGTCTGTCAGAGACATTTTCTGACAGCACGCATCACACTTCTTGAATCCGGAGACCTTTGCTTCTTTAGACATTTCCCTGATTGACAGGTGTACACAAACACACACCCAAACACACAAGTTATACCCTGTCAGGAAAAAATAATAATTTTAGTAGTAATACTAGAATTTAAAGTATACTAAACTAAAGTAAACTACAAGAAACACAAACACTCCACTAGGGAAGGGAAGGCCTAAGGGCCCAAAGGAAGAACCAAAGGTTCTTTGGTAAATTACGGAAAAATTTAGGGTCGGGGATAAAGTTTTGTAATCTACACTAACTAAGAAAGAAATTTAACTTAAAAGGGGTTTAAAAGAGTAACTTTTACAAGAAAAATTAACACTCACCAGGAACCGGTAGAAGCAACCAACCTCGAAGCTGTAGCGGCAAACGAGATCTGAGGTAACTCTCGCCTAGCATTGTGGGATATAAGGGGAGCCTCGAGCCGGTGGAACCAACTCTCGAGCTTTTAGAGTGGCCGAGTCGGAGCCGAGGTCGGCTCCGAACCCATCCAGCAAGAATGAAGGCGAGATAGACAACTTAACATCACTTTATAGCTGTTATATAATGCTGTCCGTTGTCATTCTACAGTACGTAGACTGTAAATCAGTTCAGTACAACAACCCCCTTAGCGTTTTAACAGCACATGTCCTTTTAAACCCCTAAAATGCACATATAATAGCTACTATCACTTTATATCAGTTATATAATGCTGTCCGTTGTCGTAATTACAGTAGGTAGACATTCAAGTAACAATTCCTTACTTATAAACAGTATATGCCTCTTTAAGACAGTAAAATGCACCTTATAACAGCTAAAAGCATTTTATGAGGACTACATAATGGTCTGTTTACACTTTACAGTAAATTCACTTTAAAGCAATTGATATTCAGCAGTCTCTTAGCACTTAACAGTACATCTCTCTTTTTTTTTTCTTTTAAAAATACTGTGTACATTGATAGAACATTTGTTTATTTATTTTTATTTTATTTTACATTTGTTGACCGGGCTAGTCCAGCTGGATACATATCCATTTTCAGCAGAGGCCCGGGGAGAAAAGCTCCTCGAGAGTACAGAACAATATTTGATTTTAATAAAACAAAACTATAAAATAAAATAAATTCAAGGTTAACAAAATGGAAGTAGTATATACAATTAAGCTATTTTATGCAAAAAAGAACATATTGAAGTAAACAGTTGGGTAAAATAAGTAAGATGTACAATACAGGAACACACTTGAAGAGGTGAGTCAACATGAGATATTAGAGTGACAAAGAGACATATTAAGATATAAAAGAGAGTACAAATTAGTTGAAAGAGAAGTTATGAATCTGGATTCCAGTAAGCAGGTAGATTATGCAGACACTGAGATTTGGAAATTTAGTGAGAAGACAAGAGAGGTTAGTCTGGGTTAAGACAGGTGCATAGCCAATGTCTTTTAAGGTAGGATTTAAGCCTAATTTTAAATTGTGAAAGTGATGGTAGTGAGGTTAGGTCACTGGGAAGAGAGTTCCAGGATTTACCCACGGTGTTAGAGAATAGAGAGTCCCCTGCCTTGTTGTTGGCTTTTTGTTAGTACTAGCATTTTAGTGGCTGAGCGGAGGGTATTGAGGTTACTGTAGGGGATGATAAGGTTGGTAAGAATCGGTGTGTTACTAGGTTGATACAGGATTTTATAAGCAAATATTAATTGTTTAAGTAGCAGTAGGTTAGGTAACTCTAGCCAACCAAGATTTTTGTAATTAATACAGTGGTGGGTCCTAAATGTTGAGCCAGTTGCAAATCTTGCAATATTGTTGTAGGAGACTGCTAGTTTGTTCATGTTGGTTTTGAGAGGTTAGTATATATTGGGGAGGCATAGAGGAGGGTAGAAATTAGGTGGGTCTGGGCAATAGTAGATCTTGCTAGTGGGGTAAGAAAGGATTTGATCCTATATAGTGAGCCTAGTTTTTTGTTAACTGTTTTTATGGTATTGCTTATGTGGGCTTCAAAGTTAAGGTTATTGTCAATTAGTACCCCTAGGAGTTTTGTGTTAGAGTCAGGGGAAATGATGGTTCCGTTATTAGAAGTGACAGTGAAGTTTAGAGGTGTGGCTCTATGGGTGGGAGTGAAAAGGAGAAGTTTGTTTTTTTTCGGATTTAGGATGAGACATTGATGTTGAAGCCAATCCTCAACTGTGTTGAACACTTTTTGGGTAAGAGATTGCAGGTCAGCTGGATTTGGGGCTGTGCAGATTAATGTGGAGTCATCGGCATATTTTATTAAGGAGGCCTGAGGAATAACAGTGTACAGGTCGTTGATGAAGACAGAGAATAGAAGTGGTCCAAGTACAGAACCTTGGGGGACGCCTAGTGAGATGGGGAGAAGGGGAGATAGGTTGTTCCCCCACATGACTGCTTGTTGCCTATTGCTTAAGTAGGATTCAAACCATTGTATAGATAGAGTATCAAGGGACAGATTTTTTAGTGCGTTAATGAGAAGTTTATGGTTAACCATGTCGAAGGCTTTGGACAGATCAATAAAGAGGGCACTAAGAGCCATTAAAATAGAATTCTAGGCAGGATGACCTTATTGCAGGAGATGGGTTCTGCGCGCACTAGCAGTAATTTAAAAATGGTGCCAGACGCGGGAATATTTAATACCTCGCTTCCTTAGTGTGGGTGTTAGCGATACAGCAGTCTGAATGGAGAGAATGCAATGAGTAGTCCCCAAGCAGACCCCGAGGCTGCAGAGCCAATATGTTAGGTCTTTCCAGTGCAGACTAGCTATGCACAGGTATTGGCCAAGGTAAGGTATTACAAAGGTAAAAACAAGCTGAATTCCTAAATTTAAGGACAGGCTTTAAGGAAACCTTGTCATTCAAACCAGGTTTCCTATTAGACAGAAACTTGTAAATCCAGTGTAATTCCCTTTCCTCAATATAGTTCAAAAATCACCACCTCTAAGGCGCTTACATACTGTCTCAATCACTTTAAACTTAAACCAATGTGTGGGACCTGACTCAAAAACATGTTTGGCAAGAGCATTGGTGAAATCTGCTCTTCTCATGGCATATTTATGCTCACAAATCCGTTCATACAACATCCTATTCGACTTGCCAACATAGAAACTGTCACATGCCACACACGTTGCTAAAGTGTCAGGACCCACACATTGGCTTAAGTTTAAAGTGATTGAGACAGTATGTAAGGGCCTTAGAGGTGGTGATTTTGTGAACTATACTGAGGAAAGGGATTTGCAAGTTTCTCTCTGATAGGAAACCTGGTTTGAATAACAAGGTTTCCTTAAAGCCTGTCCTTAAATTTAGGGATTTGCGTAGTTGATTTTTAATGTGCTCTGATTGGTCCACCTGTTTTTTAAATTTTTTAGTCAACTGCTGTTTTATTCAGTCTGATGAAGAACCTTTTTAAGCCGTGGTTGCAAGGAACTTCTCTTTTTCTACTATTTTATATATTGGTTTTATTGGAAAGTTCCAGCTTTATCTTGTTGGGAAGTCTTTGTTTGCTTGTGTTTGCTTTCCTAAACCTTGGCACTTTATTGTATGAAAATACCCTTTGCCTTAGTTATATGAGTAATTGGGGAATATCGTGTGAATTTCTGCCAGTGCTGCAGACCCTCTCCCCCCGAGTGGTGTGTTACAGAGCAATGCTTCAGAATTTGATAACAATGAGTACAGGAGATGTAATAACCTTGTTCCTTTGCAGGTGATAAGAAAAAAACGACAGTTAACAACAAATGTTATGTCAGTTAACAACAAATGTTCTTCTGAAACAACTAGTTACTCAGAAAACTTTGTAATATCCTTGAATACACATTTTAAACTGCTAGGAAGTGCGGTTTTAAATTTATCTGTAGCCAAGAACTCCAGAATGTTACTTACATAGGTTGGTAGATATTCAGAAGGCTATTTATCTGTGAGGGCTATCAGGCGCTAGCTTTGCATCCTCATGATTTTACAAACAATCCAGAGCCTGGCAGAACATTTAGGTATTAACTGTCTGTAACAGACAAGTATGCTAACCCAGGGAAGAATGGCTTCCCAGCCATTTGTCCAGGTTACATTTGAATAGAGTAAGGGGAAATACTTTTGCTTTATGTGGAGAGGAAGAAGATTCCAACAATGTGGTATTCTGTGATACATGTCTACCTCTCCAATATGTTTTACTTATGTTGTAGAAGAGATGAAGATCTCTTTAGTGGGTTATGCCACCAATGGACTTATGGATGTGCAATAGATTTGAGAGGATAAGGTCTGCTGAGGCTCTGTATGAGAGGCAGAGATCATTCCCCCAGTAGCCTGTATGATACGAAGAGGAATGACAAGGCTTTAAGATGGTCTGTGTAGTTTTTATGATTTAAGCCCTTGATTTTCTTGGTGAGAAAGCACTGTGTTCAAGTTGTGTGGTATGGACAGGTACCTACTGAAGGGGGCTTTATACTCAATGACTGGTGTAATAAGTGACAAATATAGTGGAATGATTCACATCCCTGGAAATAGATAAAACAAATAAAAACCGCCTTTGGTGAGAAGGGCTTCATATATATTTTATCGCTGAAAATAGATACCATACCTTTACTAATACACTCTACAATGAAAACGGACTTTCTTATAATAAAATGGATACATGATGATCAAAGGACAGTTTGTTTCCCACATATGTTCCCAAGTTCTCTTACTACCAGATCAGTTTTCAGGGGTGAATCACCAATGTGATACTCTCATGCTTGCCAGAGGAGATTATTATACATTTTTTGTAGTTTAGTTTTAGTCCATGTTTCTGACACATGCGATTTGTTTGAGAAAGGACCTCTTGAAGTATTGTTGTGTTCCCTGGAGAGTTTAAAATGGAACCATGTTTACAGCCATCTGCAAACTTGGTCAGCCATAAACCCTTAACATTAGCTCTGATCTCTGGGAAGTAAATGCCAAAGAGGAGTGGCCTAAGGACTGAACCGTGGGGGATTATCTCTAGTGGCAGGTTTTTGCAGAAGGTAGAGCAACCAACCCTAACTTCCTGGGTTCTATTTGTGAGTTAATTTACTATCCAATCAGTTACATAGGGATTAACATTTCAATAGGAGAGTTTCTCAACAATATCAGTGTGTGAGATGGTGTTAAATGCATTTCTGAGGTCTATATATGCAGTATGTGCCATATTTTTCCCCTCATGCTTTGCTTTAGTAACCTTTCTGAAGAAGAAGTAGGCAAGATATGCCCTTAACAAAACTAAACTGGCTTGGATCAAGAGTTTGTAGATTAGCTATAACCTTATGTATTATTTCTATAATGATAGTTTGCCAGGCCCTGTTTCAGGCTCACTGGTAGACAGCCTGGTAAGTTACCTTGCCCTACAGAAGCAGTGTTCTTGGCCTTGGAAAATGCTTTGAGGACTAGTTCTTGGGAGACTAGGGGGAGGGGTAGATGTGTTAACGTGATCAGAGAATGCAGAAGGATATACAGAGTGAAGTTACAGCTGGATTTACCCACTAGTAGATTGGCTTAGTGTATGAGCATGCATGCAATATCATTTACTAATAGCTCTGTGTAGTGATGACAAACATTGTTTCTGAGGTTTTTAATACAGTTAAAGGAGGCTTTATTGTTGCCTTTGGCTTGAGTGGCTATTTTTACCTTGTATTTAGCTTTCAATGATTTGATGATGGACCAGAGTTCTTTGTTAAGTTTAGCAAAAGCAATTTTGACATCTTGAGAGTTGCATTTATTAAAGGGTGCAGTGAATTTTCCACATTTTATTTTAGAGCCTGCTTATATTTGGGTTCTATCATAGGGGTTTATTTTTAAATTTAGCATTGTATTTACTTGAGGGGAGAGATGCAGCTATTCATGCGTAGAATTTGGGGTTTTTTAAATGTTTTCCCCAACTTTAAAAAAGAAATCCCAATCCCTCCGAGCTACATGCTCTAGGGACCTAAACCTTGTCACCACAACAAATAGAACATGCCGGCGGGACAGATTCCTGTCCAGAGACTTCCCATACTCTGGAATAAACTACCTATCTATATCAAACAAAGCTCCTCATTATCACTCCAAGAAAAATCTTGATGATTGGATGGGAAATAGGAAATTCACCCGGGGATCACCTCTGTGGCTCTGCTCGACAGTGGCATAAAAAAATAATTTTCTTGGGTGGCAAAAGCCAGTGTACCTTTTTGGCTGGGCTTGTATAGGCCCCAGGGCCGATAGCCTAGTACCTACCTATGAACCTAAGGAAACATCAATAGAAGAACAGTGCCTGCAAGATCCACAGGGACGGGTGCCATCTAATCTAAGAGAGATACCTATTTCCGTTTAAGTTGGCTCATAGTCTCTAACAGAGACGTTGTTTAAGGGACTTCTTGGTCTTATAAGTATAGTGGGGTTTATCACCCACTATATTCCTAATCCTAGCATAGCATCCATAGTTAAGATGTTCCAGTTGGCATCTATTGTATGCCTGATCTTCCTGAAATCACTGGCATAGGGCAACACTAACGGGAGGCTCGCAGATCTCATATTGTCACACTGTTGTTCTAAAGGAGAATTGTTTGAATAATATGGCTGTAGTAGATCTCTGCAGCCTGGCACCTTGCCAGCAGTTTGTTTTCTTTAATCTCTTTCGTATTGTATCCTCTGGATTCAAAATCATATGACAATAAATTTAAATCATTATCAAACCCATCAAGTGTATTATTTAACCGGGAAATCCTCATCACTTGTGTTTTCATGATGTTCTTGAAAACATGAGAGGGATGCATGCTGTCACGCCTTAAGATATTATTCTTTCTACAGGGCTTCCTATAAAAAGTAATAGAAAAATTAGCCATTGCATCCTTCGTAATACGTACATCAAGAAAAAAACATTTCAAAAAGGGATACAGTACTAGTAAACTTCAGAAAGTACATTGTTGTATGTAGATATTCAATAAAATCTGCCAGCTCTTTTTCAGTCCCCCCTATAGCAAAGCCACATCATCAACAAACCTCCTGTAAAAAAGCACCTTAGAAGTAAAATGACAATTGAAAAACTGCTCTTCCCATTGTGCCAATACCATATTTGCATAGCTATTGGCACAAGAAGTGCCCATAGCTATGCCACCTTTTTATAGATAGTAGTCTTTTTGAAAAAGAAAAACATTATTTTCAAGTACTACGTCCAGGAAAAGACAAACAAGCTCTATCTGTTTAACATCAAACCCACTGTGCAAAGTAAGAAAACACTTAATCATGTTTATACCATCTAAATAACGACTCTACGTCCAATGTTACCAAAAGAATAGTATCTAAATTAATTGCATTCCCATTCACAAAGTGACTTAAGTCCCTCAAAAAATGTTTAGTGTCATTGAGTACAGTAGTTGTTTTATCAAGAACAGGTCATAGTTGCTTATATATATATATATATATATATATATATAGAGAGAGAGAGAGAGAAAATGGCTCTGTAAGCCACTTTCTGCCTGCTACTATGGGTCTTAGAGGTGGTGAAACCAGGTCATTATGCACCTTGGGGAGACCCTGAAACACTGGTATTACTGGGTACTCCGCACTTAAATAATCAGCAAGTTGCTCTGTGATGTAAAATTATCTATACAATCACGTATTGTGAAAAAAATAGAACATTGTACATCCCATATAAAATCTTGATCTACCTTATCATACAGATTTAAATCAGCTAGCATACTACAAATAGAATCTACATACAAATCACAATTTAATAAAACAGTGGCTCCACCTTTATCAGCCTTCTTAATAACTACAGAATAGTCTGACTGAAGAGCTAACAAGGCAGACCTCTCTTCTCTAGGTAAACTACAAAAATTATGTCCTCTATCCATAGATATAGCATATAGACAAGCAACTACGGCCTGTTCTTGATAAAATAACTACTGTACTCAATGACACTAAACATTTTTTGAGGGACTTAAGTCACTTTGTGAATGGGAATGCAATTAATTTAGATAGTGTTCTTTTGGTAACATTCGACATAGAGTCGTTATTTAGATGGTATAAACACGATTAAGTCTTTTCTTACTTCACACAGTGGGTATGATGATAAACAGATCTCGTTTGTCTTTTCCTGGAAGTAGTACTTGAAAATAATGTTTTTCTTTTTCAAAAAGACTACTATGTACAAAAAGGTGGCATAACTATGGGCACTTCTTGTGCCAATAGCTATGCCAACATGGTACTGGTTGGGAGGGTGGCCTAATGGTTAAGGTGTTTGCCTTACAAACACAAGGGGCAGGGTTTGAGTTTCCCGAGGGATAATTGGCTAGGCTTAAAATGGCTCACAAGGGCAATTAGCCTAGTACTAATCTATGAACCTATGAACACAATGGGAACAGCAGTTTGTTTTCAATTGTCATTTTACTTCTAAGGTGCTTTTTTAAAGGAGATTTGTTGATGATGTGATTTTGCTATGGGGGGGGACTGAAAAAGAACTGGCAGATTTTATTGAATATCTACATACAACGACGCACTTTCTGAAGTTTACTAGTACTGTATCCCTTTTTTAAATGTTTTTTCTTGATGTACGTATTACCAAGGATGCAATGGCTAATTTTTCTATTACTCTTTATAGGAAGCCCTGTAGAAAGAATAATATCTTAAGGCGTGACAGCATGCATCCCTCTCATGTTTTTAAGAACAGGAAAACACAAGGGATGAGGATTTCCCGATTAAATAATACACTTGATGGGTTTGATAATGATTTTAATTTATTGCCATATGATTTTGAATCCAGAGGATACAATATGAAAGAGATTAGAGAGATGAGGCAAGGTGCCAGGCTGCAAAGATCTTCTCTAGCACAGCCATATTTTTCGAACAATTCTCCTTTAGAACAATGTGAGAATATGAGATCTGCGAGCCTCCCGTTAGTGCTGCCCTATGCCAGTGATTTTAGGAAGATCAGGCATACGATAGATGCCAACTGGAACATCTTAACTATGGATGCTAGGATTAGGAATATAGTGGGTGATAAACCCCACTATACTTATAAGAACAAGAAGTCCCTTAAACGACGTCTCTGTTATAGGGACTATGAGCCAGCTGAGACAGAAATAGGTGTCTTAGATTAGATGGCACCCGTCCCTGTGGATCTTGCAGGCACTGGTCTTCTATTGATGTCTCCTATAATACATCCTATTTCCAGGCAAAGGTTTGTATTTAAGCTGTCAGCTGATTGTAAGACTCAAAACATTATTTATTTAGTAACGTGTGTGGCATGTGACAGTTTCTATGTTGGCAAGTCGAATAGGATATTGTATGAACGGATTCGTGAGCATAAATATGCCATTAGAAGAGCAGATTTGACCACTGCTCTTGCCAAACATGTTTTTGAGTCAGGACCCACACATTGGCTTAAGTTTAAAGTGATTGAGACAGTATGTAAGGGCCTTAGAGGTGGTGATTTTGTGAACTATACTGAGGAAAGGGATTTGCAAGTTTCTCTCTGATAGGAAACCTGGTTTGAATAACAAGGTTTCCTTAAAGCCTGTCCTTAAATTTAGGGATTTGCGTAGTTGATTTTTAATGTGCTCTGATTGGTCCACCTGTTTTTTAAATTTTTTAGTCAACTGCTGTTTTATTCAGTCTGATGAAGAACCTAGTGTTTGAAAGCGCTTACTGTTTTTGCTGCAAATAAAAGAGATTCTTTTTAAGCCGTGGTTGCAAGGAACTTCTCTTTTTCTACTATTTTATATATTGGTTTTATTGGAAAGTTCCAGCTTTATCTTGTTGGGAAGTCTTTGTTTGCTTGTGTTTGCTTTCCTAAACCTTGGCACTTTATTGTATGAAAATACCCTTTGCCTTAGTTATATGAGTAATTGGGGAATATCGTGTGAATTTCTGCCAGTGCTGCAGACCCTCTCCCCCCGAGTGGTGTGTTACAGAGCAATGCTTCAGAATTTGATAACAATGAGTACAGGAGATGTAATAACCTTGTTCCTTTGCAGGTGATAAGAAAAAAAAAGCTTGACAGTTAACAACAAATGTTATGTCAGTTAACAACAAATGTTCTTCTGAAACAACTAGTTACTCAGAAAACTTTGTAATATCCTTGAATACACATTTTTAAACTGCTAGGAAGTGCGGTTTTAAATTTATCTGTAGCCAAGAACTCCAGAATGTTACTTACATAGGTTGGTAGATATTCAGAAGGCTATTTATCTGTGAGGGCTATCAGACGCCTAGCTTTGCATCCTCATGATTTTACAAACAATCCAGAGCCTGGCAGAACATTTAGGTATTAACTGTCTGTAACAGACAAGTATGCTAACCCAGGGAAGAATGGCTTCCCAGCCATTTGTCCAGGTTACATTTGAATAGAGTAAGGGGAAATACTTTGCTTTATGTGGAGAGGAAGAAGATTCCAACAATGTGGTATTCTGTGATACATGTCTACCTCTCCAATATGTTTTACTTATGTTGTAGAAGAGATGAAGATCTCTTTAGTGGGTTATGCCACCAATGGACTTGCGGATGTGCAATAGATTTGAGAGGATAAGGTCTGCTGAGGCTCTGTATGAGAGGCAGAGATCATTCCCCCAGTAGCCTGTATGATACGAAGAGGAATGACAAGGCTTTAAGATGGTCTGTGTAGTTTTTATGATTTAAGCCCTTGATTTTCTTGGTGAGAAAGCACTGTGTTCAAGTTGTGTGGTATGGACAGGTACCTACTGAAGGGGGCTTTATACTCAATGACTGGTGTAATAAGTGACAAATATAGTGGAATGATTCACATCCCTGGAAATAGATAAAACAAATAAAAGCCGCCTTTGGTGAGAAGGGCTTCATATATATTTTATCGCTGAAAATAGATACCATACCTTTACTAATACACTCTACAATGAAAACGGACTTTCTTATAATAAAATGGATACATGATGATCAAAGGACAGTTTGTTTCCCACATATGTTCCCAAGTTCTCTTACTACCAGATCAGTTTTCAGGGGTGAATCACCAATGTGATACTCTCATGCTTGCCAGAGGAGATTATTATACATTTTTTGTAGTTTAGTTTTAGTCCATGTTTCTGACACATGCGATTTGTTTGAGAAAGGACCTCTTGAAGTATTGTTGTGTTCCCTGGAGAGTTTAAAATGGAACCATGTTTACAGCCATCTGCAAACTTGGTCAGCCATAAACCCTTAACATTAGCTCTGATCTCTGGGAAGTAAATGCCAAAGAGGAGTGGCCTAAGGACTGAACCGTGGGGGATTATCTCTAGTGGCAGGTTTTTGCAGAAGGTAGAGCAACCAACCCTAACTTCCTGGGTTCTATTTGTGAGTTAATTTACTATCCAATCAGTTACATAGGGATTAACATTTCAATAGGAGAGTTTCTCAACAATATCAGTGTGTGAGATGGTGTTAAATGCATTTCTGAGGTCTATATATGCAGTATGTGCCATATTTTTCCCCTCATGCTTTGCTTTAGTAACCTTTCTGAAGAAGAAGTAGGCAAGATATGCCCTTAACAAAACTAAACTGGCTTGGATCAAGAGTTTGTAGATTAGCTATAACCTTATGTATTATTTCTATAATGATAGTTTGCCAGGCCCTGTTTCAGGCTCACTGGTAGACAGCCTGGTAAGTTACCTTGCCCTACAGAAGCAGTGTTCTTGGCCTTGGAAAATGCTTTGAGGACTAGTTCTTGGGAGACTAGGGGGAGGGGTAGATGTGTTAACGTGATCAGAGAATGCAGAAGGATATACAGAGTGAAGTTACAGCTGGATTTACCCACTAGTAGATTGGCTTAGTGTATGAGCATGCATGCAATATCATTTACTAATAGCTCTGTGTAGTGATGACAAACATTGTTTCTGAGGTTTTTAATACAGTTAAAGGAGGCTTTATTGTTGCCTTTGGCTTGAGTGGCTATTTTTACCTTGTATTTAGCTTTCAATGATTTGATGATGGACCGGAGTTCCTTGTTAAGTTTAGCAAAAGCAATTTTGACATCTTGAGAGTTGCATTTATTAAAGGGTGCAGTGAATTTTCCTCATTTTATTTTAGAGCCTGCTTATATTTGGGTTCTATCATAGGGGTTTATTTTTAAATTTAGCATTGTATTTACTTCGGAGGGGGAGAGATGCAGCTATTCATGTGCGTAGAATTTGGCAGTAAAGGATTCTGTATACATAGCAGGGTCACCAGATTGGAGAAGGATTTTGAATTTAGCCAGGAAGTCACAGACATATATAAGCATTTGCGTAATCCATAAATACTGAGGTATATCATAATGCATCTATCGGTCTTCAGTTTTATGGTAAATGTAACTGATTTATGTTCTGATTTGATGAAGGAAGAAGTTACAACTGTGGGGAAAAAGAGCTGTCCCAAACTGATGAGGACCAAGTCTAGGATTAAGTCTCCACTAGTATGGGTGCAGACTAACTGGTCCAGAGAGTTTGTACTTATAAATTCGAGAAATCTCTGGGCATACATGTTAGGGGATGTGAAAGTCTCCCAGTTGACAGAAGTGTGGTTGAAGTCTACTGTGAGAATGGTGTCTAGCTTAATGCCTAGGGACTGCATAGTAGACAGGAAGGAGGTATGGCTCAAAGGTGGCAAAGAATTAGATATGATAAAGGGTTTTATTAATGGTAAGTTGGACATGGAGAAGTTCTAGGTCATCTGTGTGTCTCAAGAGCCCAGAAGTGGGATTCTGCTTTACAAATATAGAGAAACTGCCACTTTAGTGCCTTTGTATAGTGCAGTGGGTCTGAATGCATGGTAACTACTGAAATCCTGCACTGATAGGGTGCTATCAATGGTCCTGAACTACATCCCAGTGATGATATATGTACATACTGATAGTTATTTATATATATATATATATATATATATATATATATATATATATATATATATATAATATGTATGTAAGTATGCATGTATGAGTCTACTTTAGATCACTGAAATCCCATTTCACTGACTTTCATTTCACTAAGACCAAGTCACCTAACTTTCACAGCACTGACACCTCATTTCAATGAATCTCATTTCACCGACAGCTTACAATGCTAAATTTAAAAAAAACAAAAGGAAACCATAAACAAACACACTCGCAAAACTAATGACCACCTCTTTCCACAACTTCAAAACTATTTACTTATACTCTTAACAGAAACCAGACAATATAAAACCAAACTATGTGGGGTGCTATGCCCCCCCAACTATATATACTAACTCCAGGATCGCACAAGAGTGGGGAAAAGAGCATATACCTTTTACTTGCCTCACATTACTCTGCACGCTGCCACTACTACTGGGAAGTCTATAGCTTACAATTCAGTGAAATTCATTTTCAGTGTTTTGAAAATGAGGTGATTTGGTCTCAGTAAAATGAATTTCGGTGAAATGGGATTTCAGTAATCTAATTCTGGGCAAGTGCCTATATGGAGTTGAGTTTTTTTGTTGAGGTTTCTAACACTGAACAGCAGTACCTTTAGGTTATCTAGATTTTGTTTTGATAAGTTAGAAGCTTTTGAAGACAGACATTGCCTAAAAAAGGTATTATGTGGGTGATCAAGATTTTAGCTAACACATGAAAGCCTTGGGTAAACATGTGCAGGCCATTCGGTCACAGGGTTGACATTGTGAGATGTAGCTCCCATAGTACAGGGGTTGATTCCCTCAGCCCTCAATTGTCTGCTGTGTGGT
This sequence comes from Protopterus annectens, assembly GCF_019279795.1. Taxonomy (NCBI): domain Eukaryota; kingdom Metazoa; phylum Chordata; order Ceratodontiformes; family Protopteridae; genus Protopterus; species Protopterus annectens. The sequence goes on along the minus strand of NC_056748.1, from coordinate 1,143,091,782 downwards.
CTTGAGCAAGTCACTTAACCAAACAGTGCTCCAGGGTCACCCATGAAAACGGACAAAGTCCAGTGGGCCTACCTGGTTAGCAAATGAGTATCAGCATAATCATCTCTGGCAAAGCAGTTTGGACCGTCTACGTCTCCTCCCAGGCTGTGAGGTTCTAGCTTTAACTTCAAATTATCTATTAAAACAGCCATCTCTGACCTTACTGGTGTGTGCATACAAAATATCCAATTGTGAAAGTTAACTTCGCCATGGGTGAAGCCCTAGTCCAAGGCAGAATTTCCTTTTCCAGTTTCTGACAACTATGCATCAGCATCCTTATGTTCATGTACACTTTAAGCGAGTCCCTAGTTAGATGCGAGCAAAGTATCCTGTCCCACTCAGGACTGAGGCTGCACTTCTGTAGCTACACATCTTTCAAATACTACCAAACAAATTTCTGCCTTTTGTTCTCTTAGTGCTTTCAGAGGCATGCTGGTTTTGGGGAATATTGGCACTGTGGATGGTTGGCTTACTATACTGGATATCTGTTAGAGGTCGAGCAGATGCTGATCAGTGGCTCTGTTTCTACACTATACTAAAACTTCAGTTAGTTTTCCTATTCTGAATAAGAGACAACAGCTATAATTTAAGAACAGAAGAAGAG
>NC_056748.1:1143028639-1143086139 GCF_019279795.1 Protopterus annectens | reverse complement strand
TACAAAGTTTATGATCCAAAGATACAAATTTTGTAAGTAAAAACGTACCAAAAAATGACACAAAAGTACAAAATATGAATAAGTAATTTAAATGTTAACATGTTAATTATGAGAAAACTTTCAGACAGAACAGGGAAACACAAACTAGCAAAATTGTCAGTTATGTAGCATCACTTTAAAGGATTTTGCTGATCACAGAATATGCTATAAGGAAAATGATGACTATAATTATAATTCAAATTTCAGCAGAATTCACTTTATTTAGCTCTGTTTTTCATGTTATCTTGGGATGTTTTTACTAAATGCGGGAATTCTTTGCATTTCCAGAAGTGCTGGAAAGGAGGTCCCATGTGGCAGGGCCAAGGGCAGTTAATGGTCAATGTCTCAACATGATGTAACAAAATCTAAAGTCTCCATAAATGCACATTACATGTATGTGGCCTTACAATACACATTTCCTCGGGTACCAATATGGTCTAAGTAAATGAGGGGCAACAGATGAAAAATTGTTTAAAAACAGAAGACAGAGGACAAGGCCTCCACTTTCTGTTACACAAAGTCAGCCAGCATTTTCAATGATAAAGTAATGGTGCTTGTGTTTGGGTCACAATAAGAATCAGCACAGTGTTCACAATGCAGATCACAGTGATTCTATATGCTAGCGGAGAGATTAGTACTCTGCCGCCTAAAACCCTGTTTATAAAGGGAAAAAGGATCTGAAGAAATGAAAACTGCTTGTAGATGCAATTTTACAAAAAGTACAGCATGTCATGATTAGCAAAGCCAGATACCTAGCATAAATAAAACTGCTAAATCCAGTTTATGAACTCCCTAAAGGCTTCCCTATTTTATGTGCCACCAGGCGTTCATCATGTCTATAGATACCATCTAGAATCATTATGGCAATAGAAAGGAGGGCGCTAAAAGGTATCACATGTTCGCCAGTGTATGAAAATGCTGACATTCTGCATCGCATGTTCGTCAGTGCATGAAAATGCTGACATTCTGCATCACATGTTCGTCAGTGCATGCTGACATTCTGCATCACATGTTCGTCAGTGCATATAAATGCTGACATTCTGCATCACATACTCATCAGAGCATGAAAATGCTGACATTCTGCATCGCATGTTCGTCAGTGCATGAAAATGCTGACATTCTGCATCACATGTTCGTCAGTGCATGAAAATGCTGACATTCTGCATCACATGCTCATCAGTGCATGAAAATGCTGACATTCTGCATCGCATGTTCGTCAGTGCATGCTGACATTCTGCATCATGTATTCATCAGTGCATGAAAATGCTGACATTCTGCATCACATGTTCGTCAGTGCATGAAAATGCTGACATTCTGCATCGCATGTTCATCAGTACATGCTGACATTCTGCATCACATATTCATCAGTGCATGAAAATGCTGACATTCTGCATCGCATGTTCATCAGTGCATGAAAATGCTGACATTCTGCATTGCATGTTCGTCAGTGCATGAAAATGCTGACATTCTGCATTGCATGTTCGTCAGTGCATGCTGACATTCTGCATCACATATTCATCAGTGCATGAAAATGCTGACAATCTGCATCGCATGTTCATCAGTGCATGCTGACATTCTACATCACATGTTCTTCAGTGCATGAAAATGCTGACATTCTGCATTGCATGTTCGTCAGTGCATACTGACATTCTGCATCACATATTCATCAGTGCATGAAAATGCTGACATTCTGCATCATATATTCATCAGTGCATGAAAATGCTGACATTCTGCATCGCATGTTCGTCAGTGCATGAAAATGCTGACATTCTGCATCGCATGTTCGTCAGTGCATGAAAATGCTGACATTCTGCATTGCATGTTCGTCAGTGCATGCTTACATTCTGCATCACATATTCATCAGTGCATGAAAATGCTGACATTCTGCATCGCATGTTCATCAGTGCATGCTGACATTCTGCATCACATGTTCTTCAGTGCATGAAAATGCTGACATACTGCATCGCATGTTCATCAGTGCATGCTGACATTCTGCATCACATATTCACCAGTGCATGAAAATGCTGACATTCTGCATCACATATTCATCAGTGCATGAAAATGCTGACATTCTGCATTGCATGTTCGTCAGTGCATGAAAATGCTGACATTCTGCATCACATATTCATCAGTGCATGAAAATGCTGACATTCTGCATCACATGTTCGTCAGTGCATGCTGACATTCTGCATCACATGTTCTTCAGTGCATGAAAATGCTGACATTCTACATCACATATTCATCAGTGCATGAAAATGCTGACATTCTGCATCACATGTTCATCAGTGCATGAAAATGCTGACATTCTGCATCGCATGTTCGTCAGTGCATGCTGACATTCTGCATCACATGTTCGCCAGTGCATGAAAATGCTGACATTCTAGATCACATATTCATCAGTGCATGAAAATGCTGACATTCTGCATCGCATGTTCGTCAGTGCATGCTGACATTCTGCATCACATGTTCTTCAGTGCATGAAAATGCTGACATTCTACATCACGTTTGTCAGTGCATGAAAATGCTGACATTCTGCATTGCATGTTCGTCAGTGCATGCTGACATTCTGCACCACATGCTCATCAGTGCATATAAATGCTGACATTCTGCATCACATATTCATCAGTGCATGAAAATGCTGACATTCTGCATCACATGTTCGTCAGTGCATGAAAATGCTGACATTCTGCATCGCATGTTCATCAGTGCATGAAAATGCTGACATTCTGCATCACATGTTCGTCAGTGCATGCTGACATTCTGCATCACATGTTCTTCAGTGCATGAAAATGCTGACATACTGCATCACATGTTTACCAGTGCATGAAAATACTGACATTCTGCATCACATATTCATCAGTGCATGAAAATGCTGACATTCTGCATCGCATGTTCGTCAGTGCATGCTGACATTCTGCATCACATGTTCTTCAGTGCATGTAAATGCTGACATTCTGCCTCGCATGTTTGTCAGTGCATGAAAATGCTGACATTCTGCATTGCATGTTCGTCAGTGCATGCTGACATTCTGCACCACATGCTCATCAGTGCATATAAATGCTGACATTCTGCATCACATATTCATCAGTGCATGAAAATGCTGACATTCTGCATCACATGTTCGTCAGTGCATGAAAATGCTGACATTCTGCATCGCATGTTCATCAGTGCATGAAAATGCTGACATTCTGCATCACATGTTCGTCAGTGCATGCTGACATTCTGCATCACATGTTCTTCAGTGCATGAAAATGCTGACATACTGCATCACATGTTTGCCAGTGCATGAAAATACTGACATTCTGCATCACATATTCATCAGTGCATGAAAATGCTGACATTCTGCATCGCATGTTCGTCAGTGCATGCTGACATTCTGCATCACATGTTCTTCAGTGCATGTAAATGCTGACATTCTGCCTCGCATGTTTGTCAGTGCATGAAAATACTGACATTCTGCATTGCATGTTCGTCAGTGCATGCTGACATTCTGCATCACATGCTCATCAGTGCATATAAATGCTGACATTCTGCATCACATATTCATCAGTGCATGAAAATGCTGACATTCTACATCACATGTTCGTCAGTGCATGAAAATGCTGACATTCTGCATCGCATGTTCATCAGTGCATGAAAATGCTGACATTCTGCATCGCATGTTCGTCAGTGCATGCTGACATTCTGCATCACATGTTCTTCAGTGCATGTAAATGCTGACATTCTGCCTCGCATGTTTGTCAGTGCATGAAAATGCTGACATTCTGCATTGCATGTTCGTCAGTGCATGCTGACATTCTGCATCACATGCTCATCAGTGCATATAAATGCTGACATTCTGCATCACATATTCATCAATGCATGAAAATGCTGACATTCTGCATCACATGTTCGTCAGTGCATGAAAATGCTGACATTCTGCATCACATGTTCGTCAGTGCATGAAAATGCTGGCATTCTGCATCACATGTTCATCAGTGCATGAAAATGCTGACATTCTGCATCACATATTCATCAGTGCATGAAAATGCTGACATTCTGCATCACATATTCATCAGTGCATGAAAATGCTGACATTTTGCATCGCATGTTCGTCAGTGCATGCTGACATTCTGCATCACATGTTCTTCAGTGCATGAAAATGCTGACATTCTACATCACATGTTTGTCAGTGCATGAAAATGCTGACATTCTGCATCACATGTTCGTCAGTGCATGAAAATGCTGACATTCTGCATCACATGTTCGTCAGTGCATGAAAATACTGACATTCTGCATCACATGTTCGTCAGTGCATGAAAATGTTGGCATTCTGCATCACATGTTCATCAGTGCATGAAAATGCTGACATTCTGCATCACATGTTCGTCAGTGCATGAAAATGCTGACATTCTGCATCACATATTCATCAGTGCATGAAAATGCTGACATTCTGCATCGCATGTTCATCAGTGCATGAAAATGCTGACATTCTGCATCGCATGCTCGTCAGTGCATGAAAATGCTGACATTCTACATCACATATTCATCAGTGCATGAAAATGCTGACATTCTGCATCGCATGTTCATCAGTGCATGAAAATGCTGACATTCTGCATCGCATGTTCGTCAGTGCATGCTGACATTCTGCATCACATGTTCTTCAGTGCATGAAAATGCTGACATACTGCATTGCATGTTCGTCAGTGCATATAAATGCTGACATTCTGCATCACATATTCATCAGTGCATGAAAATGCTGACATCCTGCATCACATATTCATCAGTGCATGAAAATGCTGACATTCTGCATCACATGTTCTTCAGTGCATGAAAATGCTGACATTCTGCATCACATGTTCGTCAGTGCATGAAAATGCTGACATTCTGCATCACATGTTCGTCAGTGCATGAAAATGCTGACATTCTGCATCACATGTTCGTCAGTGCATGAAAATGCTGACATTCTGCATCACATGTTCGTCAGTGCATGAAAATGCTGACATTCTGCATCACATATTCATCAGTGCATGAAAATGCTGACATTCTGCATCGCATGTTCATCAGTGCATGAAAATGCTGACATTCTACATCACATATTCATCAGTGCATGGAAATGCTGACATTCTGCATCGCATGTTCATCAGTGCATGAAAATGCTGACATTCTGCATCCCATGTTCGTCAGTGCATGCTGACATTCTGCATCACATGTTCTTCAGTGCATGAAAATGCTGACATACTGCATTGCATGTTCGTCAGTGCATATAAATGCTGACATTCTGCATCACATATTCATCAGTGCATGAAAATGCTGACATTCTGCATCACATATTCATCAGTGCATGAAAATGCTGACATTCTGCATCACATGTTCTTCAGTGCATGAAAATGCTGACATTCTGCATTGCATGTTCGTCAGTGCATGCTGACATTCTGCATCACATGTTCTTCAGTGTATGAAAATGTTGACATTCTGCATCGCATGTTCATCAGTGCATGAAAATGCTGACATTCTGCATCGCATTTTCATCAGTGCACGAAAATGCTGACATTCTGCATCGCATGTTCTTCAGTGCATGAAAATGCTGACATACTGCATCACATGTTCGTCAGTGCATATAAATGCTGATATTCTGCATCACATATTCATCAGTGCATGAAAATTCTGACATTCTGCATCACGTATTCATCAGTGCATGAAAATGCTGACATTCTGCATCACATATTCATCAGTGCATGAAAATGCTGACGTTCTGCATCACATGTTCTTCAGTGCATGAAAATGCTGACACTCTGCATTGCATGTTCGTCAGTGCATGCTGACATTCTGCATCACATGTTCTTCAGTGTAGGAAAATGCTGACATTCTGCATCGCATGTTCGTCAGTGCATGAAAATGCTGACATTCTGCATCGCATGTTCATCAGTGCATGAAAATGTTGACATTCTGCATCGCATGTTCGTCAGTGCATGAAAATGCTGACATTCTGAATCAGTAAGTGCCAATCTAACTCTCTGAGAAAAGAAAGAGCTGCAAGTAAAAACATTCACTGCTGTCACTGTTGCATCCTTTTTATGCCTCTCTTGCAAAGCAAGGACAGTGTCAGGGTCTAAAACTCCCTCATCATTCATTACTGACTGGTCTGTCAGATTAGAACCAGATAAACAGCAACTGATGAAACCAAAATAAACCTCCTCGGCCCAAATCTAGGGCCCACCACTTTTGATAAGTGTACTCTAAGCAGTAGAAAAGCAGAAAACCGCCTCCTGCTGGGATGATTCACATTTACAGATATGGGAACCATGAACGGTGCATTATGGGAAACATGAATGGTGCATGGTGAGGTGATGGCATGGTGCTTTTATAATTTGGTCAGGAAGCCTGGACTTCAGCTGGATTATACTGCTGTTAAGAAGAATCCCTGGATCTGGAGAAAACTATACCTGGACTTGAAAAATGAAAGAATACATATTCCCAAAGTCTGCAGTTTTCCAAACAGGATATCCTGGCATGCAGCAAAAAAATATGTTATGGTCTCACTATGCAGCATGTATAAACTTTTACAGGTACTTGGTCAGTGAGCATGTATGTCAACCTAGCAATGACGCAAATGATGTCCAAGAGAGACCAGTTACCAGTCGAGTCTCCCAGGGTTTGGTGCTGGGACCTCTCCTTTTTGGTATCTACTTCTCTGAAATAAAAGCCAATATCAAATGTCTCAGGCTGATAGGCTGCAGATAGGAGCAGTTTGCGAATCCCCAAATGACTTAGCCATCCTGCAGGAAGGTCTGTCGCTATTAACTGCTGCCCAAATCATGGACTGAAATTAAATGAGAAAAAATATATCTTTTGAGAAGTCATCAAACCCAGGAAGCTACCACACTGACAGCATGCCCCTAAGAGTTGACACAGTTGTTCAGGATTTGGGAACTTGTGGGGGCAGTGACCTAACTTTTGACCAACATGTGTCCAGTGTCATATGAAAATACTTTTAAACTTCACAACTTATATAAACAAAGAGATTGCGTTTACATCTAAGGATGTCATTGTCTCCCTTTATTCAGCCATCAAGCCAGTTATTGGAGTATAATTCACCCTATGGCATGTATTTATCCAGACACATACAAGAAAACGGCAAAGCCCACATAGATACCCTACTAAAAGGATACAAGGCTGAAACAATGCATCTGATGTTGTCAATCTTCATTCATTCATGACAGTTGGGTTTTGGTTCCATCTTCAGAACAGACTTAGACGTTAAGCCCACGCCAGCCAGAAACTCTCGAGCTAAGGTTACCCATAGTGCCTCTCTTCCTTTTAGATCTCATTTGCCGCGTAGCTTCAAGACGTGTTAGGCCATGCTCTCAAGCTAAGTGTTTCATATTTCTTAAATTTCTTGATATATTTTCTCCTTTACAGCTCCCCTCTTGATATTTCTTCGTGGCTTTAATTTATATCACTGAATTAGTGTGTGAGTATTGTTTTATCTTTTTTTACCTTTTTGGTATTTTCTTCCTTAGTTGGTATAGGGCCCTCCCTTCCCTATTGCCTCTGGTGACTCTCAAATACCATTGTTGGTATTCTTTCCCCTTTCTTCTCTTTACCCTTCTGGGTATTTCTTGCACTACAATTGTTGGTACCCTTTAAAAACATCTTTCACTTGCTCTGTTTTTTCCCTGTTATTGTGTGAGTGATCGTGTGAATGGGCTGTTCATTTTTGTGATTTATCTGATAATGGCTGACAAAAGGTACCACAGGATTTAAACAGTGTGGCAAATGTGGCAAGAAGATGCCCAACTCTGATGGGCATCTTTCCTGCTTGTACTGTTTAGGAATGCCACACTTACAAATTCAGCCTCTGTGCGAGCTCTGCAAGGGCTTTAATGCCCAGACCCTGGCAGACTGTAAAAACAAACTGATCTTAAGGGGGTTGTTAAAAAAACTTTTTTGGAGGCTTTGTCTGAGGCAGAGGTGTCAAAACCTCCTAAAAAAAGAAAGAAGGGGAGGCACTCGGTTCCAGTGTCTCCTCAGTTTCATGAACCAAAATCGTCCAAAGGCCAGGTTTCCATGGAACCAAACTTAAACAATTGAAACTGGTGCAGACAACTGTCTCAGTACTGGAGTCCACGACCCCTTCCACAGTGCCGTCTATTTCCATGGAACAGACTAAAGTTGCCATGGTATCAACCCCTTCCACAGTACCTCAGATCCTCTCGCCACCTATAGTAGTCTCCCCTAAAAAACTGGTCACTTTCACCCCAACACAGGTTTTTGGTACAGTGCCAAAGGTCGAACCCCTACCCAGGACTCTATATTCCCCATCCATTGACCCCTTCGTTGGTCAGCAGCTTAGTCCCTTTATTGATCATCCAGAATCTTCCTTGGGGGATGTCTATTCTTTCCACCAGTAGCCTTTCAGAGCTTGATGTAATTAGACTGGTAGATATGCTCTTGGCACCCAGAGGTATTCCAACCCCATCTAGGACCTCCTTCCCACCTCTCATCTGGAACAGAGTTTTTTTTCTCTACAGACTCCAACTTATCACCCTCCTTTGACCTCCCTGCAGGATTTGGAGCCCTTTGACGCCGACGTCTCTCCTAGTGCCAACTTTCTCAGTACTGATGGTAGATCTCATCTTGGTGCCAGAACACAATCAGTGGACCTTGGCTCAGTTGGAGCCAACCGACCACGAGACAGTGACTTGACTGTCATCTCCGGAATCCCTATTACGGCACCGATTTTCTCCATGGTGCAGTCTACACTTCCGGTTGCTTTGACAGTTCCAAGCCATCTCATGGCTCCTTCTCTGGGGGGCAGGCTCATTGGAGCTGAGTGTTACCCCAGTTCCGAGGTTGTCCTCCTTAATTCTGGGATCCCATCCCTCTTCAGTCGGCCTGCCTTTCAGATTATGGAGAGAGTCATATCTATATATCCTCTGATTCACAGCTGTCACAGTCTACTACATTGGGGCAGTGGGCACAGGAGCAGCAAGACACCCTACTGCTGGGTACCCTCTCTTCAGAGTCATCTTCAGACCTCCCTACTGATAAGCCACCCCATAAGAGATCATGCATGAGGAAGCATGTTGATTCTCCAGAAGAACCTCTCACTGAGGATAAAGATCACAATGAAGGGAAAGGGTCCCCACGGTCACCCCCTGAAGATGTCTCCTTTGGAGACATCCTAGAAATCTTAAAGCAGAGGGGTTACTGAAAGCCCACCAACCCTTTCTCTGAGGAATCTGTCTTCTTGCAGGCTTTCTTTGCCTAACCTTCTACTTCCTGGGTGACCCCACCTGCAGATAAGTTAGTCAAGCTCATTGTGCAGCATGCTTGGAAGGCCCCTGAAACTGTGGAGTCAATACCCCGGACACCTGACAAGATACTCTTCCCCCCAAAGGATCAACCCCACTGGTTCAAGGGTTTAGCGGTAGATGCTATGGTGGTAGCGGCGGCCACGAAGAAGGAACTCACAGAGGACAGCCTTAATTTCCATTCGCCAAAAAGTGAGTCTCGGATGTTGGACAGATTAGGGAAGCGGGTTTATGCTTCAATGACCTTTGCCATACGGTCATTGAATTTATCTGGCATATTTTTCACATCTTCAAAGGGACCTGATCACTGAACTCTCAGGAACCCTAGCAGAGGCAGTGTCTGATGAGGTATGTGACAAGGTTGCCCCCAGCTTGCGACCCTAGAATCCATCTCTAACTCCTCCATGTGGTTGATTGCTCATACAACCAAAGGGGTGGCCAGATCAGCACGCATACGTTTTTCCAGTCCTCAATGACCCTATTCCAGGAATCAGAGGAATGGGAAAATGTAGTTCAGGAAGTCCCAAGAGCCTTTTTGGGACACACTTAGTGAGTTTTCTCCCCGGGGCAGAGGGGGGAACTCATCAGGAAGACGCCGCCCCTCTCATAGCAGATGGGGTCTGCGTAACCAGGGTTCCAGAGATTCTCTCTCTCTCTGGGCAACCCTATCAGTGCCCCTTATGGGTGGCCCAATTGCTTAACTCTGGAGGTAGTCAGGGGAAGATGCTCTCTGCACCACTTAGCCTGGCTCTCAATAACATCAAATTCTTGGGTGCAGAAGATAATTACCAGAGGTTACCATATCCCCTTCAATCTTTATCCAATGCCACAAAGATGAATCTCCGACATTCCACCCAGTCAGAGGGATGCAGCAGCAAAAGAAATTCAAAAGCTGCTTCAAAAGAGAGTCATCCAAACAGTCCCACCAGACCAAATAGGATCTAGATTTTACTAAAATTTCTTTAGTGCCAAAAAAGACAGGGGACTGGAGGCCAATTCTAGACCTCAGTTTCTTGATCAAGTTTGTCCAACAGGCAAAATTCCGGATGGTCACAGTTCAGTCTATCCTTCAGTTTCTGGAGAAAGACGACTGGATATGCTAGATAGATCTTCAGGATGCGTATTACCACATAAAACTGTGGTAAGCGCTCCAGAAGACTTATTTATTTTTATTTTACATTTGTTGACTGGGCTAGTCCAACTGGATACATGTCCATTTTCAGTGGAGGCCCTGGGAGAAAACCTCCAAAAAAAAAAAAAAAAACACACCATCATTTATAATATGAGACATTTACAAATACAGCTAAATGTACAGATAATCATTCCATTCATTACATTTTGTTGCATTTCTGTAAACAGAATCATGGTACATTTCAGCTATGGTTAGCCATGCAAATATTTTGCTAATAAAAATTTAGTATAAGAAAATACTTTCATTATAGTTGACAGAAAAAAAGTAGGTAGCTTATACACTCTCTTAGTAATTAACAGAAAAGTAACTAGTTTGTACAGTAATGGCAATAAATACTTTGAGAATTTAGCGGTAGTTAGTGAGGGTTAGAACAAGGGCATAGCCACTGTGATTTAAGATATGGCTTCAGTTTTACTTTTAAATAGTGTTGTCGAGGTAATGGTGATTAGGTCTTTTGGGAGGGAGTTCCAGGTTTTTCCAATTATATTGGCGAACAAGGAGTCACCAGCCAAGTTGTTAGCTTTACCTATTTGTACGTTTAGTTGATGAGCTCTCGGTCTTGAGGTTGTTATAGGGGTGATTAGGTTAGTAAGTATTAGTGTGTTAGTAGGTTGGTACAGGATCTTGTGGGCAACTGTTAATTGATTAAATTGTATTATATTTGGCAGGTCTAGCCATCCTAGCTGTTTAAGATCATCACAATGATGGGTTCTGAAGGCAGATCCAGTTGCAAATCTGGCAATATTATTGTAGGAGATTGCTAGTTTGTTGATATTGTTTTTACATAGTTTCGTATATATAGGCGAGGCATAGACAAGGGTAGAGATTAAGTGGGTACGGGCAATGGTGGTCCTTGCTAGTGGTGACAAAAAGGATTTAATCCTATATAGGGATCCTAGTTTTTTGTTGACTGTTTTTATAGTAGTATTAATATGGGAATCAAAGGTAAGGTTGTTGTCAATTAGAACCCCAAGAAGTTTAGTAGTACAATCAGTAGATATAATAGTGCAATTGCTTGATGTGACAGTAAAATTTAGTGGGGAAGCCCTACGTGTGGGAGTGAATAGTAACAGTTTTGTTTTTTTGGGATTCAGAATGAGGCATCGATGTAGAAGCCATTTCTCGACTGTGTTAAACACATTTTGGGTTATGGACTGTAGGACAGATGACGAGGTGGCAGAGCATATTAGCGTGGAATCATTCTCCACTTCCAGCTGGAAGCCAATCATTATCAATGTTGCACACTGCACTTTGGTCTCACCACCTCCCAGCGTGGTCACCAAATGCATGGCTGTGGTAGCAGCTCATCTAATGCTACCAGGATTCCGGGTGTTTCCATATTTAGACGACTGGCTCCTTACCGCCCCCACCAGGCATCTACTCCTTCATGCCTTATACTACATTCTAGAGCTGGCAGACTTCTTAGGTGTCTCAATAAACAAAGAAAAGTCAAAACTGGCAACCACTCAAAGCATAAAATTAATTGGAGCAACATTCGACACAATATCCTATGTGGTTGCTCTACCTCTTCACAGACTTCAGAAGTTAAGGTCACAGCTTCGAGTGATACTCTCTCAAGACAGTCCCAGGTCACTTAGTCTTACAACTACTAGGATCATGGCAGCGACAATTGCCCTAGTTCCCCTGGCGAGGTTTCACTTGAGGCTGCTTCAATGGCTCCTAGCATCACAGTGGTCTCTGTTAACACACCTGATGTCTTATCCAATCCACATAAATCAATGCAGGCAGGATTTGAACTGGTGGATGAAGTTAGAAGAAGAGTTATGGAGTTGCCCCTTTTCACCCCCACAGCCCAAAGCCATAGTGACCACAGATGCATCCCTGATAGGGTGGGGGTGGGGGGTATTTTCAGAGAAAGACAGACCAAGGCACTTAGTCCCCCTTACAGACCAATTTGCATGTCAGCATCCTAGAACTGAGGGCAGAGCTTTTAGCGTTGCAAGCATTCCAATCTGCCCTTCCATCTGGGACAACTGCTATCCAATCAGACATGTTCGTCGTCTGGTACATCAACAAATAGGGAGGAACCAGATCCTATCCGTTATGTCAGGAAGCCCTGAGAGTATGGCAATGGGCGATCACCTCAAACCGCTTTCTGACAGCAACTCACATTCCTGTAAGTTCCAATGTGATTGCGGACAAACTGAGCAGATGCATTCTTCTGCTTCACGAGTGGTCTCTCAATCCCATAGTATTGACAGAGATCTTTCATCATTGGGGTCAGCCTTGCTGTGATCTGTTTGCATCTCCCATGAACTACAAATGCAGCAGCTACTTCACCCTAATCCCCCCTCAGGGGGAGTCCCTGAGAGATGCTCTTCTACATGATTGACCCCCAGGACTGCTTTGAATGCCTTTCCTCCCATTCCCCTAATACCCCAGTTCTTGAAGAAATCGGAACGGGTGAGAAGCAAAGCACCCTATTGGCCCTGTCAAGTATAGTTCCCTTTTCTTTGGCCTCAACTAGTTCACCGTCTGTGGACTCAACTCTGGGACTCCTGTCTCATCCACAGGGGCTGGTCCATCCAAACCTACCAATTCTCAAGCTGACTGCTTGGTACCTCCACTTCCGGTAATTGCCAGGCAGAATAATCTGTCTTCCCCAGTACAAAAGATACTTCTGGGTTCCCATAAACTGTCCACCAGGAAACATTATCTTAGTAAATGGAACAGATTTGTGATCTGGTCTCAAGGAGAAGGGCTAGACTCCTTTTCAGCCTCAATTAAATAAGGTGTTGGAATAGTTGTCAACTTTACTCCAAACAGGAGCTTCAGCTTCTACTATTAGAGTTCATTTTGCAGCTGTCTCCAATTTCCATAACGGCTTTGATGATTTCTCCCTGATATTTCACCACCTCTGCAAAACCTTCCTAAAGGGAGTTATGCATTTAAAGCCATCTTTTAGAGAGCCCATTAAACCTTGGAATTTGATGTTAGTCTTACAAACTTTGATTCATTAGCCCTTTGAGCCAGCAGCCACCTGCAATATGCTGCTTCAGACTCAAATATTAACCAGTCTATTGACTTGCCAGTTTTCTTCCCAAATTTTTCAAACAAAGGAGAATATTGTTTGCATTTGTTGACTGTACATAGACAATTATGTTTTTACTTGGACAGAACAAAATCTTTCAGAAAATCGGACCAACTGTTCCTGTCCTTTTCAGGTCCTCGACTAGGCAAATCAGTTTCCAAAGTCACCTTGTCGAAATGGTTGAGAGATTGTATCACCTTTATTTATCATCAAAATAAAATTAGTTTATCAACTGAAGTCAAGGCTCACTGTACCAGTTCAGTTTCCACTTCGGTGGCCTTTCACTATAGAGTCTCCATGGATGATATTTGCGCAGCAGCTATTGTGGGCTACCCCTCATACCTTTATCACTCATTATAAATTGGATATGGTCTCCAGGGGAACAGCATCCTTTGTCCCTATGGTGCTCAGGAATATCCTTCCACAGGGCCTCCTGGGACAAAGTAGCTAGAGACTCTGTCCCAACTGTCATGAATGAATGAATATCGACAACATCAGATAAAGAAGTTATGTTCTTACCATAATGTTCCATCTGTGTTGACATCCCACCCTCCTACCCCCTCCAAAGGCACCTACTGGTTCAGAACTGCTCCTGGTTCAGTAGTAACGCAGCTGCTCAGACAAAACTTCCGCTTTTTGGTTTCTAAAGGCAAACTCGATCTGAAGGGAAGGGAAGAGAGGGACTGTGGGTAACCGTAGCTTGAAAGTTTCTGGCTGGCACGAGCTTGCTACAATGGCGGAGTTGGCTTAGAGGATGGAACCAAAACTCAACGGTCAAGAATGAATGAAGACTTACAACACAGAAGGAACGTTATGGTAAGAACACAACTTTTTGTTACATGGACCGACTCAAAGCCCTGTTGCTATACATGGTATTCAACAGGCTGTTAATAGGTGACCTGTGTCTGGTACACAAGACATCCTCTGACCCGTTACAGCTGGATTTCCATCATATCAGCAAGTCAAGTGGCATCAGAAATGCTCAGTCTAGGTATCTGAACCTCTTCTGCAACATCAACAGAACAGTTTGGAGGGACAAGTGCATCTCTCAGAGGATACCACTGCTCTGGAACAGACTCTCCATCCACCTAAAACAAAGTTCATCCCTGTTTTTCTTCAAGTGCAGCTAAGACCTATGGATGAATAACAGAAAATTTACCTCAGGACCACCCCCTGTACTACGAATGGACAGAGGTGGCTCCTAAATGTGTTAGCCGTACATGGGTCCCTCAAATTATCTATGGTATGATCCCAGTTATTCTCACTAGAAGTAATATATAATTATAGACAATGGAATGGGTAATGCCTATCCAACACCAAATGGGATAGGTTAATTTAAGCACCAAAAGGGAAACTGGCTAGGCTTAGAATGGCCTGCAAAGGCAGCTAGTCTAGTGCTTACCTATGAACCTATGTGGGTGCTAGTTATCAAAAGATACTTTACTGCATTCTCATTCATCCACCAACAGAAAGTACAAAAACTTCCAATGTCAACAGCAGTCAAGTGAAAGACAGAAACCCCAAATGTATGTATGTGCATGTGTGTTTGGGCATGCATGCTTGTGTATAACAGCAGTGTAGAGGGAAGTGCCTCAACCACCTCTAGGGAGTGAAATATCACTCCAGGGAAAGTGACTGATTGGTCGAGAGTCAGACCTAATAGTTAGTAACAGGGCTGCAGACTTCTGTTGAACAAATACCGTTCTTATGGAAATCTCTTATAAGAGAGAGGAATTCAGATGATTGTAACCTAAATCTTAGTCCCAAGAGCTCATACTGACATGCATCTCTCTGCTCAAGCTCTTTTTTTTTTTCAAAACACCTTTACTGAATTATCACTTGTGACATAAGCAAATTTACATCCATATAAAAGTAATTGCACTATAATTACCTTAAACATTTTACTTCACATATATTGCTATATATCACATAACCTAAGCAACATTACATACTTTTTTCAATTCCTGCCTTTTTTTAAAGAAACATCTTTATTAAATCCTAGTTGCAAACATTTTACATCACAAACCATACTGGCACTCCCAGTTGCAAACATTTTACATCACAAACCATACTGGCACTCCCAGTTGCAAACATTATACATCACTTATAATCTACCAATCTTTTTCAGTCAAACATTACATGGCTCATTTAAGTCCTGATGCCTTTTAAACCTCATTCTGCCCTTGTATGTAATGTTTCCAAAATTCCCATTTGTTGCTCGTATCCTTTTCTAAAGACCTCAGTTCCAGTTGTTTTATCTCTGTTACTATATTCACTACTTCTAGTGTAGCTGGTTTAAATTTTAATTTTCATTTTCTAGTAACTGCTTTTTTGTCATCCACCATTATTAGGCACAGCAAGGCCTTACCATGCCTAGGCAATTCTGATTCTGTATCATAGCTCAAAAAATCATCTCCCTCGTCAGACCAATCTATCTACCCAGCATCTCAGACAGTGTCGTTAAAGTCCACCAGTCCACCTCACTCCCAGAAAATATGCTCCCAATTACCTCTTTCTTCCCTGTCACACCTCCAACATTTGCAGTCTGAGGAAAAATTCTTTGGAGTCTACTCGGAGAATAGAAATACCTATGCAGACATTTTCAGGCAAAAATCCTAATCTAGATTTTGTTATATATTTGGGAGACGTACATATATCCTCCCATTGTTTCTTTATGAATTGCTTATCCACTCTCTCTTCCCAATCCTTTTTAACCTCCTCTGATTGATTCTTATAGTCTGCTCAAGTTCTTTGCCCTTCAATGGGGAGATACATAAAGAAACTGGCTTAGTGGATATCAAAGAACCAAGAAACAGTACTAGAGGCACAGCAGCTACACTGGAAATCAAGGCATGGTCAGACCTGGAGCACTTAGGCCTGTCCATCCTGTGCATGGCATCTGCTGATGCACATACTAGACCCAAGCTTCACACTGGTCAGAAAATTCTGCTCACTTCAAAACAGCAGCAAAGCCATGAGTAGCAAGGATAACATTAAGCCTCGGATACTTTAATTTTCTGAAGGCTGAATTAAAATGTTGGCAGTGATGGCAATTAGGGACATCACGTTTTGTCCCCAAGCAGAAAAGAATGCCTCTAATGATTCTGATGGGACACATAAGGGGAACCTAAAAATACTTCAGTAACTTGAAAGGTTTCCGAACTGGATATGAGCACGTCCCCGTGACTGTGACTAGTAAAGGAACTACTAGTGTGACTTAAATGAACCGACACCAATGAGGCATCGACGTCTCCAAGCTCAGGAGCAGCGATACTGGTACGCACAAACATGTCATAAACGTAATGCAATTCTATTCCAAATGTAGACATTTTTGGTGTAATATTAAAATTCTTAAAGTTACATGGGTGCCTTTAAACTCCAAATTAAGGCTGCAACCAACTTCTCAACCACTAGTAAAGCAAACCAGGCATTTTCTAGCCTCTCTGTCCTCTAAAGTAAACATTTTGGAGTGCTTTCTACAATACACTGACCTTCATCAGGTCATATGAACCTAACTTCATGCATACTCATTTTTAAAAACACTACTTTCACTAACACTTCTGATCTGACACCTCCAATATTTTTCTTGGATAGTAATGTTTACTATTTCAGTCAAAAAAAAAAAAAAGAAGCTACTTCTCCAAGCCCCAATGGCCTTCTTCCTGTTTTGGTATTTCTTTTCATTCCCAGTCCTTCCTCTACTGTCGCCTACTAGCTACTTGTGATATTCTCTCTACTTCCTCATTTTGTTAATTTCCAGTCGCCTATGCTGCTAGCTACGATAACGCCAATCTCCCTGCAGCTGGCCTTGACACCATAAGCCAGTTTCCTGGTATTTGGTCTTGTTTCTCTTGTACTGGTATTGAGATACTGTAGTACAGTCACTGGTTGCCAGCTGTGCTCTGGCTTCTACCCCTCATGTCTTTTTTGATTTGCATAGTACTATGTCAAATATTCTGTCATTCCTACTGTAATCGTGTACGAGATGTTAAAATACTTCCTTGCTAACAACCTCAAAAATTTAATTTTACTTCCCACTTTTGATGTGAGAATGTACTGCGGTGGTGGTGCGGTAGTGTTGTCGCCTCACAGTAAGACGTTGTCCTGTTCGATTCTCAGTTAAAGCGTCTTCTGTGTGGAGACATGCGTGAATGGGTGTACCTTCGTTGAAGGTTGTGCGTCAGAGCTGGCAACTCGGCACGTGAAAATCTACTGCCAATCATTAGCGGACTGGAGTTCTGCTGTGGCGACCCCTAACTGGGAAAAGCCGAAAGACACAACAACTTTTGATGTGAGAATACTCCAGTTTACTTCATGAAGACTAAATACTCTCATCTACCTGATTGGCCATTTGTTATCCTTCTTCAGTTCGTCATCTCTCCATGAAGAATCTGACGACCTGTAGATTGTGTTTGCCAAGTAGCAGACTCCATTTCCACATTCACTGTTAAGCCTTTAACATTTAAAAGTCTCTGCTCCCCTCCGTTCTCAATGTTCTCCTTTTTCCCTTCTCTTCTTCCACTTCCTGAATGTTCCATTCCCTACACAGCCACTCTGTCCTGGACCATTTTCAGCTATGACTCAGGCTGCAAGGGCAAGGCAAATACAAGATACAAGGACAGTTTAGAGTAGACAATCAAACAGCAATTTTTTTTTTTGGGGGAGGGGGGTTGAAAGAAGAGAGAATACCTAGGAAGAACCTACATACAGAGAGGGAGAAAAAGTAAACTCCACCAGTGAGTGGAGTTCAGGACTTTAATTCCACTCGCAAACTTTGAGGAAGAGATTTTTAAACACGAAACCACCATGCTGAACAATAACATCTTGCCCTTTTCATTAATAAATAGTTCAACATTGCTATGCCCCATTCCAACAGTTCAGTTATTCCTACATCTCCTTTACGTTTCACTTTTCTACTATAAATTCCTGCAATCTGTCATTTCCTAACTTACTTGGCAAACCTAAGCATCAGATGCTACCATTCTAATCTCTACGTCAGTTCTGTACATCTTCCTCTTTCCCCTCCCTTCTGTCCCCCTCTTTATTCTAGCATGCCTCCATAGTCAGCCTCCTCAGTTTCTGCTTTTCTTCTTTCTCCACTTTCCATCTCAGTTCACAGAGTCATTTTAATATACCCTTCCAACCTCATTTCATAATCCATCCACGGCATTTCACTGGTAGCTACAATCAAACTCTGCCTGCAATTCAAACCAGTTATACCACCGTGCACTTCAGAACACTGAACTACAGCTGCAGGGCAAGAATTTAAGAAATGTGCAAGAACAGAAGGTCATTAATTTGAACATGTAATTTCACACCAACACTAAGCAGTCAATGAAATACAACACAACAGATTCTTTGTCAAGTTCTACGCTATAAATACAATCAATTAGTAAGCAGCAGTGCCCCTGGGCAACGTAGAAACATTCTGTTGGAGAAGACTTTGTTCTTAACCCAGTGAAACAGGCAGGCAGGATGCATATGCAAAAACCACAAAGAATATAAAATGTGACACACTAAGTCCTCTATCTGAAATGAGTGGCATGGCCATCCAATACAAATGAGATGAGCACTCGCACACCTGTCAGATCTTACATGAATGTATGTACCTCTGAAGTGATTAACATCTAGTAAGGCCTTTTAGTAGCAGACAATAGCAATCAACAGCAGACAGAAGCCATAGCTGCAAATTAAAAAAAAAGCATGAAAGTGGCAAAAAATCTCAGTGTTAAGGATAGGGATCCAAGCAAAAGTGCTTGGTACAGGTAAACAACAAGGAAAAGGAGTCCACACCAATGGCTACGTTCTCGAAGTAAGGAGTGAAATCAGCAATGACAGAAGAGCAGTATAACACTTCTATCTCAGCTACAGGCTGCCTGACTTCCTAATGACAAAACACAATGCAAGTAGAAATCCATTTGCAAATTGTCTGCTTGATAGTTCCAGTTCCTCCTTATCCAAAGTAGAGAGAAAACTAAATCTTGTCTTCCTGAACTCATGGACGGAAGAGGTAAAACCACAACTTCTGGTGCACACGGAGCACAAAGTCATGGCCTCACATTCTACTCCTGGGAAGAAGGCTTGGAAGTAAATGCACTGGCTGAGAAAATACTGTCTAGCAAACAGAAAATATTGTGTAGTATGAAATGTCCTTAGTAACCTAATATTCATTTTTAAACACTGGTACTGTAATTTTCTTATGAACCAAATCTTTAATTGGTGAGCACATAAAATCCATACTGATTTTGATGCTGGTTTTGATTCACATTTACGAAGTTCAATTTAAATTTTAATTTTGTGCAATGTGGACAGACAAAGATAGGAAATCCAAACCTTATTTTTCTCATCACTTAGACTAGGCTGGTTGCAAACTACCTGTCTGCTACTTAACTAGCTGTGAAGGAAATTGTACATTGGGATTTGTCCTTAGATACAAGTTTATGTACATTTTCAAAACCTGCTGAAGTTACTTGTTATTTTTCCCACACCTCCCTCACCATGTCCTTATTTTCTTAAACTTGGTGGATTTTAATGGGTCTATACTTCTGACTGCAAGTAAAAATTGCTGTTGTCAACTGAAGCAAGTAGCTGAAAGCACAAGAAGCAGATATAATGGGCTTCAGTGGAAATGTAGCAGACCAATATATGCCATACACAGGGCAGCTAATACAGCTGGTGGTGAGCAGAAAAGACAGGCATGGCACTTACATTTGGTGTAGGTTAGGGGTAGCATTAAAGGACCTTCAGGGAAGAACCAAGATGTAGTGTGGTGAAGAATCTCAGAAGGGTGGTATGGGAACTAGTGGGCTGGTGGAAAGGACAGAGAGCAGGAAGTTAAGAAAAAGACAAGCTGAGGTAGTCAGAGGGAAAGCAAGGTATGGCTGGGGACAAGTACCAAGTGAGTGGACAGACAGGGGAAAAACAGATAGGGGGAGGTAAGAAGCTGGCCTAGGGCAGTCCAATGGGATAATGACACAAGGCAAAGGGACGAGAAAGTGGTACACAAATAGTAACAGAAGGTGATAACATGATATTACCTGTAATTGAAAGTCCAGAAAATCCAGTAGACACCTTAGATACAGCACGTATATATCATCAAAATCTTAATTATATTAAATTAAAAGATATGGATTTAGGAGATGATGTAATCTCTGGAGCAGGTATTGTCTCTTGGTACGGGGCTGCAAAAGCCATCTGGGAGCTGAAAAAACTACCTAAACTAGTTGAGGTATTGGCAAATGCCACTTTCAATGCAGTCCTTGACATTACTGTCAAAATGACAGCAATACGAACTATGGTTTTGCAAAATCGAATGGCATTAGATTACATATTAGCATTGCAAGGGGGTACATGTGCTTTAATAGGAGAACAATGTTGTACATTTATTCCAGACAAAACAGAATCTGTAAAAGCACATTTAGAAGTAATTGCACAAGTGTCTCAACATACTAAAAAAAACTGGAATGATGACTGGAGTGAATGGTTTAGTAATCTATTTACAGGATGGACAGGAAAAATCACTGTATTTTTAATTTCTTTTATTGTTATTGTAATGCTTGGTTGCATATTATTTACATGTATTAAAGTCTGCTTAGCAAAAGCTAGTCAAGTTACTGTTGTTAATTGTCATAATAAAAAAGTATTACCAAATAATGCTAAATTTATTTCTCTAGTTTAAAATAAAAAAGAGGGAATTGTTAGAGTGTGCTCAACAATATACTAAGGTTGAAAGTAACTTTGCTACAATTATGCAACATAAATAAGGTATAAGATAAAGCTTGCTTAAATGTAGAAATAGAGTTTAGTAATATGTAATCAGCATCCATACTAAATTACCATGGCTTGGAAAAGGAATCTGCTGAATGGACATTTTTCCCTTACAGACTTAAAAACAGGATGTATGCAAGAGCAAAAATGCAAAATCTGCTTTTAAAGAACACTGACATGTTTTTCTGCATATAAAAGAATGGACACAATATGTTTCCTTAAATAACAGGACATGTTTATGACACTGTGACAATGTGTTTCCTCAAAAACATGTTTTTCTGCATGGACAACAGGACACTGTTATCAGCATTGGCAAAAGAACAGATGTTCTTATACAAAGATCCAAATAGAATACAGGATGTTCACACCGTCAGAAAAGCTGGTCTCTTACAAGACATTGTTAAACAAGGAAGCTTAAAAATAATATTATCAAGTCAGCAGTTTGCATCAGCATCTGCAACAATTAGTATTGTTTCTACAGGATGAGCAATTCTCCAAAATAGAAAATCAAGAGGAAATGTATATGTTTATGCATGACTAAAAGTGTATATAAAGAGCTGTATAAATCCAGTTATGTTAGAGGTATGGTAGGGACTCATTTGTCCTGAGGTAAATGTTGTATCTCTCACATCATCTGTACTATATGAGAAGTAAAGCTGGAACAGTACTTTAAGCTGCAACGTTAGTCCGTTTGATTTATTATAAAAAGTTATTTGTTACTGCTCTAAAGTTGATGCTGCAAAGTATATTCTCTCATCAGTGTATATTCTGCAAGTTTCTGTAAGCAACAGACTGTAAATGCAAATATAACCAGACTTTGAATTTTAGCAGAATCCAGCCGGCAAGACTGAGTGTCTTAAGAAGACTTCAAATCCATCACACCAAGCAGTAAGCTCAATATAATTTTTCAGAGAGGAGGAAGCTATCAAAGGAAAAAGGGGACTAAAAGGAAAACAAATATGAGAAAGCAGCAGTAATAAACAGTGGCAAGGTCTTGCAGGAAGACTACAAGAGGGACAGGAAAATTATCAAGTATAGCAAGAAAGGGTAACAACTACCATAGACAGTATGGAGTGATGCAGGTGGGGTAACTAGAGTGGGAATGATGTAATTAGCAGTAGTGACAAGAAGCAAGAGGACAGCAAGTGTACTTACAGAGAGGATGTCCGGTGATTGCATACTCAGTCTTCAAGGAGATTAAGAAGATGCCTGGCAAGGAAGACACTTAGTATGTCATGGAAAAGGATGACCAAAATGATTGATAATGGAGGAAGGGTGGACCATGTCTGTATATTTGTGATGCATGCAAGCATGAATGACTGACGAGAAGAGATAGTTAAGGCGAACAGGAGCATGTCTAGTGAGAAGGCTGATATACAACAGGGGATGGAGGCAGCATTTTCAGAAGAGTGCCCTGTGTTGGATGTTAACATGCCAAAGAAGGAAAAGATAAGAAGTATAGTACCCGGCTACAGCAGTGGACAAAGGAAAATAGTTTGGTAATGGCAAAAGAATGCGACAGGCTTCATCTTAACTCACATGAGACAACAGTGCTCAAGACTGGCTGGAAAAGAAGACAGAAATGAGAAAGAGATGGACAGTTACTTAGGCACTAGGCAGATGCAGACAAAAGGTATAGTAGAGTCAACAAGGGTGACTTGCTGTAAAGCCAAGTAATATTACTATGCAATGCATGGACTCCTGTAAGGAAGAGAATGCACTCCAAGTAGTGATGGAGAAGGAAAGATAGACACTGCAGGCCCATAAGAAAAATGAAACACACAGGTGTTAATTTACAAATAAGGTAGGGCATTAAATGTGAAGTCAAAGAGAAGAAGAAACACTTCCCAATGAAGAGGCAAGCAAGTAGGAAGGGCCATAACTGTGGGCAACTGCCCTGCAATTTAGGGTACAGGAAAGTGTTTGGGGGGGGGTTGGAGGATCACAGCAAATTCAAGAAGCACTTAATGTAGGAAGTAGATGAGCCAATTCCAAAGGGCCTTGGGAATCTGGCTAGCATTCTGATGGATCCCTTGATAGAGACCTTTAACAGATCATCAGTCAGTGCATAAATGTCTAAAGAGCAGCAGACAACAAGAGTGTTCATCATGGTTTGGGAGAGACCTGTAGAATTACAGTCCTGTTGGCTTAAAGTTGGTGGCAGGAAATCTCATTGAGAAAGTTATGAGAAAACATCTGCTTGATTTAATAAACAATGATCAGGACAAAAACCAGCATGGGTTTGATCATCAAAAGAACTACCAGTTGAACATGATCCAGTTTTTTTTTTTTATGAGTGGGTTACAAGAGAACCTTACAGGGAGGTAACAGTATATGTGGATTATATGAACTTCAATAAGGCTTTTGATTTGGTCCTTGACAGGTGGCTTTTGGGAAAATGCAGATATCTGAGGCAGAACTTGACTGCAGCATAACTGCAGGGTAAGGCACAGAGTTATGATGGCAGGGACAATGTCAGGAATAAGGGGAGTGAGTACTGAAGTACAGCTGGTGA
This sequence comes from Protopterus annectens, assembly GCF_019279795.1. Classification (NCBI taxonomy): domain Eukaryota; kingdom Metazoa; phylum Chordata; order Ceratodontiformes; family Protopteridae; genus Protopterus; species Protopterus annectens. The sequence continues at coordinate 1,143,062,278 of NC_056748.1, read as the reverse complement.
GAAGTTTTTGGATACAGCAGTCTATTTTGTTTCATTTCAGACATAGCCTGCACTGGTGGTGTAGGGGGAGAAAGCCTTGACTACAGCCCAGGGGACTAGAGTTCAATTAACTGTTCTGGCACTTCATTATGTAGGCATGAAGGATGCACATGCCTATTTTGGAAGGGGGAGGGATGCGCACACACTTGGGGCTCACTTGCATAGTTTGATTTCCCTGTTGCAGACCTGGAAATAACTGTACTGTGTTGCCTGAGGGTGGGCAGGTCATCCTAATGATGTCAGCTCCTTGTGGAATTCAGAGGCAGTTCAGCGCTTACACCCATCAACTCCCTTTCAGGGTGTTACTTGGTATGCTTAAAGGTGGGGAGGGAATAAGGAAAAACAGTCCCTTGCAGCAGTATGACGTTGACCCAAGATGCCTTAAATCACCCTACTGGCTCAGTCCGTAGCTGCAGCAAGTCCAGGTGAAGGTGGAATGGACTAGCAAATCCAGAGACGAAGGACATGCAATGTGAGCAGCTGATGGTCAGTTGTGAGGGCTCCCAAAATATCTCCAAACAATATTTTCATTTCAGCCATAAATGGGAGAAAAAAGACAAACAGAAGCCTCTTTACGAAATACACAATGAGCAGTGCAGCATGTGAGGAAAAATCTAACAACTTGAGAGGCTGAACAAATGGGAAGGAAGGTGGCAGTTATCGCTCACTGCAGAAAAATGCAAAGTACTGTACCACAACAGCTATGTTATGACATATTGGTAAGGGGGAGTAGAACTAATGAGAACAGAGCAGGTGAAGGATGCAGGGTGTACATCACACCTTGCATGGACTACCAATGACACACAGAGGGCACTGGAAGCAACAAAATGCCAAAAGGAAAGAATACAAAAAGAGAGTAATGCTCACTCGACTGAGATCTTGTCAAAGAACACCAACATCACTGATGCAGTTTTGATAGCCATACAAGGAAAAGGACATCTAGTTGCAGGATGCGATTCACAGGAAAGCCACTATGAGACTCAGGGGAATGCTGTGACCAGACTAAAGGAACTACAGCTCTTCTTTCTTCAGAGCAGAAGGCACAGTAGGGCATGACACTAATGCAGAAGAAGATAGCAAAGAAATGTGAAGGGGTCATCCTGATGGTCAGGATTATTTAGTCCCTAGATCACTGAAAACAACATTTAAATAGTGTGTGCTACCTATAGGATGCAAAACTGAAATGGGTGGTGGACAGGAAATCTATAGAGGTACTCAGGAAAGCCTAGAATGTGGCGAAAATAAGAGGTGAACTGAAGTTAGTGGGAAAGCAGAATGTTAAATACATGGAACAGGATGTAGCCTTGTTTACAAATTAGTTGGTTCCCTTCATCCTGTTACATTCACTGATGATTAACTGGAACTGTAACTTGAGCTGCAAAGGAGCAAGATATTTGGAGCTGCTGTTTCTCAGCAAAATGACTGGTATTGGTAAAGCATTGTCAGGAGAACAGCCTTGTAGTCAGTAGTGCTGGAGCACTTGTGCAGCACAAAGTTATTTATTTTTTTGGGGGCATCTCTGACCAGCAAGTTTGAAAGAACTTCTTTGGCAAAGAAGGAAATGTAAGCCCAGTCCTTGTCTGGAAATTCATACATCGTTTTTTTAATACTCTCAAACATCATCATCAGGTAAGCACATCATGCTTCACCCCAGTCCCAGACACAGTCACTTCAAGTGTGCAACAAACACTGGATGCCCACTCAGCATAATGTAAAGGATGATAGACTAGAAAGGTCACACTATTTATCATACACGGTTGCTTTTTCAATGAAGTCTTCCATCACCTCTGAAGCCATGTGCTCAGCAGAGCTACATGGTGACAGTAATTCAGGAGTAGAAGCCAGGAAGTAATCATTATACAGCCTCATACCACTTCCCAGGTTAAAATCACAGATCTGCTTAGATAATGTCCTTAACTGGTTGGCTTTACTCAACACTATAAAGGCAAATATGGTACTTGGGCACTGCTACAATCCATTTTCAAATTATTTTGAATGAGGGACAGCCATCTGGATTTTGCTTTTTCTGTACAAGAGCTGGAAATACTTCTCAGTGACAGGATGATGGTTATGGGTTATGGCCCGTGCTTTTCCTCCTGTCAAGACTTTCTATTTCTGAAGGTATTAATCAGCTCTTATACAACTGTTTTAACTTGAATTATTTGTTTATAGTATAGTGAACATCTTTGTACATAGTTAATTGTCTTTTTTATCTTTTATATTAGTATGTTGTTTTCACCTATTTTATCATAAAATATGTTCAGTTCTATGTTAATAACTGTATGTTTCAGTAATGACTTTAATAAAACTTACTTAAAAAAAGACTTTCTATTTCTATCTGAAAAATATTACTTGGATATTAAACATCTTATTCCTCTCTTAGTTTCTTCCATCTCTAACAAATGCACCTGGTGAGATGTAGGGGCAGTGTATGCATTGAAATGACAACAGAGGACATCCCCTCACTTTTGCAAAAGGGTGTTCCCTCTAGGCAACCCTGATCCCGAGGCATGCACTGTGAACTTTCCAGTCACCACCAGGAAGTTAGCACTGCCCAGTGTACCCCCTTGTATGAGCAACAGCTTCCACTCAGGTAAGGCAAGTTAGCTTTGCCCCTTCACGTATCTTCTCCATGCCTGGCTCCTCCAGTGTCGGAACCAGTACTCGAACCCAGATCACCTGGGATGTAGTCAGTAAGCAGTATCCTGCACCATGGTACCAGGCTAATGTACTGCAGTTTAGTGCTCATGTTTTAGGTACTCAAATACTGAGGTAAATAAACATGTAAGGTTTAAAGCAGATTTCCTTTGATCCTACCCCTCTGGCACTACAGAAACCGTAATTAACATCCTTGTCCACTTTCTGTCAAAGGTACAGGATATGCTCCTTAACTGTCCAGTGACTTTTAAATTATATACAATGGCTGTTGAACCTGCTCTCTTCATGTGTGAAGTACAGGCCATAGAACTTTTGAAGTGGAAATTATTATGATTTAATTTAGTTGATAATAGGTCTCTCATGCATTTGTTTGAAGTTACTCGATACCACTGAAATGTAAATTAGGTAAATCATCCTCCATGGAGAGGGTGGCAGGTATAGTGACAATGAAGATGGTGGAGGAAACTCTCACTGGTTGTCGTCATTGTTACAGATTCCATCCTGCTACAAGGAAGCCTACTTCTTCTACTATTGTTGTCAACGTATGCCTCTCCACATTAGTTGTTTCTTCTGGAACTGCATGTTTTCTTCATATAGTGTTATACTTGTTTGGTAACTCAGAAATAAAGGGTTCAGTGAGGAAATTCCTGAGATAGACTGCTAACGGAGAATGAAACATCTGTCTAATGTTTTCCATATTCTTCACATCACCTACCAGCTTTACAGCTTATTCTATGAAGGAACCCCAAAAAAGCACAAGTTTATCTGACAAGGTATCTAAAAGACAACTTCTAACACCCTCAGGGAAAGAATGATTCCTTAGCCATGCATGCCGGCACAGGGCAATCTCAGATGCAGTCACCCTGATGGCAATATGACATTCATTTGAGGGAGAATCACCAATGTAGCAGCTCTGACCAGTTGCCAGTTTGCATCTGGATCTTACCCAATGTCCATTAGATGTTAAGGCACAATACAACTCCTTACTACAAACTTTGCATTCCAACAGACTTAATAATGAATTGAACAAAAAGCATTTACTGTGAGAATATGTATCTACCTTCCTGTATGAATGAGTGGTTCTAACTCTCACAATTTAAACTGATTTGAGTGTCAGCTTCAGTTTGGCTGAATGCTATTGCATGACAGATATAATGATTACTGTTAGTATGTATAACATTTACAGCCTTTGAAGGCTTATTGTCAAGGTGTTAGTTTCTTTTTAACTTTTAATAAAACTTAAGTTTTATTGAAGACCCTATGATTCTTATTGTGTTGTTTCAACATACACTTCTTAAACAAAGGTCCCCTGATGCAAAAGCAGCAGACATTTTTGTTTCAAATTCTACATCTGAGTGAACACACAAATCTTGCAGTGAAATTCAAAAGCTACCGTTCTGTGGGGAGTCAACCCCTCACATCCCTACATTTTGCTCCATGAGCTCCCTTTACTTATGCAATCAATATCAAAGGTCGTTTCAACTTAGGCATATTTGTTTGGGAGTTTTAACCAATAGACATTAAGTTAAACCTAACACTAGTGTTTGCGGTTTATGAAAGCATTTATTTCCTGGTGGCACAATGGATAGTGTTGTCACCTCACAACAAGAGGTTCCCTAGTTCAGTTCTCAGTTGGGGTGCCTTCTGTGTAGAGTCTGCATGCCCTCCCTGTGTTTGCGTGGGTTTCTTCCAGGTGCTCCAGTTTCCTCTCACATTCCAAAAACATACAGTAGGTGCATTTAACACACTAAACTGGCCATAGGTGACAGTGTGTGGTATGGAAGAATTACGATGGCAGGGCTTGCCACCTGGTGGTACAGGCTCTAGATGATTGTCGCTCTTGAAGTGACACCCCAACCCCATGTGTAAAAATTGGAAAACAGGCATTCTGGATGGATGGATTTTAGCCAGTTCAGAGAAACTACACAGATGTTTTTCAAACAGATGTATGATTCTGTATTCAAACAGTCAAAACTGCAACTGTACACATTTCAGCCTGGCTAAAATAATAAATGATTTCATATTTGCAAATACGTTTCCAGTCAATATTCCACTGTATAACCTTATTTGAAGCAGGTTACAGAAATATTCTATATATATGCCAAACTAAAGACAAACTGCATGCACTAGTCTCGGGATTTAACTTAATGCTCACTGGCTATAAAAGATAAATGTACAAAATACTTGCATACACGTTCTTTATCAGTAAAGTTTAAGAAGTTAAAAGCCACTGTTAAACAGTCCCATGAGCCAGTGAGAGAAGGGTTGTTACCTTGTCTTTCCACTCTTGTGAAGACGGCAGTGGTTCAGCGAGACTATCAATATCATCACCAGTACACCCAATCCCTGTGTACGAGTAACAGCCTTTGGTGTAGGGGTCACTGTTCCACCTGGTTCTCAGAATCCTCTTTGGTGTGGCACAAGGATGGTTACCTGCACAAAAACAGACATCTCTGAGTGCCGCATAACAAAAACAGATATCTACGAGGGCCACATAACTGCTTGTAACAAAAACAGACATCTGCTAGGGCCACATAACTGCTTGAAACAAAAACAGACATCTGTGAGGGCCACATAACTGCTTGTAATCAATGTGATACTGCTGGCATTTAAATACAACAATGAATAGTTCATACTTCTGATGCTCCCACTAATTAATACTCCCCCAACACACATCGAGGGGAGTAAGAATGCCAACAGACTGCTTCTCCCAAAGAAAGCACATGCTTGTATTAGTGTTTCTCAATAGTTTCCCATGTCAAAAGACTGAATTTCACTGGAAAAAGCCAACAGTCTACCAGATTTGCCCAAGCAATGCAGTTAGATCGAGCACACCTCTCATTTCCTTCTCCATCCCTCCTTCACTGAACCATCCCAAGCTATTGTCAATTCCTCTGCTGAGCCTCACCCTGCCATTATCTCTAACATGTCATTAATAGTAACTCACCACATGATTTTAAGGTACCACATCTGCTTTCTTCTTTCTCAGCATCCTCTTAGATTCCCCATGAAACTGTCAGCTAAGATATACCCAATTTTCTTTCCTCAAAATGCAAGTGACCAGTATTTACATTGTGGTGTACTGTCTCACAGACCTGATCATCATTTTCCTGAAAGGAATCCGAACATGCACAGAATACTGCAGGTGCAACATTACCAGCAACATGTACACTAGAAGCCTGGAATTAACCTCCTCTGAATTTACTTCTTCACTCAGCAACTTAAAATCCTACTAGTCTTTGTCATTAAATTTATAACAATCAGCTGTATATCGGAGTCTTTTTTTCTGTTCAAGTCTCAAAAACGTTTATTGCATAACTCATACTTATCTAAAACATATATACACAAATCACAACATAATCTAAAACATATATACACAAATCACAACATAATCTAAACACAAATCACAACATAATCTAAAACATATATACACAAATCACAACATAATCTAAAACATACATACACAAATCACAACATAATCTAAAACATACATACACAAATCACAACATAATCTAAAACATATATACACAAATCACAACATAATCTAAAACATACATACACAAAGCACAACATAATCTAAAACATACATACACAAAGCACAACATAATCTAAAACATATATACACAAATCACAACATAATCTAAAACATACATACACAAATCACAACATAATCTAAAACATATATACACAAATCACAACATAATCTAAAACATACATACACAAATCACAACATAATCTAAAACATACATACACAAATCACAACATAATCTAAAACATACATACACAAATCACAACATAATCTAAAACATACATACACAAATCACAACATAATCTAAAACATACATACACAAATCACAACATAATCTAAAACATACATACACAAATCACAACATAATCTAAAACATATATACACAAATCACAACAACATAATAAAAACTGTAAGTCACATCCAATTTTAGTGTTTTAACACACCCACAGCTTAAGACAACCCCACCTGCCTGCCAAATCTTTGATGCTGTCTGTACCGCCAACGAATAAGGCAATCCACAGATGCACCAACAATTAAGGCAGAGTCCACATACCCATCTATACATTTTAATCTGGCCAACAGACTACAGGTTAATTAATGGTACTGTACAAACTACTTCACCTCTTTCTGAATACCCAAGTCCAAGTGTCGTGAAAATCTAAAGCAATGAATTTGGGTAGGCATGATGGAAAGGGCATAGCAAGCCATTTATCAGTATATTAAGTGCCCCTAGAAATACTTGTCACTGCAGTAACTGATGGTTTACTAAAGATGTTTTTAGTTTTAAAAAGAAGGCCATTTATCAGTATATTAAGTACCCCTAGAAATACATGTCACTGTAGTAAGTGATGGTTTACTAAAGATGTTTCTAGTTATAAAAATTAGGCAGCAATTGAATAATTTATGTAATGTTGCTTAGGTTATTCGATATACAGCAATATATGTGAAGTATATTGTTAATGTTTGTTATGTTAATGTAATTTGATTACTTCTATATGAATGTAAATTTGCCTGTGTCACAAGTGATAATTCAATAAAGATGCTTGGAAAAAAAATGTAACAAACATTTCCAAAGTAACTGAGCTGTCTACACAAAATGGAGCACACAACTCTAGCACTTGTGTTTTTATGTATTCTTCCAGTGAGCCTACTTCATAAAAAAAATCATGAAAATGTTCATGTTTCTTGGAATATCTGCATTAAACGTTTTATCCTTTAGAAACCTGACTGACTGTGGCACCTTTACAACTGGTGTTCATCAGGGATCATTTTCATTATGTGTTGATGTTTTGACTCTCTTTCTCTCTCTCTCCATCTTCTCCAATTATGTACAAAGATGATATTATGACACAAACAATTAAAGACAAACATCTGGAACCAGATACAGTACCACAAAAGTTTAAAAACAGTGCAGGTCCTCCAATTAAAAGATCCTTACAGCAAACCTTTCCAACAGGTAGGTCCCCAAAAATACCTAGGTTTACAGACATATCCCTATTTCATTTCTAATATCAGATAGCAAATACTACTGATAAGGTTTTGGCCCTGATCAAGAAATATTATACAGTTTCCAACTTGCTTACTCTTTAGTAGAGCTTTAGATATTAATGCACTCCTCAAACCAGAATATGCTTTCCCTGTAGCAGCTCTAAAGTCCAGCCATAACACTACTACACATTAAAACACTAGAATTTGCATGTTCATTTAGAACAGGTTTGAGAATTACTGTCTCTCAACTACATCTCATTCCCTTCAATGGTGCTCTGGAATTTTGTTCTTTATAGCTTATGATTTTCTCAAAAAGATCAGGAAGAAAAAAGTTATGTAGTTACCATAACATTCTATCTGTATTGTCCATTTTCATTCTTCCTCAACTGATGGAACTGGATCCATTCCTTGGATCCGACTCTTACTAACTCTTGGCCAGCAAATAACTCTCAAGCTCCTTCACTACCCATAATGCATCACCCCTAACATCTCTCAGATCTTGTTTGCAGGTTAAAGGGAAGCCTATAAAAGAAGTTCTATAACTAACGTTCTACAGAAAGGACACAGGTGTCCTGAAGTAGCTCATTCCTTATTCCTCCAGAAGTCAGTTATGAAATATGGAGGGGGATGGTGGGTGGGGAGTTGAAGAATGAAAATGGACAACACACATGGAATGTTATGGTACGTATATAACTTCTTTACCTGATATTGTCCATATTTATGCCTTCCTCAACTAACGAGACAGTGTCCCCAACTACCTAAACCACCAGCCTCAAAATATCAGAATCTGTGAGGATCTTGGCAGAGTGGACCAAAGAGACCAACGAGGATCTGGAATTCTCCAAGAAGGGGCTTGGAGGTCGGTCTACGAAAGGGTCCAGTGAGGGAGAATACCTGGTGTGGATCTTTCAGTTTTGGAGATGTCGGCTCTGAAATAACAGTAGTAGTAGCAGTCGGTGCCAAAGCTGTTGGTGCAGAGGTAGGCACTGATGGCATTGAAGGTGAAGTCTCTTTTCCAGCCGGTTAAGTTGACACTGCATTAACTGGGGACATTTTAGGCATTTTTTTATAACGATGCTGAAGATACTGTTGGCACCAAGCTGCTTCTTTTTCAATGACATGTTTAGATGAGGAAGAAGATGGAGAACTAATGTCCGTTTTTGACTTTGGATTACTAGATATGGCTTTGTCAAAAGCAGTTTTAATAAGACCTTTTAGGATAAGCTTGTTTTTCTCTCAATAAGGGCCTGGTAACTGAAGCTATGACAGATGGCACAGTCTTCCTGAAGGTGTACCAGGCCCAAACAATACACACATAAGGAGTGCCTGTCCAAACTGGGTAGTTTATGCTCACACTTCAGCATCTTTTGAAGCCAGACGTTTGCTTGTTTTTCTTAGCCATTTCCAAAAGCACACAAACAAGGAAGGACGAAAGGAAATAAAGAAATTATAGTGTAAAGTTCAATTTTTTTTTGTAATAAGGAAAACTCATACCAATAATGGTACCCAACGGTAAAGGAAAGGAAGAAAGAAAGGTATCGACAACGGTACAAAGAATTACCTTAACAGTAAGTGAGAAAAAAATACCAACGATGGTATATACAGGAAAAAAAACACCACTCGTGTTAAGGAACTAAAACAGGTAAAGAGGAGCTGGGTGTAATAGCAGGAGAAAGAAGTCACTAAAGAGGTGATTAAAAGAGAAATTTCACTTGCAACAAAGTATAAATAGCTTGCTCAAGAGCTGTTTTGATAAACATGCCTGGCAATGAAAGCAGCAAATGAGATCTGAGGTAATCCTGTGAGGAGTATTATGGGTAAAGCTTAGCTCAAGAGTTTTGGAGGGCACAAGCTGGAACAGCCGAGTCTGTTCTGATAGACGAACAGAACCCACAGTCAAGGATCAAGTAAAGACTGACATCATCAGATGGAATGTTACAGTAATAAAATCTTTATACGATGTTGTCCCATTTTCTTGCCTTCCTCACTAACAGCACATAGTCCACAACTACCTAAATTCCTGGGTGGACTCTAAGGAATGATATTCCTGAGTATGGTTGAGCCAAAGCCTGCTCTTCCCCTCGAGACCAAATCTAGTTTATAATCAGAGATAAAGGTATGAAGATTTGACCAAGTTGCAGCTGCACATATATCGTCCATAGAAGCTCTGGACTGTAATACAGCACAAGTTGCCATAGATCTGGTTGAATGAGGCTTTAATGGTTTTGGTAAGGGGAGATGCAATTTATTATAGATAAAGGAGATGCAATTTGTCACCCATCTTAACAGAGTGACCTCTGTAAACGATTCGCCCAATTTATAATGTGCAAAGGAAAGAAAATAACTGCTGCATCTTTCTAATCTCTTTTGTTCTGTCTAGGTATAAACATAATAGTCTATGAACATTCAGTAAGTGCAGCATATATTCCCGTTTATCTGTAAATTCTGGGAAGAATACCGGCAAGTTAATGGAATGGTTAACGTTGGATTCTGGCACCATCTTAGGAAGGAAGCATTAGTACGTAATGTCACCCTATCCTTATGAAAAAATCAAACATGGGGCCTCAGAAGATAACGCTAGAAGTTCTGAAAGTCTTCTAGCAGATATAATTGCTACAAAAATTCAGTTTTCCAGGTCATAAATGTAAGATCATATTTATCTGCAGGTTAAAAGGGAGAGTCTATTAAGGCTTGCAGTACCAAATTTAAATCCCATGGTGACATGGGGTATTTAAAATGGGGGTCTTACAGAAGAGTACCTTTCAAAAATGCTTTGCACAGTTTAGAATAATTCTGAAATGCCACAATAAAGTTAGAGATTGCTGCAAGCTGAACTTGAACAGTTGAAGAACTAGCACAGTCGTTAAACTCGGTAAAAAATTTAGAACAGAATGAACTGGAACTAAGAAGGGGTCAATTTGATTCTGTTCTGCCCAATAAACAAACCTTCTCCATTTACTCCTGTAGAGTTTCCTAGTGGAAGGTTTATGGGTAGATTAAAGTAGGGAATGAACTGGGGAAGGAAAGCACTGGTTGCCTGGCTATTAAAGGAACTGGAGAAAGCGTGCCATTAGTTTGAGATTTGAGATTATCTGGGTGAGACAGAAGGTCTGGAATTGGATCCAGAATCCAAGGTGGGTATGGTAGATGAGGCCAAAGTAAGGGGAACCAGGTCTTCAGAAGCCAGTAAGAAGAAAGGAGGATGACGTTGCTCTTCAGCTGGGCTGCTTTTTGAAGGAATTAGGGAAGTTGTAGGATAAGCATATAGAAGACCAGGGGGCCAATCATGGAGCAGAGCATCACTTGGTGATTCCCCCTGTTGTGGGATCAGGGCAAAGCTGCTGCTACACTTGTTTAGGGGAGCTGCAAAAAGACTGCAGCAAGGCAGGCCCCACCAACTGAAAATCATTTCTGTCACTTTGTTATTGAGAGACCACTCGTGGTCAGTTTGTCTGCTATCACACAGGACTTCCCCGGAATATGCATTACTATTCGAAAGCGGTTGGAAGACATTGCTCACTGCCTCTCTCTACGATGGCTTCTCGACACAAGGGATAAGATCTGGATCCCCCCTTGCTTGCTGACATACCAGACTACTGACATGTTGTTGAACTGTAATTGTCCCAAGATGGAGAACGTCCTGGAATGCTTGTATTGCAGAAAACACCACTCATCTCCAGATATGCAGGTTGGTCTCTACAGGGGACCAAGTGACTTGGACGGTTTTCCCCAGGAAGTCCCCCCCCCACCAATTCTGGGAAGCGTCTGTGATCACTATGTATTTAATTTATTTATTTGCATTTGTTTACTGGGCTGTGGAGCCCACTTTCAGTAGAAGCCCAGCGAGAAAAGCTCCAAGAATAACACACACAGAATATCACACAGTTACAGCAAGCACAGAGAAACAAATACCGAGTGCGCGTGTGTGTGTGTGTGTGTGTGTGTGTGTGTATATATATATATATATATATATATATATATATATATATATATATATATATTAAAATGCCAGGTTTTTGTGATATTATAAAAAATGAGACCACACTAAATAATTTCAAAACTTTTCTCACCTTTAATGCGACCTATAGCTTGTACAACTCAATTGAAAAACAAACAAATCTGTTAGGGGAAAAATATAAAAACACACAATAAGCTGGTTGCACAAGTGTGCACACCCTTAAACTAATACTTTGTTGAAGCACCTTTTGATTTAATTACAGTATTCAGTCTTCTTGGATAGAAGTCTATCACTTTAATAGGGGCGTGTACACTTTTTATATCCACTGTATATAAACAATAGATAATATACACTCCCTAAGAATAAATCAAAATTAGCAACAATTTTAAATGACTACAGCAGAGGGTATTAAGAACAATGCAAAAAATAGCAGCAGTTTTAATTAAATACAGCATAGGGTACATATACATATTTGGATATATAACACATGAAATAAAGAGAATGACAACATTTATGAGGAACAGTGGTACCAGGAATGACAAACTTTCATGGTTGCATCAAACTTTAATTTTTCCAAATCTATTGGGTTTTTAATACCATGGCGGGAATGGACCCCATTCCCAAGTCAAAGTAAGATTAAAGTTCATGAAATTAGTATTGTTTCACTCTTTGATGTCAACCAAAAGTGCTCTTTGCAGCATCTGCAATGTGCCAGTAATGACTCCTTTTGCAGTTCGTATGGAGTTGCATGTATTGACAGCTTATCTAAATATGATTTTACACTTTTTTTTATAAAGACCCCTTGCTCCTACTACTATTGGAACTATTTGGGTATCTTTCTTCCACATTGCTCTCATTTCTCCTTGCAGATCCTTATATTTTATAACTTTGTCTGTCTGTGCGCAGGACATTGTAGTCACTGGGTGTAGCGATTTCAATGATCAATGTTACTTCTTTTCCTGGACCACTTTATCCTGTTATCTAGCACCTGTCTTTTGAATTGTTGGTAATAGAGGATTCCATGCAATGTAAACTCCATTATTTTCTATGATGCTTTGCGGCTTGTGTTTCCAGTGCTTTTCAGCCACTTCAAAACCATAATGTTTGCACAACCCCTAGTGCAACAGTCTCGTCACATTATTGTGCCTTTCAGTATACAGTCCTTCTGCCATTAGTATGTCACAACCAGTAACGAGGTGTGCGACTGTTTCCAGTTTGGTTTTACAAAATCTACATTTGTCTGTTTCCCCCACATGTTCAATGGACTTTGTAAACCAGCGTGTACGTAGCCCACTATCTTGAGCCACCAATATTAACCTTTCATCTCTTGGTTTGAGAATTCACCTCTCCTTAACCATTCCTGCATTCGTTCCTGATCAACATGGGGTTCTTCCAAATGTTTTCTATACTAGCAACTATATTTTGCATTTTCCACATTTCTTGCCTTCTCATCTGGTCCTTCACCTTATATTCTTTCTTTTGTGTTTTTGCACATTCAGTTGCTGCATGATTTTTATCTACTTCTGGTTTGATTTCCATTCATGTTTGACGCCAATATGCTTCTGCTAGATTAAGCAGGGAAGTCATCTTTCACATTCTCCTCATGTTTCAAAACTTTCACTGCGTTTAGGTCTCGTGAGGTCAGCAGATACGTGGGGGAGTCCCACGATTGCAGACCTGTACATGTAATCAATTTCAAGGAGGCCCACCCCTCCTTCGGAACGGGGAATATATAAACTTGGTATGCACCGATTTTTATACATCATTTGGTTAGCATGAAGCATCCTTCTTGTTTTAATATCTAATCTATCCAACACGTTTTGGGGCCAATCAATCACTCTAAACTGTAAGTTAGGACAGGAAGGCAAATTGGTTTATAGCTTGGATTTTTTTTCTAGACGTTGATGCTGTTTTCAGGATTAATTTAAGTCTTCTAAAATATTCCTTGCTATGTTTTACTCACATTTGTTCGTGTTTTATTGCTGATCCTTCATCAGTTCCCAAGTATTTATACACTCCTTCTTGCTCAGGTTCTTGTATATCACATTCTTGTCCAAAACTGATGTTTTCCTGGTACTGTAGTTTTCATTCTTTAAAGGTTGCGTTTGCACATTTATCAAGGCCAAATGACATTCTATTATTATCTGAAAAAGTTTTAACAACCTGCAGCTGTGCTTTTAGTTCCTCATCTGATGAGCTATACAGTTTTAAAATTGACAAACAGAAGATGAGAAGTCTTTAGACTTTGTTGTTTTCTAGGAAGCAAATTGTAGCCAATGCCTAAGCTGTCAAGAAAACAGCTTAATGGGTTAAGGGCAAGGCAGAATAGCAACGGTGACAGAGTCACCCAGGAATATCCCCATTTGAATTTTTATCCCTGGGATAATAATTTGTCCTTTGTCATGGTTTAATTGCAAAGTGGTCTGCCATTGTTTCATGGTCACTGTAACATAGTCGATCAGTGCAGGATGTATCTTATACCTTTTTTAACATTCTTATCCATGAGTGTGGGATACTATCAAATGCTTTTTTGTAGTTAATCCATGCTATACTTAGATTCTTCCCCTTTTTACAGTTCTCCACTATGACTTTATTAAACAAATGATCCTTTGTGCTCCACATGACTTTATTGCCCTTTTGTTCTACTGTCATGATTGAGTTTTCTTCTAAATGACTATAAACTCTGTCAGCATCAATTACCGTGTACAGTTTATACGTTGTCGCAAGGCAAGTTATTGGTTTATAATTTTTGGGATAACCTAGGTAGCTTGCAGCTTCACCCCATAAGAGCATTGTTTTACCTGTTGTTAGCCAGATTGGTGGCTGTTCGGGGTGCGCATATAAATAGTTCTTACTCATGGCTAGGTCTTCATGCAAAGATGCTAATACTTTTAACCAAAAGTTAGACACTGCATCTGGGCCTGGGGTTTTCCAGTTAGAGGCTTTTCTTAACTTTGTTTCAATTTATCTGGCTGTTACTTCATCCCATTTCATATCCTGTATCTTTAAACTTCTTATTCTTTCTTTTAATTATTTTATCCATTTAGCATCTTTGTTGTGTTCCACAAGATTGTCATAAATACTTCTCCAAAATGTATCTACTACTTCCTTTTACCTTGTTGCCCAATTCTCTATAAAACTTTTTTGAGTCATCACTAAATTGCCTATTTTGCACTTTTCCTTTATATTTATCTGTGCATCTTCTAAGTTGTTTCGCCTATGCTGATACTACATGATAGATCCTGGTCTGTTCTAATACTGTGCACTGCTTTTATCGCGTATATCTTTCTTAGTCTTTTTGTTGATCTATTCCCTCTTCTGTAGTCTTCTATCAGTGACACTTCTTGTCTTAATTGCTTTATATTTTCTCTATTCGATACTTCCATGATGGTATTCGATTTCTCCCCTTTCTTTGCCTCACTACCCTGTGCTGTTGTAGGATAATTTTATCAGTTATTAAACAGTAAGTGAACAGTAAGATGCAACAGCTAATCTTGATTTAAAGTAAAAGATCATAAAAAAATATACTTCAAGTTCTATATTCAGCAGAGGAGATTATGTTTTGAGAGGGGTACGGGTGCAAATCCAGTTGGAAGGTAGGTAGTCTTTTAGTGAGGTGTTGAAAGCACTAAGACTTTGGCAAGTCCTGAAAGTAATTGGCAAGGCATTCCATGTTTTGCCTACAGAATAGGAGTAGAGAAGTTGACCAGCTGGCAGCTTATGTTTTCGCACTGTCAGAAGGTGCTGATTCACTCATCTGAAAGGTCTATTTGGATGGTAGGAAATGAATATTAGGTTAACAGCAGGACAGTCTGATGGTTTATAAAAAGAAGTTATGTCTTACCATAACGTTCCATCTGTATTGTTGATCCTCGTTCAGTCATTACATACAGGTATTGGTTCCGACCTCGGAACCGAGCTGGCCATATTCCAAGCCTGCGTCAGCTTCAAACTCTCGAGCTAAACTCTTACCCATAAACCCCCCTCTCCCTGTTACCTCAGATTGAGTTTGCAAGTCAAAAGAAGGTAGAGGCTACCTCTGGTCAAATAACCTATGAGAACTGGATGGTGAGATCCACTAGAAGCCACAGGAGGGGGAATGAGGGAGGGTCGTAATGACTGAACGAGGATCAACAATACAGATGGAACGTTATGGTACGACATAACTTCTTTATCTGATATTGTTAATCCTCGTTCATTCTTTACGAACGGGACAGAGTCCCCAGCTACCTCTATTCCTGGGAGGCTCTTATGGAAGGACATTCCTGAGCACCATAGAGCCAAAAGATGCTCTTCCCCCTGGAGGCCAAATCCAATTTGTAATGATTGATGAAGGCATGAAGGTATGAGGCGTAGCCCAAGTTGCAGCTGCACACATATGTCATGCAGAGAAGCTCTGGCATTGAAAGCAGCAGAAGTTGCCACCGATCTTGTCGAATGAGCTTTCATGGTGGTAGGCAATGGGATTACGTTGTGTATAAATGAAGGTCACACAGTCCTTCAGCCATCTAGCCAATGTGACCTTAGCAACAGCAGATCCCAATCTAGGACCAGAAAAGGCCAAAAATAACTGGTCGGATTTACAAAATGACTTGGTTCTGTTCAAGTAGAAGCGGATGTGCCAATGAATATTTAGAGTATGTAGGCAATACTCTCCTCTATTTGAATGACTGGGAAAGAAAACTGGCAATTCAATGGTTTGATTAATGAACATTTCAGAAATTACCTTTGGCAGGAATGAAGGGTTAGTTTTCAAAGACACTATCTCTGTGAAAGATCAAGTATGGGCTCTTGATGCAAAAGGCCTGAAGCTCAGAGATTCGTCTGGCAGAAGTAAAGGTGACCAAAAATAGGGTTTTCCATGACAAAAATTTGAGGTCGCAAGAAGAGGCTGGCTCGAAGGGCGGCATAGTCAGGGCTTGTGGAACTAGTGACAGATCCCTAGGTTGTATAGGTTCTCTAAAAGGGGGCTTCAAATGATTCACACCTTTTACGAAGGTCTTGCATAATTTGTGTGACATAAGAGAGGAGTCTTGGACACCGTTATGGAAATTAGATATTGCAGCCAAATGAACTCTAATGGTAGAGGCCGACAGACTGCAGTTCAATAGATCGGCTAGGTACTCCAGTACTATTGCCACTGGTGCTGAAAATGGATCTACATGCTTCTCTTTCAGCTAAAAGGTAAACCTTTTCCACTTGCTTAGATAAGTAATTATAGTGGAAGACTTATGAGATGCAATAAGAATGTCTCGTACTGGTAAAGAAAGATCGTTCTGCCTGGCAATTAGAGGAGCTAAGCCGTGAGCTTCAGGCTGTTCAAGTTGGGATGAATTAGGTTCTGTGGATGTGAGATCAACTCCGGGGTCGGACGGAGAATCCATGGTTGATCTAGCAGGTGAGGCCAAAGGAAGGGGAACCAGAACTGACGAGGCCAATATGGTGCAATGAGGATCACCTTGCTCTTCAACCGACAGGCTTTCTTCAGAAACTGGGGAATGAGGGGAAAAGAATAACCAGAAAGAAAGGCAGGTGCCAAATGTTCACTAATAACCAAAAAGAAAGCACCCAAAATCCAGGAACTGTGACACGAACAGTTTAATCACAAGAATAACGCTGAAAAATTCACAACACATTTTCGTCCTTGACTTCATCAGATAATATCACTCTGGTGAACTCACATTAAATATGTTAAACTAATTACAAATGGCCAATGACAAAACTGATCTAATCAAACAATTAAAAAGACAATTAAAACACACACACATATATATATATATATATATATATATATATATATATATATATAAATATGTAATATTTACTAACACCACGGTGAAAATCATACCCAATGAAATAAATATAAATATAAATAACTGCATAAGTATGTATAATATATATATAAATATGTATAAATAATTTATGAACCATTTCTAAAATCATGACACATTATACTAAAAAAACATATATAATATACATTTAAAATATACCCAGAATGGTAAAACAATACTATAATTTGTCAGACCTCAATTTTAAAACTGGCATAAGTGAAATCATGTCTTTAAGACCTGGTGTTCTATTGGCTTCTAATACAATTTGCCAGAATAATTCTCTATATTCTACTAATGTTTCCCAATTCCCACCTCTAGGGTCCACTGGCACACTTTCTAACACAAAAAATCTAAATGTTGCTGATTTACATACACTAGTGTGTTTATACAATGCATTATTTTCTTTTTTAGTCCTAATGTCATACAGATGCTCATAGATTCTTTGCTTTAACATTCTTTCACTTTTCCCTATGTAAAATGAATCACATTTTGTACAGGTAACTAAATATATAATACCCTTAGTGTTACAATTAACAAATGTTCCTAAAGTTAATTTCCTTTGTCTACTTGGTAAATATAGTGATTGTCCAACAGTGAGGTGTGTACAATAACTACACCTTCCACATTTAAATAACCCTATTTCGTCCTAGTAACATTTTCAAAAATTCTTTCATTTGTCCCTCTCTCTAAAATGTTCTTAATATTAGTACCCCTCCTATAAACAAATTTTAGTTCTTTATCAAAAATGCAGTGCAAGTCAGATAGTCTAGAAAAATTATTCCATTCTCTATTAATAATTCTTTTAACTAATCCTGACTGCCCATCATAGGTTGTAATAATGCTGGATTCATATTCTACCCCACTATTTTCATTATTGGACTCTTGTCTAACACAGGTTCCACTCTTACCTAAAATAGGTGCAAACTTGCCTCTTCTTTCACTAGTAACCTCACTGCATATTTGGTCAAAAAGTTCACTCGGGTAGCCCCTATTTAAAAATAAACTTTTCAAAATTCCACATCCAGTATTATAAGTAGTGTCATCAGAGGTCATTCTACTAAGATGAACTAGTTGACCCTTCATTACACTTCTCTTTTTGGGGGGTGGGTGTGAACTGGTGAAGTGTAAATATGAGTTTGAAAAAGTCTCTTTTCTGTAAATTTTGGACCTAAAACCTTCCTTGGTCTTGGTAATATTAACATCCAAGTAATTTAACATTCGGGTATCATATTTATGTGTAAATTTAAAAAAATCAGTCGTACCATTTAAAAATTCAATAAATAAATTAAAATCATCTTTGTTACCATTCCAAAAAAACATAAATCGTCTAAAAACCTACCATAAAAAGTCCAAAATCTGCTAAAAACCGAAGTTAATAAATATATATTTTCCCAATATGACATAATAATATTGGCATAAGTAGGAGCACAATGTGCCCCCACAGCAACCCCCTTACATTGTTTAAAATATTCTCCTTCAAAGAAAATAAAATTATTTTTTAATACCACCTCCATTAAAACCAATACTGTTCTAAACTCATTATGGGTAATTCCTGAAAATCCTACTAGCATTTCTTCGAACCATTCAAGGCCTATATCGTGGGGAATACTAGTAAATAAATCAACCACATCTAAAGTAGCAAAAACCAAATCTTCAGAAAATAATGTTTTGTCCAACTTTCTAAGAAGGTCCCACGAATCCTGAAGTATATAAGTATTATTCATAAGCACTTTCTTTACCTTAAAATCTATATATTTTGCAAGAGGGGCTGTTATAGAACCTTCTGCAGAAACTATTGGTCTCAAAGGTGGATCATCAATGTCCTTATGCACCTTAGGTATGCCAAAAACAGAAGGAACCTTCGGTTTTTCAACATGTAAAAATTTATGTGTCTCTAAATCTATTAGTCCGTCCATTAACAAATCATTCAATAACGTGTATTTTTTTGTATGCCACATTTATTTCATTAATAGATACCCTTGTATATTTAGTAGAATGACTTAAAATCTCCTGCATTTTACCCTCATATATAATGTGGTCCATAAGCACCACCCCCCCACCTTTGTCGGGTTTCATAACCCTTAAGTTTTTGTTTTTACTCACTAATTTGAGTGTTTCTTGCTCAGCCAAGGATAAATTAGATTGCACATTGTGTATCCTTAGTGACTTCCTTAATTCATTTTCTAAAACTAACTCAAAATTCTTTAATTGTGGGTGTTGGGGTGGGTTGAACATACTCTTACGAACTAATTTGTCATCTCCAACAGTTTTTTTGTACCCATTAAAAATATTTCTAAGTTTTTCTTTCTAATAAACAGCTTAATATCTATTAAAAGTTTAAAAATGTTGGTTCTCTGTTTGGGTATGAATCCAAAGCCTTTTGAAAATAAATCAAAAAAAGTTTTAGTCACAGTGGTGTTAGAATAATTAAAAATGTTAAAATCATTAAATGTCCATTTATGCCCATCATTGTGTACACCTTCATTTAATTCTTCCACCTCATTTGTTTCCTTCCTTTCCTATGCTCTTCCCCCTGGAGGCCAAATCAAATTTATAATGATTGATGAAGGTATGAGGCGTAGCCCAAGTTGCAGCTGCACACATGTCATGCAGAGAAGCTCTGGCATTGAAAGCAGCAGAAGTTGCCACCGATCTTGTCGAATGAGCTTTCATGGTGGTAGGCAATGGGATATTACGTTGTGTATAAATGAAGGTCACACAGTCCTTCAGCCATCTAGCCAATGTGACCTTAGCAACAGCAGATCCCAATCTAGGACCAGAAAAGGCCAAAAATAACTGGTCGGATTTACAAAATGACTTGGTTCTGTTCAAGTAGAAGCGGATGTGCCTATGAATATTTAGAGTATGTAGGCAATACTCTCCTCTATTTGAATGACTGGGAAAGAAAACTGGCAATTCAATGGTTTGGTTAATGAACATTTCAGAAATTACCTTTGGCAGGAACAAAGGGTTAGTTTTCAAAGACACTATCTCTGTGAAAGATCAAGTATGGGCTCTTGATGCAAAAGGCCTGAAGCTCAGAGATTCGTCTGGCAGAAGTAAAGGTGACCAAAAATAGGGTTTTCCATGACAAAAATTTGAGGTCGCAAGAAGAGGCTGGCTCGAAGGGCGGCATAGTCAGGGCTTGTGGAACTAGTGACAGATCCCTAGGTTGTATAGGTTCTCTAAAAGGGGGCTTCAAATGATTCACACCTTTTACGAAGGTCTTGCATAATTTGTGTGACATAAGAGAGGAGTCTTGGACACCGTTATGGAAATTAGATATTGCAGCCAAATGAACTCTAATGGTATAGGCCGACAGACTGCAGTTCAATAGATTGGCTAGGTACTCCAGTACTATTGCCACTGGTGCTGAAAATGGATCTACATGCTTCTCTTTCAGCTAAAAGGTAAACCTTTTCCACTTGCTTAGATAAGTAATTATAGTGGAAGACTTATGAGATGCAATAAGAATGTCTCGTACTGGTAAAGAAAGATCGTTCTGCCTGGCAATCAAGGGAATTAGAGGAGCTAAGCCGTGAGCTTCAGGCTGTTCAAGTTGGGATGAATTAGGTTCTGTGGATGTGAGATCAACTCCGGGGTCGGACGGAGAATCCACGTTTGATCTAGCAGGTGAGGGCAAAGGAATGGGAACCAGAACCGACGAGGCCAAAATGGTGCAATGAGGATCACCTTGCTCTTCAACCGACAGGCTTTCTTCAGAAATTGGGGAATGAGGGGAAAAGGTGGGAATGCATAGAGAAGACCCGAGGGCCAATCGTGGACTACAGCGTCCCTGGATGACTGTCCTGGAGGGGGAATCAGGGTGAAGTAGTTGCTGCATTTGTAATTGGCCGTGGATGCAAACAGGTCGCAGCAAGGACAGTCCCAGCAGTGGAAGATCTCTGCTGCCACCAGGGTATTCAGGGACCACTCGTGAGGTTGCAGAATGCACCTGCTGAGTCTGTCTGTTATCACGTTGGACCTCCCGGGAATGTGCGTTGCTAGTAGAAAGCAGTTGGTAGCTATTGCCCAATGCCATATCCTCATGGCCTCTCGACAAAGGCGGTAGGATTTGGTTCCGCCTTGCTTGTTGATGTACCAGACGACAGCCATGTTGTCTGATTGAATCGCAATCGTCCCAGACAGCAGCAGGGGATGGAATGATTGCAACGCTAGAAGCACCGCCCTCAGCTCTAGAACATTTATATGCAGTCGGGCCTCTAGCTCGGACCAATTGCCTTGGACTGTCTGTCCCTGACATAGCCCCCCCACCCCATCAGGGAGGCATCCGTGGTCACTGTAGCCTTGGGATGTTGGGGGGAGAAGGGGCAAGACCATTGTGATGGATTGTGGGTCATCCACCAATTTAAATCCTGTTTGCACCTGTTGGTTACCTGAATCTTGGCTGAAAGAGGATGCTGGAAAGGGTACCACTGGGTAAGCAGTAGCCACTGTAGGAGCCTCATATGAAACTTGGCTAGGGGGACAATGGTGATGGAGGCTGCCATGGAACCCAACAGCTGTAGGACAGAGTGAGCTGTGGATTTCTCTCTTGACAGGATTGGGATCAGCTGTTGCCTTATCCTTAGAATTCTGTGTTCTGGCAGGGATGCTTTGCAATTCTTTGTGCCCTAGATAACCCCTATGAATTCCATTGACTGAGATGGGGTGAGGTTTTATTTTTGCCAGTTTATGGTTATGCCTAGCCTCTGTGAGGTGAGGAGAGAGTATACCAGGGCTTCTTGTAATAGATGTCTGTTGGGGGCGGAAATGAGCCAGTTGTCTAGGTATGGAAACACCTGTAATCCTTGTAGTCGCAAATGGGCTGTGACGGCCGCCATGCATTTTGTGAACACTCTGGGGGCTGTAGAGATTCCAAAATAGTCTTGAGTAGAATCCGGATCCTATCTGGTCTGGAGGGACTATTTGGATGACTCTCTTTCTTAGCAGCTTTTCTATCTCTAGTGCTGCTACTTCTCTTTGACTGGATGGAATGTCGGGAAGGTTTTTTGATGAAACAGGACAAAGATCGAAGGGAATATGATAACCTCTGTTTATAATCCTTTGTACCCAAGAATCAGTGGTGATGGTTAGCCAGGCAGAAGGGTACAAGGAGAAATGACCCCCAAATACCTCCACAGGAAAGGAGTTGGGCCGCTCTTCAGGAGCGCTGGTAGGGTTGGCCAGAGAAAGAATCCCTGGAACCCCCGTTACGCAGACCCCCTCTGCCCCAAAAGGGGCATCTTCCCTATGAGTTTCCCCCCTCTGCCTCTAGGGGAAAACTCGGCCTGTGTGTCATGGAAAGGACCCTGGGATTTTTTAAACCGTATCTTCCCACTCTTTTGGTTTCGGGAGAAAGCCTGTTGAGGGGAAGAGTAACGGACACCTATGGCAGAAAGGGTCTTACCGTCCTGTTCACATCTGGCCAGTGTGCTTTTAACTTTGGGTCCAAATAAGGAAGAGGACTCCACGGGAGCATTAAGGAAGGATGCCTTAATGGGTTCCGTGAAATCGCACAAGCGCATCCAGGCATGTCGTCTTAAGACCACGGCTGAACCCGCCGCTCTAGCTGCTCCTTCTGATGCGTGAGATATCAGTCGCATGGAGGAGTTAGATATGGATTCAATGGTGGCCAGCTGAGAAGTCACTTTGTCTCGGACCTCGTCAGACACGGCACCAGCCAAGGTTTCAGAGAGCTCGGAAATTAGATCCCTTTGAAGCCTGGTAAAGTGTGCCATATAATTCAGGGACCTGATAGCAAAGGTTGCTGAGGGGAAGGCGCACTTCTCTATCCTGTCCAGAGCCTGGGACTCCTTGTTGGGTGGGTGGACAGTCTGGCTTTCCTGTTCAGCCAGATCCTTTTTTGTTGCGGCCGCCAACACCAGGGAATCCACAGGGAGACCTTTCAACCAGTGAGGGTCCGTGGCAGAAGGGGATAAAATTTTGTCTGGCCTCCGGGGAATAGCTTCTACAATGTCGGGAGCCTTCCATGCATGCTTCACGATGAGCCGGACAAGCTCATCGGCAGGTGGAGTAACCCAGGAGGTAGGGGGCCGGGTGCAAAAAGCCTGCAGGAACACAGGCTCCTCAGAGGTTGGATTAGAAGGTTGCCAGTCACCTCCCTGCTTAAGGATTTCTAGGATATCGCAAAAGGATACCTCAGAGGGTGACCGAGGGGATCCGTCCTCCTCATCAAAATCTGTCTCTTCAGTGAGAGACTCTTCAGTGGAGTCCATGTGCTTCCTCTTGCACAAACTTTTCTGGTGCACTTCCTCAGAGGGAGAAGCCGGGGAAGGCAGTGGAGAAGGTGTTTCTTGTGGGAAGTTTTCCTGAGGCCCTTGCGCCCGGTGTCCGCTAGGTGTGACTTGTGAAAACAATGTACCAGAGGAGGGTGGAGGGATAGACAGCACAGTGTCACCAGTAAAGGCCAGAGCCTTCTCCATGAGCTGGAAGTCTGGTCCACCTGAAGAGGGGTGGATGTCTAGAACAGGGATCACCCCTTCACTAGGCGTCTCAGTCTGCCTACTCGGAGTCCCTGGATGGCTGTGGAGCAGCAAATCATCCTGGGTCATGACAAAACTTTCTTGCCACAAAGGCAAGTGCGGTTCCTTAGTGAGATCCATAAAGGCAACCGCAGAGGGGGAAGACTGTGCTATCTCCGAAGACTTCAACGGCAATGAAGGAGGAGAATAAGAAGGGGTCTTTGGAGATGGATCGTCACCTCCCAAGGTAGGATATGTCCTGGGTGGTGGAACACCTCTGGCCAACAGTGCTTGATCCACAAGACACAACACATTATGCTCGATGAGGCTTCAGGTGGACCTCACGGAGACACAGGGGGAGACAGGCCTGTCTATAGCTGTGCCAGACTCGGAGCCTAACTCTCCAGTCCGCACCGAGAATAACGGTGCAGGAAGGGACTGCACCAATGACGCCTGCACCGAAGAAGTCAGTCATTGGTGCTGAGGTCACTGTCTGCACCGAGACAAACTTCAGTGCTGAAGCAGTAGATGTCGGCACCGAGACTGGAACCGACAAAATGGGAGTCATCAGCTAAGGCGTCGGTTCCGAGAGAGGTGTCGGAACCAAAATAGTCAAGGTCTGTGCCGACTGTGCAGTCAGTGCCGATACAGTAGCAGTAAAAGTTTGCACCGAGGAGCCCCTCGGTACCGATATAGTGGAGGCTGCAGGTGAAGCTGGAGCCGAAATTACCAAAGTAGCCGAAGGCCTCGGTGCCAAGGGTTTAAGCGCCGAAAGCATAGGGGCTGACAGGGAGTGCTCTGGACCGGAGGTTTTAGCTTATTTTGACTTTGGTTGGTGGGAGTCCCTAGATGGGGACGAAGGCAAAGATTTGGCCTTAGAAGGCACATCCAACAACTTTTTGTGGGTTCTAGGAGGGGTTGAGACCTCCGAACAAGAAATAGCCTCTGAAAAGGGAGAGTTTAGAAGTCCCTTCAGCATCAACTTGTTTTTCTTTTCTAATAGAGTCCTATTAGAGAAATTTTCACTAATAGTACAGGGTGGATCAACAGATAAATGGGGAGCCCCCAAACAATAAACGCACAAGGCATGTGCATCCGAGGTAGGGAATCAGAACACCTTTTAAACCCCAGACTCCCTTTCTTCTCTGCCATGATGGACAAAAAGGGATAGCAGAAAGGATACCAACAATGGTAGTAAAGAATACCCGAAGGTATGAGAGGAGAAGATTACCAACGATGGTAGAAGAGAAATACCTTGTGGTAAAGAGAGTAAAGAAAGAAAGGAAAACCTGACTAAAACAGTCGCTAGAGGTGATAGGGTAAGAGGCAAAGAAATATAAACTTTTCTGAGAGAAACATTTTTCAAAAAGGTATTCGACAACAAATAACTGCACTTAGCTCAAGAGAAGTAGCTTGACACGACCAGATGGCAATGCGGCAAACGAAATCTGAGGTAAAAGGGAGAGATGATTACGGGTAAGAGTTTAGCTCGAGAGTTTGAAGCTGACGCGAGCTTGGAATATGGCCGGCTCAGTTTCGAGGTCAGAACCATGACGAGAGCTTGAAATATGGCCGGTTCGGTTCTGGTTCTGAGGTCGGAACAGATACCAGTACGTAAGGAATGAACGAGGATTAACAATATCAGATATAATTTTATGTGGTGTGGTTATTTGTAGGTACGAAAGGTAGTTAGGAAGTTCAAGCCAGTTCAGAGAGTGAAGGGCAGAACAATGATGGGTAAGGTGTTTCGTATTCGCAGCAAATTTGGTGATTTTGTTTCAACAAGACTAGAGTTTAAATTTTAGAGAGGATTGCATGTTGGTTAGTAGAGGAGCACCATAAAAGAAAGAGGGTAATAGGCAAGTGGAGGCTAGAACTTGTTTTGCGGTGGAATTGAGGAAGGATTTATGCTAAGTCCTAAGCTTTTGGTGAGTTTTGCCGATGCTATAGTGAATGTGCAAATCAAATTTCATGTGTTCGCCAATTATTACTCATAACATTTTTGTATGGGAAACTACTTAATTGTGGTGTTATTTTGGGAAAGTATGGTGAAATTGCCTTTATTTACAGAGGTATTCTTCCTGGGGCGAAAAGCATGAGCTTGGTTTTGCTAGGGTTAAGGGATAGGTCATAGGTTGTTATACATCCATTTCTCGGTAGTGGTAAAGACTAATTGAGTTACAGGTTATAGTTCAGAAATGGAATTAGCAGAGCAAATAATAGTTTCATAGGTAGGTACTAGGCTATTGGCCCAAGGGCCTACGTAAGCCTAGCCAACAAGGATTCCTGGCTTACTTCACCCAAGAAAGTTATTTTCCTGTGCCCCTGTCGAGCAGCGCCACAGAAGTGATACCCGGGGTGTATTTCCTATTTCCCATCCACTCATCAAGATTTTTCTTGAAGAGTGCTAATAAAGAACTTTGCTTGACATAGATGGGTAGCCTATTCCAGAGTATGGGAAGTCTCTGGGACAGGAATCTATCCGTCCAGCATGTCCTGTTTATTGTGGTGACAAGGTTTAGGTCCCTAAAGCGTGTAGCTCGGAGGGATTGGGATTTCTTTAGGTGTAGCATGTCCAACAGCTCTGGGTTTGACATAGCTTTATATGTTAGGCAGAGATCACCTTGGAGTAAGCAATATGCTACGGAGTAAAGCCGGAGTTTTTTGAGGTGGTCAGTGTAGGGCATTTGTTTGAGGCCAGTAATCCTCTTTGTGAGGTACTTCTGTGGCCTTTCCAGCTACTGCAGATGTATTGTGAGGTACATTCCAAAAGGGGCGTTGTACTCTATAATAGGTCTAATGGGTGTCGAGTAGAGGGGAACAAGAACCTCTTTTTTCCTGGATGAGAACCCTTTTATGATGAGGTGTGCCACGTAGAAGGGCTTCCTGACTACTGTGGCGATGTGACTATCAAAAGAGAGACTACTGTCCACCTGGGTCCCAAGGTCTCTTATCACGCATTCAGTGTTAAGTAGATTGCTGCCTATGTGGTAGTTCATGGGTACAGAGTTTTTAACAAAGGGAATGACACTGCAGTTTTTGGCATTGAGCTTGAGGCCATGGCCCTGACACCAGGCATCTGTCTCAGCGAGGCCCTTCTGTAGGATGTCCAGATCATTTGGGGACTTGACTATGACTCCTAGTTTGCAGTCATCTAATGGTCGAGTCATCTGCATACTGAATGGGAGAAACTGACAGAAATGAATGAAAACTGTTGAGGAAGAGGCTGAATAGAAGGGGTCCAAGTATAGAGCCTTGGGGAACCCCAGTAGGAGTGTTAAGATAAGGAGACTGGGAGTTCTGCCATGTCACAGCCTCTGTTTTTTAAATAGCACTATGGCATTGGGCTGAGGGAGGATGAAAGGATGACCCTGTAATAGCTGTGCTGACTGCATCCACCATGAAAAGTATTGTTTGCACACCTGGACTATTCTGATCTTTGCAGACATAGGCTGAAAAAGCATTGACTAATGTGTTGCTAGCATCCACTGAAGCATTCTCATGTGGAATATTGCTAAGGGGACTAAAAATAAAAAGTCATGTCTTACCATAACGTTCCATCTGTGTTGTTGATCTTCATTCATTCATTATTGATGGGTTATCGGTTCTGTATTCGGAACAGAGCCGGACAATATCAAGCTCGCGTCAGCCAAAAACTCTCAAGCCAAGGTCCTACCCAGAATGCTCTGCTCCCTGTTACCTCAGATCGAGTTTGCAAGTTGATAAATAAAAGTAGAGGCTACCTCTGGTCATAACAGACCTACAAAAAAAAAGAGTACATGAGATCAACCAAGAACCTCCGGATGGGGGACGGAGGGTGGGAAGTAATGAATGAACTAAGATCAACAACACAGACAGAACGTTATGGTAAGACATAACTTCTTTATCTGATGTTGTTAATCTTCGTTCATTCCTTACTGACGGAACAGAGTACCCAGCTACCTGTATACCTGGGTGGCCCTCATGGAAGGACATTCCTGAGCACCATGGAGCCAAAGAAAGCTCTACCTCTGGAGGCCAAGTCCAATTTGTAATGAAGAATAAAGGTATGAGGTTTGGCCCAAGTTGCAGCTGAACAAATATCATTGAGGGAAGCCTTAGCATGGAAAGCTGCTGAAGTTGCCATAGACCTTGTAGAATGTGCTTTAACTATGTGAGGCAAGGTGAGATTGTTTTTGTTGTAGATAAAAGTAATACAATTTCTCAACCATGAAGCCAATGTAACTTTTGATGCAGGATGACCCCGTCTAGGTCCAGAAAAACCCAGGTACAGTTGGTCTGATTTACGGGTAGATTTTTGTTCTGTCCAGATAAAATCGTATTTGCTTATGAACATCCAAGGAGTGCAGGCAATACTCTCCCTTATTAAAATGGTTAGGAAAGAACACTGGAAGGTCAATAGACTGGTTGACAGATCACTCTGACACCACTTTTGGTAAAAAGGTAGAATTAGTTCTCAGTGATACCCTATCCGTATGGAAGATAAGATAGGGAGGTTTGATGCATAGGGCCTGAAGTTCTGACAATCGCCTGGCCGATATGATTGCAATCAAAAAAAGTTTTCCAAGAGAGATATTTTACATCACATGAAGAAGCAGGTTCAAAGTGGGGAGTTGTTAGAGCTTGCAGAACCAAAACCAAATCCCAAGGTTGTACCAGTTCTCTAAAGGGAGGTTTTAGGTGGATAACCCCCTTCAAGAAAGTCTTACAGAGTCTGTGTGACATAAGTGAAGAATCTTGAAAACCAGTATGAAAATTTGAGATGGCAGCTAAATGTACATGGACAGTAAAGGCAGACACCCCAGAGTGGAAAAGATGTGATAAGTAATCCAATACCACCGGGACTGGGGCTGACAAGGGGTCTAATTGTTTATTTGCTGCCCATAGAGAGTACCTTTTACATTTAAGAAAGATTAATCTGGTGAACGATTTATGAGATGCAATACGAATATTGTGCACAGGGGATGAGAAGTTTTCATGGCTGCCAATCATTGGAAGTGGAGAAACCAAGAGGTCAGTTTCAGGGTTGTTAGGCTGGGGTGAATCAGACCCTGCGGATGGGAGATCAATATCAGGGATGGATTGAGGATCCATGGTTGATCTAGCAGGCGAGGCCAGAGGAAGGGAAACCAGACTTGTCGAGGCCAATATGGAGCAATGTGGATCACTCTGCCCTTCAACTGTCGTGCTTTCTTCAGAAATTGGGAGATGATGGGAAGAGGAGGATAACCATACAGAAGACCCGAGGGCCAAGTGTGGACTAGAGCGTCCCTTGGTGACTGTCCCCAAGGGGGGATTAGGGCAAAGTAGTTGCTGCACTTGTAGTTGATTTGGGAGGCAAATAGGTCGCAGCAAGGCTGGCCCCAGCAGTTGAAGATTTTTGCCTCTATCAGAGGATTGAGGGACCACTCGTGAGGTTGTAGAATGCACCTGCTCAATTGTCCGCTATCACGTTGGAGCTTCCGGGAATGTGCGTTGCAATTAGAAAGCTATCACCCATTGCCATATTCTCAAGGCCTCTCGGCATAACTGGTAAAATGTGGTGACCCCTTGTTTGTTGATGTACCAGACCACTGATATGTCTGATTGGATTGCAATAGTACCTGACGGAAGGATGGAGTGAAATGCTTGCAACGCTAGAAGCACCGCCCTCAGTTCCAGGACACTGATATGCAAAAGGGCCTCTGTCTCCGACCAGGTGCCTTGGACCGAGTTTCCCTGACATAGCCCCCCCCACCCCATCAGGGAGGCATTCGTGGTCACTGTGGCTATCGGTTGATAGGGGCTGAAAGGGCAAGACCATTGTTGTGGATTTTGAGACATCCACCAGAGTAAATCTTGCTTGCATCTTTGAGTTACTCTTATCTGAAAGGACAAAGGATGTTGTAGAGAGTACCACTGAGTGAGAAGTAGCCATTGAAGGAGCCTCATGTGGAATCTGGCTAGAGGAACAATGGTAATCGAAGCTGCCACTGACCCCAACAGCTGCAGTATAAATAGAGCGGGAGATTTGTGGTGACAGAGCGGCTGTTGAACTTGTTGTCTTATTCTCTGAAGCCTGTGTTCTGGAAGGGATGCTGTGCAATTTATCGTGGTCAACAGTACCCCTATAAATTCAAAGACTTGAGTTGGGGTCGTGTTGGATTTCTCTCAGTTTATAGTGATTCCCAGGCTTTGAGCTGTTAAGAGAGTATACTGCAGGGCTTCTTCCAGTAGACACTTGGTGGGGGCGGTGAGGAGCCAGTCATCTAGATATGGAAACGCCTGGAATCCTTGAAATCGCAAGTGAGCGATAACCACTGCCATGCATTTTGTGAACACTCTGGGGTCTGTAGAGAGACCAAAGGGCAGGGCTCGAAAGTGGTAGTGACTGGCTCCTATGCGGAAGCAGAAGTATCTTCTTGAGTGTTTGTCCAATTTTATGTGGTAATACGCATCTTGAAGATCTACAGAGCACATCCAATCATCTTCTTCCAGAAGAGGAAGGAGAGACTGAACTGTGACCATCCAGAATTTATCTGTTTTTACAAATTTGTTTAGTATACTGAGATCCAGAATTGGTCTCCATTCCCCTTTTTTGGCATTAAAAAGTACCTTGAATAAAAAACAGATCCTATCTGGTCTGGGGGGACCATCTGGATGACTCTTTTTTTGTACCAGCTTTTGGATTTCTTGTGCTGCTGCTTCTCTTTGACTGGGTGGAATGTCAGGTAATACTCTTGATGAGATTGGGCAAAGATGGAAGGGGATGTGATAGCCTCTGTATATTATTCGTTGTACCCAAGAGTCGGTGGTTATATTTTGCCAGGCAGTGGGGTACAAGGAGAAATAACCCCTGACCGCTTCCAGAGGTGAGCAGTCGGGCAACGTTTCAGGACCTCTGATAGGGTTGGCCAAAGAAGGAATCTCTGGATCCCTGGTTTCACAGACCTCCTCTGCCTGAAGGGGGTATCTTCCATTGGAGTTTCCTCCTCTGTCTCTAAGGGAGAACTCGGCATGTGCATCCCGGAAAGAGCCCTGTGATTTTTTTGTGCCACATCTTTCCGTACCTCTGATTTCTGGAGTAGAATCGCTGTGGAGTGGAGTGTCTGACACCAATGGCAGACAGGGTCTTGCCACCTTGCTTGCACCTTGCCAGCATATCTTTGACTTTAGGGCCAAAGAAGCTGCCTCTGTGGGGGCATTCAAGAAAGAAGCCTCAAAGGACTCCACAAAGGCGCATCCAGGTATGTCATCTGGCGACTATACCCGTGCCTGCCGCTCTAGCCGCCTCTTCCGTTGCACGAGAAATAAGATGTATGGAAGACGTGGAAATGGACTCTAGGGTGGCTATCTGAGAAGCCATGTTGTCACGGACCTCGTCAAAAACAGCTCCTGCCAAGGATTCAGAGAGCTGGTTGACAAGATCTCGCTAAAGCCTTGTAAAATGTGCAAATAATTTGGAGACCTTACGGCGAAGGTCGATGAAGCAAACACATGCTTCCCTAATCTGTCAATCGCCCGGGACTCCTTGTTCAGCGGATGGACAGTTTGGCTCTCTTATGCCAAATCCTTCTTAGTTGCAGCTGCCACCACCATAGCATCTACTGGAAGACCTCATGACCAATGTGGGTGCTCAGCAGGGGGTGATGATATTTTATCTGGTCTCCTAGTTATCGCTTCCAGGGTGTCAGGAGCTTTCCATGTGCACTGGTCGATGAGCTGGATGAGATCATTGGCAGGCGGGGTGACCCAGAAGGTAGGGGGCTGGACACAAAAAGCCTGAAGGAATACAGATTCCTCAGAGGAAGGATTAGAAGGCTTCCAGTCAACCCTCTGTCTAAGGATCTCGAGGATGTCACCAAAGGACACCTCATTAGAGGGTGACCATGGGGACAATTCCCGTCATCAAAATCCGTATCTTCAGTCAATGACACCTCAGTGGAGTCCATGTGCTTCCTCTTATATGATGCTTTAAGGGATACTTCCTCAGTGGGGGGTTCTGGGGAAGACTGCAAAGAGGGGGTGTCCTGAGGAGGAGAAACCGGAGGCTCTTGTGCCTGGTGTCTGTCGGTTGAGGCTTTGAGACAGTTGTGGCACAGAGGGGGGCAGAGGACTCCGACATGTGAGCTTTGCCAGTGGGAGGCAAGCACTCTTTCCAGGACCTGGAAGGCTGGCCGTCCAAGGAGGGATGGGAGTCCGGAACAGAGAATGACAACCTCGGCACCGGAATCACACCCCTGCCCCGACAATCCCCCCCCCCCCCAGACCAGGAGTCTCAAGAGGACCGTGAACCATAAGAGAGAGAGGATGCCATAGAAAAAAATCGACATGGAGCCAGGAATGCCCTCCCCCATGGCACAGCTATTGGCCTGAGAAGAGCCCGATTCCCAGTACACCGAGGGTCACAAGGACGACTCTGGTTCCAAAGTGACATCCACTATTGGAGTCAGAGGAAGGAAAGCTACTGTCGGAGTAAGAGGCTTTGAAACTTGAGGAGAAGTCAAAGGAGGAGTGTACGTTGGGGTTTGAGGAGATACACATTCACCTGAATGAGGGAACGTGGACTTCGATGGTTGGGACAGACCTCTGGCCACAAGCAACTGGTTAGCAAGCCACAGCACATCCTGTTCAGAGAGACTCTTGGCTAACTTCATGGAGAAAGCTGATGGCGATTCTGGCTTTTCTAGGAAAGGACTATATTGACTGCCAGCAAAAAGGATCCAGTAAAGGAGAATATTTGGTCTTTGCTAATTCAATATATGCAGAGTTCGGAGCCGAGGATGTCTGCACTGAAGAAAACTATGTGGAAGTAGTCTGCACCAACGATATCAGCGCCATAGTAATTGAAGGTGTCTGCATCGTAAAGGCAAAAGTCTGCCTCGAAAGGTACAGTGCCGTAGTGGAAAGTGTCTGCACCGGCAATAAAGACGGTGCCAAAAAGGAATGCAATGAAGCACATGGTGCCGAAAATGTCTACGCTGTGGCATACAGAAGAGTCATACTTGGAGACGAAGGTGATTGTACCAACAGTGCTGAAGGGGACTGAACCTGTATGGACGGTGCCAGTAAGGGTTGCGACACAGCTGTCAGAACCGTAGTTCTCTGCAACAGAAACTCTGGTGCTGGTATCGATAAAGGAGACATGGCTGTAGTCAGAATTATTTGGGGCGGTACCAAGCCTGGAGCCAACAGGGATTACAGGTGGCAGCGCCAACGTATTAACCAATTTCACCTTCTTATGAGTCGACTCCCTACGATCTTCAGAGGGAGAAGGGAGCGACGTAGAGGAAGAAGAGGAAGAACACCTCTTGCGGAGTTTAACAGAAGGGGGTGAGCCCTCCGACCCAGAAATAGCCTCAGAGAAAGGAGACTTATTTTTCCTCTCGTTGAGTCCTGGTAGAGAAATTTTTACAAATCCCACATGGAGGATCCAGTCAGGTGGGAGACATTAAGACAGCAGACACATAAGTCAAGGCCATTGGAAAGCGGTAACTTATGGCCACAATCCTTGCACTGCTTGAAACCAATGCTACTTTTCTTATCCGACATAACTGGTGTGGAGAAGAACAGTACCAAAAAAGAAGAAAGGCTACCCAAAAAGGGTAAGAAGATAAAGGAAGGATTACCAACGATGGTAATGAAAAAAAACAGAAGGCAAGAAAAGAGGGT
>NC_056748.1:1142998639-1143023639 GCF_019279795.1 Protopterus annectens | reverse complement strand
TTATTTCTGTTTTTGAACATGTTGCTAGCATTTCAAGGTTTATTCATATATTTTTTTATCAGGACAGCTTTTAATTGCACTTGTTTCATTTATTCTATTTAAATTTAACATGTAATGATTTACATTTACTCTGATGAAGTCAGACATTGCATCTGACAAAAGCTCTGAACAATAAAATATGCTGTAATTATATTTGTAGCAGTGTCCCTGATTGAGCTGCTTAATTGTGGTCGGCTAGTGGTGGACTATTTCTTTCTTTTTCTTTCAGTTGTTTATGTACACATTTTGGTGTTAATGTCATAAAACCTTACTATCATACAAATTAGAAGTTATTATTCAAAAAGGTGTGCCTATGTCAGAGTTTGATAATGAGCACCCATTACTAACAACTAGATCAATCACCAACTATAGTTTCTTCCCAAGACTTACAAATGTATGCATATTTCACTCTATTCTGAATGTCATTGTACCACCCTGTCAAAAAGAAAAACCTTTTCAGTCACATTAACAGACTAGCCTAATGTCCTCCTTACAATTATTTATCTTAACCATTTCATTCTCTAGACTTATTTCTTTCAAACAAAAATAAGAAGTTATGTACTCACCATAACGTTCCATCTGAGTAGGTAAACTTCATTTGTCAGCAACCTATGGGAATCGGATCCAACCTCGGATCCGAGCCGGCAGTTTTCAACAGCCTTAGATCCGAGCTCCAAGCTCCTCCCCCTACCCATAATCCCCTGCCAACCCTGACTGACCTCAGATCAAGTTTGCCCAACAGCAGAAACTGCTATAAGATTATTATTCTCAAGATAAAGTGGGTAAAACCCATGGACCTGAGTATGAAGACATTCGCAAGTGAGGGGGCAGGAGGGAGGGACAGTTGCTGACAAATTAAGTTTACCTACTCAGATGGAACGTTATGGTGAGTACACAACTTCTTAATCTGAAGTAGTTAACTTCATTTGTGCAGCAACCTATGGGACAGAGTCCCCAGCTACCTGAATCTTGGGCGGACTTCATGGAAGGATGTTCCAGAGCACTGCAGAGCCAAAGGATGCTCTCCCTCTGGAGATAATGTCTAATTTATAGTGATTGATAAAGGTATGAGATGAGGACCAAGTGGCTGCCGAGCAAATATCATCCAACGAAACTCTAGCTCTAAAAGCCGCAGAGGTATACATAGATCGAGTAGAGTGGGCATGGACTCCCTGAGGTGCGTGCCTGTCCGAACTTTCATATGCTAAAAGGATACACTGTGAAATCCATCTAGACAGTGTGACTTTAGACACAGGTTTACCCAAGTTAAATTTGGCAAAGGAGATGAACAACTGGTCGGATTTCCTATGACCAGATGTCCTGTGGATGTAGAAGCAAAGTTGTCTATGCACATCCAATGAGTGTAACTTGTATTCCCCTTTGTTATGGTAATTAGGAAAAATACCGGCAGGTTGATGGACTGGTTAATATTTGACTCAGAGGCAACCTTGGGAAGAAAAGAGGGATTGGTCCTGAGGTAAACTCTATCCTTGTAAAAGGTCAAGTATGGGGGTTTTACACAGAGGGCCTGTAGTTCAGAGACCCTTTGAGCCGAGGTGATAGCGACAAGAAAGGAAGTTTTCCATGACAAGAATTTAAGATCTACTGAAGCTGCAGGCTCAAACGGGGGAGCTGTCAAGGCCTGCAGCACCAGCGTTAAATCCCAAGGAGGGACTACATCCTTCACTGGAGGTCTGAGCAGAAGGGTACCCTTCAAAAAGGTCTTACACAATTTCATGGTGATCAAAGGGCCCAGTTTATTTCCCACGTGATAATGAGAGATAGCTGCTAGTTGAACCTTGACTGTGGAGGAGCTAGTCCCCTGATGAAACAGTCCTGACAGAAAGTCTAATACAGCGGGCAAAGGAGCTGTAAAAGGATCCAAATTTTTGTGTGCCACCCAAATGGAAAAACGTTTCCATTTGCTGCTACAGATCTTTCTAGTAGAAGGCTTGTGCGCTGCTACTAGAATAGTTTTAACTGGGGAAGAGACACTGGGAGTCCTAGCTAAGTGTGGAACTGGAGCAGCCAAGCTGCGAGCTTGAGGTTGTCCAGGTTCGGGACTGGAGATCTAGGGGGTGGGATATTAGATCCGGATGGGGATCCAGAATCCAAGGAGGATTCACCAGATGAGACCAAAGGTAAGGGAACCAGGTATGACGAGGCCAAAATGGGGCAATGAGGATAATCCTGCTCCCCAACTGACTGGCTTTCTGAAGAAACTTCATCATCAGAGGAAGAGGAAGGTAAGCATAAAGAAGACAGGGAGGCAAAGCATGCACCAGAGCGTCTCTCGGGCATTCCCCAGAGGGGGAAATGAGAGCGAAGTAGTCGTAACATTCTGTGTTCGAGGGAGAGGCAAAGAGATTGCAACAGGGTTGACCCCATTTGGCGAAAATCTGATTCGCTATCTTGGGATTCAGAGACCACTCATACGGTAACAGGATGGTGCGACTTAGTTTGTCCGCTAGGATGTTGGACCATCCCGGAATGTGCGTTGCTATAAGAAAGCGGTTGGTGGAGATCGCCCATTCCCACACTCTCATTGCCTCTCGACAGAGTGGGTAAGACCTGGTTCCCCCTGTTTGTTGATGTACCAGACAACAGACATATTGCCCATCTGAATCGCAATCTTTCCTACAGGAAGAATGTCCTGAAGTGCTTGCAACGCTAACAGCACTGCCCTCATCTCTAGGACGTTGATATGCAGTGAGGTCTCCGTGAGGTCCCACGTGCCTTGGACTGTCCTGCCCGAACAACGCCCCCCCACCCGAGGCAGGAGGCATCCGTGGTCACCGTGGCTAGTGGAGGGGTCATAGAAAAGGGGCGTCCTTGCTGGAGGTCCGGAGATTGGAGCCACCATAGGAGGGCCCTCTTGCAAGCCCTGCTGAGGGGAACGGGATGGCTCAGAGGATAGTGAAGAAAGGACCACTGGGCCTGAAGGGTCCATTGTAAGACCCTCATGTTCAAACGTGCCATTGGCAAAAGGATGATTGCTGCCGCCATCGAGCCAAGAGCGCTCAGGACCAATTCCGCCAGGGGAGCTGGAGATTGCAGAATGGCCTGCACGTGTAGCCTCAGGGTTAGTAGCCGGTCTGTGGTCAAGAAAGCTAGGAGTTTGTTTGTGTCTAATCTGGCCCCTATGAAGTCTATGGTTTGAGTCGGAATAAGAGACTACTTCTCTATGCTGATAGTGATCACCTGCCGGGGAGCTAGACGAAGAAAGTAGTTTCTGGCTGCGCAGAGTAGATGCCTTGTCGGGGCGGTCAGGAGCCAGTCGTCCAGGTACGGGAAGACCTGAATTCCCTGGAGCCTCAGGTGGGCCGCTATCACTGCTAACACTTTGGTGAACACCCTGGGGGCTGTGGTGAGACCAAAGTGGAGGACCCTGAATTGGAAATGACTGGCTCTTAGCCGGAAGTGGAGGAACCTCCTGGATCACCTGTCCATCAGAATGTGGTAGTACGCATCCTTGAGGTGTATAGAACACATTCAATCATTCTCCCGCAAAAGGGGGAGAATGGATTGAAGAGTGACCATGCGGAAAGTACAGTTGTGTACACCTACCATAAATGTAGATGTTCGAGTGTCTTCACTGTTGCAGTCATAACTGTAGGGTGCTCCTGCCGGCAGGCAGCCCGAGGTCGGCCAGAATCCCAAAGTCTGGGTCCGGCGTCGGCTGTACAAGCTAGTACCCTGACGTCAGTACGCTTTGGTAGATAGCCCTCAGCCGACGCCATCTTCTCCAGCCTTTCTTGCCCTAGATGTCAGAAGTCCCCAACAAAACAAAAATGAATCCAACAAGGAAACACAAATACACCACAAAAAAGGAAAAGGGAGATAAAAGAGGGGATAGGAGGGAGGGAAACCCCGACTGCAACAGTGAAGACACTCCAACATCTACATTTATGGTAGGTGTACACAACTGTACTATGTTCTTCGTGTTTCACTGTTGCAGTCATAACTGTAGGGTGGAATCCCAAAGCAGTGTAAAAGGGGAGGAGGCTTTAGATAGAAGAAGGGGAGGCAAGAATACCCTACAAAACAGCAGAGGCAAAGCCTGCCCTGGTCTTAAAACAGCAGAGGCAAAGCCTGCCCTGGTCTTAGAAAACAGAGGGAGATTGTAGTGCTTGGAAAAAGTATGCACAGAACTCCAAGTGGCAGCTTCCAAGATATCCTTGGTAGGGACTCCTCTGAGGAAAGCTGTAGAAGTGGCAGCTGCTCTAGTAGAATGACTTCTAATGGTACCTGGAAACTGTTTCCCATGATGAGTGTAACAAAGTCTGATTCCATAAGCAATCCATTTGGAAACAGTTTGCTTAGAAATAGGTTTTCCAAGAGAACTGGAGGCAAAAGAAACAAACAATTGATTAGACTTTCTGAACTCTTTAGTCTTGTCCAGGTAAAATCGTAACTGTCTGTGCACATCTAATGAATGCAAAATCCTTTCCCCTTTATTTTGAGGATTTGGAAAGAAAGTAGGAAGGTGAATTGTCTGATTTAAAGCCACTTTCGAAATCACCTTAGGCATGAAAGTAGGATTGGTCCTCAAGGATACTCTGTCCTGATGGAAAATAAGGTATGGTTCCACAGCCATGAGAGCTTGCAACTCTGAGACCCTTCTGGCAGAGGTCAATGCTAATAAAAGAACAGTCTTCCAAGATAAAAACTTAATATCTGAAGATGCAGCAGGCTCAAAAGGAGACAAAGTAAGTTTTTCTAAAACATAATTAAGATCCCAGGCAGGGACAGGAGGGGTCCTGGGAGGCCGCAAATTTTTAGCCCCTCTCAAGAATTGCTTCGCCAAAGGATGAGAAAAAACAGGAGGATCAGAACTGAAATGTGCAGAAATAGCAGAAGCATGAATCTTAATGGAAGAAAAGGAAAGTCCTTTAGATAAAAGTTCCGAAAGGTAAAGCAAAATAGAAGAGAGATCAGGTACCAGAGGATCCGAACCTCGGTCCTGCATCCAAATACAAAACCTCTTCCATTTAGAGGCATAGGATTTCCTAGTGCTAGGCCGTCT
Organism: Protopterus annectens; assembly: GCF_019279795.1. Lineage (NCBI taxonomy): Eukaryota > Metazoa > Chordata > Ceratodontiformes > Protopteridae > Protopterus > Protopterus annectens. Next base: position 1,143,018,574 of record NC_056748.1, on the reverse strand, counting down.
AGCTTCCAGAAGAACATCCAAAACTTGTTTGGGAAGACTAGAGGAAATCAAATTCCTTTGAAGAGCCAAGCTGCCAGGCAAAGGGTCTTGAGATTGGGATGTAGTAACTGACCCTGATGCTGGGACAGAAGCGAAGGGTTCAGAGGGAGAATCCAAGGAGGCCCCAAGAACAGGTGCTTTAAAGTTGGATACCAAAACTGTCGAGGCCAATTTGGAGCAATCAAGATGAGGAACTTGGGCTTGTCCTGTTTTATCTTCAGTAATACCTGAGGTAGTAGAGGAAGAGGAGGGAAGGCATATCCTGAAAGGCTTCTCCAGCTGAAGGACAGGGCATCCACTCTCCAAGCTGTTTTGTGGAAGGACCTGGTGCAAAAGCGAGGCAGCTGATGATTGAGATGGGATGCAAACAGATCTATCTGGGGACATCCCCAAACTGCAGTAATCCTGTTGAATAAGTTGGTGTCTAGCATCCATTCGTGAGGATCTGAAATGTTTCTGCTCAGGCTGTCTGCTAAGAGATTCTGTTTCCTGGAATGAATTGAGCCTGGAGATGTAGATTCAAATTTAGAGCTGTGTCCCATAACGCCATAGCTAGTCTGCAAAGGGGGTATGAATGAGAACCCCCCTGCTTGTTGATGTACCACATGACCGTGGTGTTGTCTGTGCAATTAGCAGAGGCCCTGGTTGCAAAAGGTTCTTGAAGGCTAGAAGGGCATTTTGAACTGCCAACATTTCCTTCAGATTGATGTGCCAGTGAAGATGGTCCTTTGTCCAGGTTCCCTGCTGGCAATTGTCTAGAAAGTGTGCTCCCCAAGCATAATCCGAGGCGTCCGTGGTTAGGATTTGAGTAGGTTGAGGAAGACGAAAAGGCTTTCCTTCGTTTAAAGTGCATACCCTGGACCACCAGAGGAACTCCCTCTGAAGGCAGGGGATCAGAGGAATCAGAATATCCAGATCGTGGTAATGCTGTGACCATACACTTTTCAGATACCATTGAAGCTTTCTCATGTGAAGCCTTGCGTTTGGAATCAACAGAATGCAGGAAGCCATGTAGCCCAGAGCCTGCAGGAATTTCCTTGCAGTGAGCTGAGATAGAGTTGCTAAGGTGCTGAAAGTAGAAGCCAGCTGAGTTTGTTTTTCTGGAGTGAGGAAGGCCCTTTGTAAGGTTGTATTTAAGAGGGCTCCCAAGAATACCATTTGTTGAGAAGGGATCAAATGTGACTTTTTTGTGTTCACTGAGAATCCCAGTAGGAGGAGAAGACGTTGAACAAAGTCCAGATGTTGAAGCAGAAGATCTTTGCTGTCTGCCTGAATAAGGCAGTCGTCCAAACAGGGGTAAATCTGGATCCCCTGAAGTCTGCAGTAAGCCACTACTGGTGCCAGGCACTTGGTAAAAACTCTGGGCGCAGTAGATAAACCAAAGGGCAGTACAGAGAATTGAAAGTGCCTCGAACCTGCCTTGAACCTGAGGAATTTTCTGCGTTCTTGCCTGATGGGAATATGTAAATAGGCTTCCTTTAAGTCCAATGTCACCATCCAGGCGTCCTGAGAGAGCATTGGAATTAGTTGCTGCAGAGTAAGCATTTTGAATTTTGGAATTTCCAAAAAGATGTTTAACACAGAAAGGTCCAGAATAGGTCTCCATGAGTTTTGTTTTCTGGGGACCAGAAACAGCCTTGAATAAAAACCTTTTCCCATCTCCGAGAGTGGAACAGGCTCTATGGCTCTCATGGCCAGAAGAGCATCCACTTGAGTTAAAGCCTCTGACCATTGATGTTTTGGCAGATCTGGCCAACCGTGAGCCCTTGGCAAAGTGTGAAAGTGGAATTTGTAACCTTTTAAAATCACGTCCAATACCCATCTGTCCTGGGTAATATGAGGACAATTTCTGTAAAAAAGAGACAGTTTTCCTCCGAGAGGGGCATCCAGGTGAAGGGGTCCTGTAGCCCAACCGAGAGAGTCATTGAGTTTGCTTTCTTTGAGATTGGGATCTGTCTTCTCCCCTTCTAGGTGAAGAAGCAGTCCATTGTCTAGATCTGTAAGAGGCCTGACCTTGACCACGACCTCTGGAGCGCCTATATCTTCCCCTTTGAGGCCTGTCAGACGTGGGAAAGGACCAATTTTTAGAGGGCCAATTCCTGGAAAATCTAGGAGGCTGAACTTGCAAGAAATCTTTTACAGTCTGCATAGACTTTGCCTTTTCTTCCATCTTTTTAATAACTTCCTCAGCCTTGGATCCAAAAAGAACATCATGTTGAACAGGGGCATCTAATAACTTAGCCTTAACCTGTTCAGGTAAACTTTGTTCACGAAGCCAGGCATGTCTCCTGATAACAGTACCAGAGGCTGCAGCCCTGCAAGAAGCATCCAAAGCATCAAAACCACAATGTAAACTATGCTTGTTCACTTGTTCAGTAGCATGCAGGACATCCTGAAGTTCCTTATCCTCTGCACAAGCAGGAAGGGAAGCAAGCTTTTGCTTTAAAACAGACAAAAGAAATTGCTGATACTTAAACATATGAAACTGGCAATTTAAAGCCCTTACAGACAGGGTAGCAGAAGTATATACCTTTTTTCCCCACCTGTCTAAAGCACGGGAATCCTTCTCAGAGGGAATAGGATTTTTAGAAGTAGCCACCTTAGCAGCCTTAGAGCCCTGAGAAATAGTTTCAGGATCCGCAGAAGGGTTTTTAAATAAAAATAAATGAGAGTCAGGAACCCTATAAAATCTATCAGGCTTAGAAGGAGCAGGAGGCATGGAATCAGGATTCAAATTAGCCTCAGAAAAGGCATCATCTACAATGTCCAAAACAGGAGGGATAGCTAAAGGCCTATGTTGAGGAAGAAGAAGAAATTCCCTAAGCCTCTTCTTGGAAGCAGAATACTCCTGTCCTTCCCAATGAAAATGTTCCCTCATCTCATGCAAGGTTTCCCCAAAAGAGAAATCCTCAGGCGGAGTGGCCGAGGGTAAAGAGTCCTCAGCATCCGAATCCTCATAAGGAGGAAAGGAATAGTCCTGATCTGAGGAAGAAACAGAAGATACAGAAGCCTGGTCAGAGGAATCCAGAGTAACATCCTGTCGAGGCCTTTTCTCACGAGGGGGGTGAGAATCCCTAATCATTGTAAGCAAATCTTCAGCCATCTTTAATAACTGCTTTTGTGTCTTGGGAGTGGATTCAGAAGCAGCTTGAGCAGGAACTTTAGACTTTACAGGAGTCTTTGTCTTTGCCTTTGAAATAGTGAGGTGAGTAGGCCGGAAAACCCCCTCAGAAGCCGGTACCTGCACAGCGGTTCCAGACCCATCTGAAGGAGCGACGTCTGAAGGTCCTGCAGCAGTTAAAATAGTGGGCCTTGATGGCTCCCCATGGGAGTCCGTATCGGCCATCGGTTCAGAAGTGGCGGACGACAGGGGCTGCAAAAGCGCCTCACTGACGACAGCCGAACCGGATGCTGGCTCCAGCTGCAACGAGTCCTGTTTGGACCTCGGAGGCCTGTCTTTGTCTTTGCGCTTCTTTTGAACTCCGGTAGTGTCCGACGACATTCTATAATTGAAGCGTCTGCCAAAATAATTTAAAGCCCAATCGCACCTGCGCTGATAGTACGAGAGTTGAACCTGGCACAGAAGCGACAACAAGAAACGACGTGGTCAGGGCCTAAGCAAGGTAGACAGTAAGAGTGGAAATCTTTATGAGGTATTTGTTTCCCACACGCTATACAATTATTAACTTTTTCTGACATCGGAGGAACAAGAAAAGATTCCCCAACGGGTACTTAGCTTTGAGAAGAGAAGTAAGAACTTCGGACCGACAACAACAAAATACGCTGTTCGAAAATCGCCAACCAACGACTTGCGAGCTGCTTTCCACCGCACGGCAAGAAAGACTGGAGAAGATGGCGTCGGCTGAGGGCTATGTACCAAAGCGTACTGACGTGAGGGTACTAGCTTGTACAGCCGACGCCGGACCCAGACTTTGGGATTCTGGCCGACCTCGGGCTGCCTGCCGGCAGGAGCACCCTACAGTTATGACTGCAACAGTGAAACACGAAGAACATCTTCTCTTTGGTTACTGACAAATTCAGGGAGGAGAGGTCGAGGATTGGTCTTAAGTCCCCCGTCTTTTTTGGCACCAAGAAGAACCTGGAGTAAAACCCGGACCCGCACTGGTCTGGGGGGACGTGTTGGATGGCTCTTTTTTTCCAGCAAATGTTGGATTTCCATTGCTGCGGCCTCCCTCTGATTGGGTGGGACATCGGGGTGGTATCTGGGGCTGCGTGGGTAATGAGAAAAGGGGATCTGATATCCTCTGGATATGATGCGAAGCACCCAGCGGTCTGTCGTGATGGACTCCCAAGCTGCTGGGTGCTTCGAGAAATGCTCCCCGACTGCCTCCAGAGTGGAGTAGTCGGGCAACCCCTCAGGGGTGATGCGTGGGTTGGTCTGAGAAGGGTTCTCTGGATCCAAAGTTCCGCGGGCCCCATCTGCCTCTAGGGTGGCGTCCACCCTGCCCTCCTCTGCCGCGGAAGGGCTGGGAGTCCGGAGCGGGACGGGACTGTTGAGACTTCCGGAATCACATCTTCTTCTGTCCCTTTTGGTTCTCACAGAAGGACCTCTGGGGAGCAGAGAAGCGGACTCCGACGGCAGACAACGTCTTCCTGTCCTTTTCGCTCTGGACCAAGGCATCTCGCACGGTTTTGCCGAAGAGGGCAGAACCATCAAAAGGAGCATTAGTGAAAGATGCCTTAAAGGGTTCCGTGAAATCACAGTGCCGGAGCCAGGCCTGACGTCTCATGACGAGGCCCGCTCCACTGGCTCTAGTGGCTCCTTCAGTGGCATGAGACAATAGCCGCATAGAAGTGTTAGATATGGAATGTAGAGTGGCCATCCGGGTGGAGTGCAATTGTTTGTCCTCCGCCAACATGGACTCAGGGGGTGACGCAGCGTACTCTTTGATCAGGTCCCACTGCAGTCGGAGCACATGTGCCATGTAGTTCAGCAATCTCACAGAGAAGGTAGCCGAACTAAACACCCGCTTCACTAGGCAGTCCATCGACCGAGACTCCTTGCTTGGGGGATGAACCGAGGGACTCTCCTGAGCAAGTTCCCTCTTGGTGGCCGCCGCCACAAACATGGCATCTACAGGGGGACCCTTGCTCCAGTGGGACTTGTCAGATGGTGGGCTAAGAATCTTGCCCGGGCACTTGGGGACTGGCTCCACAGTGTCCGGCTCCTTCCACGCCCTGGTAGTAATCAAGTCTACCAGGGGGTCGGCCGGAGGGGACACCGAAGAGGTAGACGGGCCTGCTTCAAACGCCTCCAGGAACACAGATTCGTCCGAGGTAGGCTTTGGGGCAGACCACCCCCCACCTTATTCTGAGCATCTCCATGATGTCACCAAATGAAACATCATCAGGGGGTGATTTTGGGGAGCCTTCCCCTTCCTCCAAATCCGTGTCCTCAGTCAAGGACTCAGGAGAGTCCAGGTGCCTCCTCTTGCACCTTCGCTTGTGAGGAACCTCCTCGGGGGGCTGTCCGAGGAGGTCTCACCAGCAACGTCTTGTTCCAATGGAACTACCTGGGACGTCAAAGCAGGCTGTCCCTGGGGCCGGGTGATGGAAGTCAGACCCAACAGAGAAGGAGTGCAGGGTGGAGCCGTGGCAAGGGGCGGGGGCCTGTAATCCCTCGACAGAACCCTCTCCATTACGTCGAATGCCGAGAGAGAGCTGCTCTCTCTGGGATCCGAAAGCACACCCTCGCTCGGATCAGATGGACGGATCGGAGCCGGCGCCGAAGCGATCGGATCCGATGGACCAGCATGCTCCGACCTGGACAGAGCTGAAGACATACCGATACTGCTGGATCGAAGCTCAGCCCTCGGCTCTGAGAGCTCGGATCCGAAGAAAATGGACCCGATAGACTCGAGGGAAGTGTCGGCGCCGAAGTACCCGAGACTATCGGCGCCGACACCCCCCCAGCTCCAAGGCTGCCTGGCTCCGAAGACTCCGAACCCGGGAAACAGGACAGAGAAGGAGCTATCAGGGCAAAGAAAGGGGTCGAGCTCCCCCACCAGGGGGGGGGGGAGGAAGGAGCACTCCCATCAGCAGTTGGGCCTGGAGGAATCTTATCATCCGGTCCAAATCTGCATCAGTGAGACTTCGGGTAGATCTCGACGAGGCCACCGAGGTGGGACGGGAGTGTCACCTCAATGACCTTGACGGAGATCTGGTCTCCTCCTCCTCAGAACCCGGTGAAAAGCATGGGGACCGGATCCGAGAAGGAGGAGACCCAGAAGTCCTGGAGGGAGAAGACCGCTTAGCCGGGGGGGGGGGCCGAAGCGGAGGCCTCGGCCTGCCGCTTGTGGTGCTTCTCCTTCCTCCTTTCTTTCCTAGCCTCCCTCTCCTCCGGGCCTAAGGTGGGAGGTTGAGTCCCGGCCAGGGGGAGGGAAGCAGGAGTGGCAGCTGCCACAGCTGCAGCGGGAGCCACGGTAGGACCGGAGGTAGAAACCGAGTCCGGGGGCAGAAGACCCGCCAGAATCAGCTTAGACCTCCGGTCCTTGAGTGCCCTGGGGTTGAATGCTGCACAGATGGTACAACCAGAGGACAGGTGCTCAACCCCAAGGCACAACACAGACAGAGTGTGGCCATCCGCAGGGGACAGCTAATGGCCACACTCGTTGCACTTAGAAAACACCAACTTTGGGGCCTCAGACATACTAGAAGGTAAAACCACACACACTAGGACGCAAACACACACACACACACACACACACACACACACACACACACACACACACACACACACACACACACACACACCTGATGGAACCACGAAGGAAGGGGGAGGTTAGATATGGAATAAATTAAATTAAACTAAGAGAGTTCTAAGAGATAAAGGGACCTGAAAACACACTCACACCAAGAGTTAAAGAAAAGGGTCAGAAAAGTAAAATTTTTCTCACAAAGTGGACGAAAACGCCTGGAACTTGGGATCAAGCTACTGAAGTAAACCGCTGCAAACTAGATCTGAGGTCAGTCAGGGTTGGCAGAGGATTATGGGTAGGGGAGGAGCTTGGAGCTCGGATCTAAGGCTGTTGAAAACTGCCGGCTCGGATCCGAGGTCAGATCCGATTCCCATAGGTTGCTGCACAAATGAAGTTAACTACTTCAGATCTATCATTCACTATATACAGTCCTCTGTCACCAACTGTTTCATTCTTCTGTCCTCAAACTTCAACTTGCAAAGCATGGAAAAAGAATTCTTGTATTAGGGACCCCATTTCCCCTATCATCAGATCCCTGCTGTCACTTTAGTGGTTAAAGTTTAATCTCATCACCCACCATATGACAGCCTTTGTATTTAACCATGTTAATACATAATCCAGTCACTATGGTGCAAAGTGCACATTTCATCACCTTAGTCAAGTCTGCCGTTCACATGCATCTAAGTATGCTTCAGTGTTTAACCATGTTAATACATAATCCAGTCACTATGGTGCAAAGTGCACATTTCATCACCTTAGTCAAGTCTGCCGTTCACATGCATCTGAGTATGCTTCAGTGTTTAACCATGTTAATACATAATCCAGTCACTATGGTGCAAAGTGCACATTTCATCACCTTAGTCAAGTCTGCCGTTTACATGCATCTGAGTATGCTTCAGTGTATTATGTCGTAGTGCTGAACTGCCTACCACGTTGTAGTACAAATGTTATCTTTTGATTTTTGTATATAAATATGTTATAGATGAAAATGGTCCTAAGGTGCAATCTACCTAACTTTAATAAATAAATGTAAAATTCAACTGATGAAAACATTATCTTAATCTGAAAAGATTAAAGCTATTATTGAAGAAGTGCGTTGAAGCTGCATGGATGTCATCTGACATTGGCACAATACTGAAAATCAGAATCAGAGTTAGAATCACATTTATTGGCCAAGTATGTCCATATACAAGGAATTTGACTCCTGTTTCAGTGACTCTCCAAGTATGAATTACATAAACAACATACATACAATGATCAAGAAAAAGACAAATGACATACATGCATCTACTAAGAACAAGACAAAAAAGTAAATATACACATACATACAAGGTGTAGAGTGCAACTCAGTGCAAGAGATACATTTGTGCTGTAACAGAGACCTGGTTCAAGGCAGCAGAAAGCACCCTTGCACTTATAACTCATTCCACACCTTTCGGCTCCAGAACTTGGACCGAAGCTCCAAAGGCGGTGGTGTTTCCATATTCATAAAAGATGCGCACACCTCCAGACTGGTAGCCAACATAATGCATCAGAGATACTTCAGGTGCAGCTAACATTGGTTAAGATAGCGATTCAGGTCGTAGCCTGTTATAGGTCCCCAACCATGTCCCAAGACACCCACTCCACGTTCCTAAGCACCCTGGAAAATATTAGGGTCCAGCCTAACACTCTCATACTGGGCAACTTCAACTACCCCTCCATTAACTGGGAAAACTACTTGTGTACCAATACACTTGTCCAACATTTCCTGGAATTCATTAATTCTAATGCCCTGGACCAGCTCGTTCTTACCCCCACTAGAGGTAGCAACATCCTTGACTTGGCCATTACTAACATGGGTGACCGTTGCTCTACACCAATAGTCATCTCCCTGGTTAGATCTGACCACAAACTAATCACCTTGGAAATCCACAATCCTCCCACCCCCACCCCTACAAAGGTAACCCACCATGAAAAACTTCTCCAAAGCTAACTTTGCGCTGCTAAGAACAGAGATGGCTAACTTCACGGCACCCATGCAAATGGAGAATAGTTGCATGACAGCCGAATCATACACCAATGCACTGTACGAACACATACACAAATGCATGGCTCTCGCCATACACAACAGAACCAAGATGCTCTCCTCCAAAAAAAGGAAGCCAATCTGGTGGTCCCCTGCCATAAACAAACTCTACAACAGAAGGAGGAAACTGATGTGGAATAAGGTGACGTCCCAAGACTGGAAAAACTCCCTTATCAGCCTCAGCAAAGAGTTAAGATCCCTCATCAAATTCTCTAAAGCTAGCTATGAAAACAGAATTGCAACAGACAGTAAAGACAACAACAAGGCCTTCTACAGTTATGTAAAGAACCTCCACGGCAATACCCAGATTTGCTCTGAGCTAGTGCACAATGGTACCTCCTATATCGAGCAAACAGGTATTGCTAATATACTGGCCGACAGATTCAGTGCCAGCTTTACCCCCCCCAAGGACTAATTACAAACCAGTGGATTGCCAGGCATCCAGTATTACTGCTGCACAGGTTAAAACAGCTGTGCAAGGCCAAGAATACAGCTTCTATGGGACATGATAATATCCCTAGCTGTGTTCTACATGAACTACAGAGTGAACTGGCACCTCACCTGTTTGCCCTGTTCAATCACAGCCTCACCTCAGGCTTTGTCCCTACCGAATGGGGCACTGCTATAGTCATCCCTCTCCACAAAGGAGGAGTGATTGCAGACCCTGCGAACTACTGCCCCATTAGCCTGACAAGTCTGATATGCAAAGCTATGGAACGCATCATCACGGACCTAACAAACAAGGATATAGGGAATCTCCAAACTCTGGATCCCACACAGTTTAGTTTTGTGAAGGGTAGATCATGCCTGCTCAACTTGGTCAACTTCTTTGAGTCAGTCACCAGAGGTGTGGATGAAGGCAAGGTGGTTCATATAGCCTACCTTGATCTGGCAAAGGCCTTTGATACCATTCCCCACTCAGGAATCATAGAAAAACTCACTAAGCTAGGCATCAACCCCTATATTACTAGGTGGGTTGCAAACTGTCTCATAGATAGAACACACTGTGTGAAAGTAGCTGACTCCAAGTCAGACTGCCGACCAGTCATGAGTGGAGTCCCACAGGGATTGGTCCTGAGTCTGCAAACTGGCTCACAGATAGAACACACTGTGTGAAAGTAGCTGACTCCATGTCAGACTGCCGACCAGTCACGAGTGGAGTCCCACAGGGATTAGTCCTGAGTCCTCTCCTGTTTGGTATCTACTTTTCAGAAGTCCAGGCCAAAACAAAGGGACTGACTGACAAAGTTCATAGACGATTGCAAGTTGGGAGCCATTATTAACTCCCCAAGTGGTGTTGACATCCTACAGAAAGGCCTCAGAGTCCAATGACTGGTGTTAGAACCATGGCCTTAAGCTCCATGCCAAAAAATGTGTCATCATCCCCTTTGGAAAAAACCCAGTTCCCATCAACTATCACATCGATGGTAGACTACTGAACACAGAAGGCGTTATAAGAGCTCTGGGAACACAGGTTGATCGCAACCTCTCTTTTGACCACCACACTGCCACTGTGGTCAGATAGTCCTTCTATGTGGCACATCTCATTGCTAAGGGTTTTGCATCCTGGAAGAAAGAGGTCACTGTCTCCCTCTACTCTTCCCTCATTAGGCCAGTCATAGAGTACAATGCCCCATTTGGCATGTACCTCACTAGACACCTGCAAAAACTGGAGAGGTCGCAAATGTACCTCACAAAGAGGATCCTAGGCCTTAAACACTTGTCCTATATGGAAGACTCAAAACTATTCTTTCTCATATCACCTACTTATCACCTACTTAGAGGCAAGCTCTGCTTGATTTACAAAGCCATGTCTGACCCAGCTCTGTTAGAAATGCTACATCTAAAGAAATCCCAATACCTCCACACCACATGCTCCAGAGACCTCAACCTCATTACCACAATCAACAGAACATGCTGGAGGGACAGGTTCATAACCCAGAGACTGCCCATGCTATGGAATAGTCTTCCCATACATGTCAAACAGAGCACCTCACTGGCCTTCCAAGAGAAATCTTGATGAGTGGATGGGAAATAGAAAATTCACCCCGGGGATCACTCCAGTGGCTCTACTCGACAGAGGTATTGAAAACTAAGGTCGGGTGGCACAATGCCAGGGTAATTCTATGGGCTAGGCTTGTAAAGGCTCCAGGGCCATTAGTCTTGTACACACCTATGAATAAACTCTGAAAGAAACCAGTATTAACAATATGTAAACAATAATGCAGAATCCTCGGAGACTTGGAAAAAAAGAATAAATAATCTGAGTTAACAGTTTATGAACTTGATGATCTGTGGAAAAAATTGTTCCTAGAGCTGCTCGTTTTGGTGTGTATTAATCTACATTTGGCTGATGGTAACAGTTCAAAAAGATGATGGTCTGGATGTGAAGGGTCAGTGAGAATTTTCCCTGCCCTTTTCATGACTCTGGAATAGTACAGGTCCTGCAAGAAAGGCAAACTAGCACCAATGATATTTTCGGCAGACCTGACTATTCAATGTAACCTATTTTTGTCATGATTATACAGATAAACCATACTGTCATGGATGAGCTGAGAACAGACTCCATAACTGCTGTATAGAACTGAATCAATAGTTCCTGTGGGAGGTTGAACTTCATCATAAAAATAGCACAACAGCGAATGTACTTTCTGCGATGCTAAGGGACTCTACATTGGTCTCCCACTTCAAGTCCTGGGAGATTACAGATCCCAAAAACTTGAAGGATTCCACAACTGACAGCAGTATTCAATATAAAGAGGGGGGATAATATTATAGTACTACTCCTAAAGTCACTGTCATCTCCCCAGTTTTAAGAGTGTTCAGTTCCAGATTATTCTGACTACACCAAAGGGCCAGCTGCTCAACCTCCCATCTGTATGCAGACTTATCATTCCTGATGAGCCCAATGATAGTTGTATCATCTGTGGCAATTACCAGCCATTATTTTATCTTCTCAGTTAAATTAAATTTATTTTTATGATTTTTTTTTTATTTTTGTCTCCAGACTGTATCTGCCTGCTTAACTACCTTCTGAATTAGACTAGTGAAGTATTTTCTTTCCTTGAATAGGGCATGCCTAGTGTTCAACAAATGAAATTGAGAATTCAGACCAAACTATTAGTAAATGGGTCAAGTTGTGTTACAGAGCTGAAATCCTCTAAAATACAGGATTTTGAAAACACATGAAACTGTGCTGAATTAGTTTTTTGATTCAGAACTAATAAATGATCAAATCAAATTATACAGACGGCATCTTCTGAAACACAGGATGCTGAAAATAATACAATGGGACTGATTCCAAAAGACTTGCTCTTAGTGGAAGTGACCAAGATACCACACAGGTATTAACCCTGCAGTCAGTTATAGTCCAGGTAGTGATGCTTGATGAAGGTGTGATGCAACGACTAAGCAACTATGGCATACACTTCTACAATGGAGATATTTTTGAAGCAAGCATCAAATGAAGCTTCAACTTCACTGATTTAGCCTTTGAGTTCAGCATCTGCCAGTGGAGGTGGACAATGAGCCACCTGATGGCATAAAACATACATACATATAAATAATCCCAGCTGCAGGTGCACATGCAGGGTGTAAGTGGTCCTTTCTGTTGTGACTTTTGTTCCAAGAAACAAAAACAGGTGGGGAATGTACTAGTTCAAAAGCAGTTCTGACACCACTTTCAGAAAGAAACTTGGGATGGGCCTAGGCTACCCAGTCCATAAAAGGCACCCAATCACTAAGTAAAACAAAATAAAACTTGCACATAAAGTCATGCATGTTATTTTTTCTTGGTGCATTATTTTACCTCCTTCACCGCTACTAAGTATCTAGCCACTGGTACAGCTATCACCAACCTTCCGTTCTCCTTTACTGGAAGTGTGTGCAACTCCCTTATCAGTCACAGTAGCACTTTCAATCAGAGTAGCATTAGAGACAAAAAGCTGTTAGTACTGAATGAATGGCAGCTCTAGAACAAAAACGTCAAATACAATAAGCACTATTACATACCTATAATCATGAAAATGGGATGGCTTCTATTTATTTATAAAGGAATGTAGGAAACTGCACACAGGCAGAACTGCCCTTGAAATGTGATGGGTGGCAACCTTATTCTCTTTCTATACTGTCAAAGAAACAAAAAGCAGAAGAAAACAGTCTAAGGTTGTCTAGCACAATTCCTGTAAGTGCACAACTTTGTCATAATCTCTTCTAGTGACAACTTATCCTTCACCAATGAAAAACTTTGCAACCCATTATGGCCTTGTAAACGCAGGCTGTGGTGTATACATTCTAAACTCTGTACAAAGTTAAAGAAGATACAATGCAAAGTTGAATGTGCAAGAGCAGGAACTAAACTTGCACAGGGCTGTGCCTGACTCCAACTACTGCAACAGTTCTCTGTGGAAGGTCTGCTGCTATTATCGCATTCAAATGTACTGCTTTACTTCAACAAAAAATGTATGACAGCATTTAACACCTACAATATGGGTTTGTGTGCCAAGTAGCACCGTCTGGGAATTCTGGTTTGTATCAATGTCAAGGCAGTCTGCTTAGGAAAGCTGAATAAACTCTAACCTTTCCAAGTAACAGCAGATCTAGTTTACAGTCCTTGACAAATTTTGAGACTGCCCCTGACAAGCAGCAGCTTCACAAATATGCTATACACAAACATTTACAAAACTTTCCAGAATAAGAAATTAAATAAATAGCAGTTCAAATAGTATTAAATTAAAAGTGGTTAAATTAACATCAGGAAGTTCAAATTTCATGCAAGAATGGTTTGTCTGTAAGGGCTTAAACTCAGTGTACTCTACAAGAAAAAAAAATAACTATAAATAAGAAGGCTAATGGTGTAAATTAGTGTAAGCACGCAGATTATGCTGCTACATACATCTTAATGCAAAACTAGGTCAAGAAGAAACATACAGGCAGTGCAAATAGTCCAACATTTGCAAATAATTTGCAAAAGAACAATTAGTATGAAGTTTCCAGCCATTCTTGTGAATACACATCCTTTTACTTTTCTATAATTTTCTAGTAGATGGCATTTAATCTTCCTTTATCACCTATAAGTCTACGTAGAATACACGTTCTTTCTGGAATCAATGGCAAGTCATCTATGTTGTCAGTAAGAGAAGAGTAGTTTGCACTGGCTTTCAAAATCATCCTCCAAACCAAATTCACCAGAAGCAGAGATCATACCCTTATTCCATGAGGAGAAGATGCATCTGTGGCCAAGCTATAGGGTGAAAAAGTTTTGAATATAACCACAATACTGGGGTGTGGGGGTGACATAAAAGGTGGGGTGGTTTGGCATAATGGTTAATGACTTTACTTCATGAAAACAAATTATAGGGTTTGATTCTGACCTTGGGCTACTGGCTAGATTTATTCACCTATGAACCTATAGCCACATCTCTTAGAAACTTATGGACTGTGACAACTGTATGTGTTTCCATCCATTTCACCTACAGTGTAAAGGGCTGGCAGTGGGATCCTCAAATCATAGTCTAAAGCATCTGCAGTGACAACATGAAATAAGTGGTCTTCCTTCGAAGAGGCTTAGGGTTCTGTCCAACAAATACAAGTCTGGCATAACCTCACTCTTGAATGGAAAAATATGGGACCCACATGGATCTGATACTACAACAGGTTCTTCTTGTGAGCAGCCTTGCTTACATAAATATCAGATATGTACCCTGCTTATCTATACTGGAGGACTGCAATGGCTAACTGCAGTGTTTCTACTTCAGCAATCACCACCCTGTCCATTTCTTCTCTTTTGACTTCACATCTGAGACCAAATGTGCTGACGAGGGAGTAGGAGGAAATACAGCTTGAAGAAGTGCAGAACTCAGTATATTATTCATTAGCTGCTTCTTTTTATAAGCAAAGGGGGGGGGGTAGCTCTAAATGTTTTCTGGCCATTTGGATCCATCTTACTGATTACAGAGTATTAAAGTCTGAATATATAGTATGAGAAATGATGGTGACTAAAATGTTTCTTATTTTAAAAGGAGGGGCATGTTTTATAATATGGAGCACAGTTGGTAATAGTTCCTTAATTGTTACCCTTACTTTCCAAATTCTATAACAATGTACTGGACAGTACCAAAAAGAAATCTGAAGATATGGAGGATTCTGATTTTAGGGAAAACACTGGTATTTCAGCCATGCATGCCTCAATCATAAGTTCAGTGACTGCAGATCTATAACAAGAAAGTGCTGCACCCTAAAAATACTTAAACATGTAGAAGAATTTTAGAAGTAATATGTGATAGATAAGCAATCTATACTCTTTGGATAATTCATCACACACAAAACAACCTTAGTGAATAAGCACAACATGATACAATACAATAAATCAAAGCAAGTCCAAATATTTGCCTAGGACTCGAAAAATAACCACAGACACTAACGAGGTATTATAGATATTTTGAAAATTTAGAATATTTATAGAAGACTTAAATACGCCAAGGTCAAAGGAAAAGGAAGAGCAAGAATTAGTAGCCAAGATGAGGCAGAATGAGCTACAAATGCTTATGTATAATCAATTAATAGGGAAGTCTGCAGGAACTAATTGTTTTCCTGTGGAAGTTGGAAGGGAAGAAAGTTATTAATCATATGAAGGTTATGTCTAACAATATTTTAATAGGAGGGAAAATGCCAACATCTTGGAAGATAGCTGTTGTGGCTATATACCCAAAGAGGGTAAAGACCCTTCAGGCCCAGCTTCATATAGACCTGTTTCAATTCTGAACCATAATTACAAAGTGTTCATGTCTGTACTATCAAAGATAGTGGCTGAAGAGTTGCCAAAACAGACCGGCATGAATCAATGTAGTTTTGTGGAGGGGAGGCAAACATTTGATTACATTAAAAGAAAGATGATGATCCAGAGGGAAGAAGAGTGCAAGAAAACCCTGTTATTGTTGGGCGGGTCTAGATGCACAGACGGCACTGGATATAGTTGGTTGTGATTTTATGAGGACGGCAATGGCAGCATTTGCATTTCCTGACAGAATAAAGGGGGTAACTACGAAGATATCTGAAGGGTTAGAGTCAAGAATTAACATGAGAGGTTTCCTCCCTGGTAAGTTGTGTTTGAACAGAGGAACCAGGAAGGGATGCCCTATTACCAGGAAGGGGTGCCCTGTTTCCACCCTTTTTAATTTGCTTTATACAGAGAGACATTGGCAAAGAAAATAAGGGGTTCACAATTTTATGAATATAAATGGTATGATACTGTAGAAAAATAGCCTTGTTCGTAGATGATATCTTGTACTTAGTAAATACAGAAAAGGATATTTCAGTGTTGTGGAATATTTTGAGGCAGTTTAAAGTGTTTTTCAGGATGTAAAATAAATGACGATAAAACAATGGCCATAGCGGTAAAGTGTTACCACAGCAACATGCACATTACGGGAACATCATATGATGAAGTATTTAGGTGTCTGGATTAAAATGATTCTATTATGACGGCTAAGAATATGTGGGGAAGCCTAATCAAAAGGGAATACAACAACTGAGAAGATGGAAGCTCTTGACTATGGACAGGTATAGTGAGGTACAAGCACTGAAAATGTTTCTTATCCCATTAATACTATATACAAGTCAGGCATATTTTTATCAAGCAGATGAGAAGCTGTGGATCCTTATTAATAAAAAAACGAAGGAATTTATTTGGAAGAAAAATAGGGAAACTGTCAAATGGGATAAGCTGTTTCTTCCCAAAAATAAAGTGGCTTGATATTACCAGATTGGAAAGAATACTTCAGATCTACACAGTTAAGGCTCGTATACAAAACACAAGCTAAGTGGAAAAAAGGAAATTAAGTTAAAATGGGGGTAGGGGGCTTAAAGCGAGAGCAATAACAACCATACAGAGTGTTGTATTTACAGACTAGCAGAAATTATTTTGAGAACTATGTCAACTCATGAATGGAAAAAGGACATTTTACTAATAGGGATGAATGCCTGAAACACAGGCAAGAGGGAGATGGAATTCCTCGGAGAAAAGCAGAAATGGAACTAAGGTACTTGGAGCACATAACTAGGGAGAGGAAAGTCAGACTTGGATGAAGCCAAGTGCAGAGTTTGACTGCACATTGCAGATAACTATTCCTGGTAGGGAAGGCAAAGAGAAAGGAAGTGTTGAATGAAAGACCAGTTCTGGTTGAGTTTATAGTTTAGTTTAGAACTGAAACTCTGGTTAAAACAAAGAGGATAATTAATATGGAGTATAAAATAATGCATGACAACTACAAGAATCCATCAGAGGAGGTTAGAAAAACCTCTTAAATGAGAACAGAAAGGCAATATGCAAAGAAACAAGAGATTATTTTTAGGCTCTAAAGTATGCAATGAAATCTAGAAGGTTTAGGATTTTTGTATGGAGGCGCTTGCACCGGTATTTTTATACCCCAAGTACACTTCAGAGAACTTTTCCAAATGCAGACAGCAGTTGCTGAAGATCTGACGGAAATGAGTGTGATACTTGGGGCCATGTTTTTTGGGAATGTGAATAGCTGGTTGATTTAAAACAAATCCCTACATGGTGCTTTGTCAGAAATGTTAGGGAAGCACTTTACTGCAAATAAGGAAATTATGCTTTTAAGGTGGGATGTAGAAACTGAATTGCCTAGACATAGTAAGGCCCTACACTAAGTTTAATGCTGTTGGTTGCCAAAAAAGCAGCTACTAAAAATGGAAACTGAAAGCTAAACCAAACATAACAGAATTGTTGAATATTTACACAGGGATGAAAGAACTGCAAGTGGCATCTTTAGAAAAGGGAAGGAGCAAACCACAAACAAATACATGTAAGCTATGGGGGCAGTACAAGCAGAATAATATTTAGAGAGATGAATGACATTTCAGGAAAGTCAGGTCTTGAGCAATTTAAGTAAGGTTAAACTGAATAATAATTTGTAAGAAATAAACTATATATGTATAATGCATGGAAAGGAAAAATATAAAGAAGCAAACAAGCCATTGCATAGATAACTATGTGTACCCATGTCACTGTTTACTGTGTGAAGTTAAGTGGTTAAAAAAACAAATTCAAAGACATAACAATCAAGAAGCTGGAATGATCAGTTTCCACCAACTTAAACAAAAACATTATCTCTATTTCAAAGTAGCCACATCTTAAATAACTGTTATTAGATCTAGAGGCAGACAAGTCAAGGAAAGGAGACTTACACTGAAAGACCTTTAAATTGTATACCATTTTTCCAAATTAAAACCCTTAGGAGTGACACTACAATCCTAAAGATCTCTTTAAAACTTCAAAAGATTTATATAACAAGGGATCAGACAACTAGAAGGCAAATGGTTTATTAATTCACAGCAGTCCTAGATTTTCCTCGAACAGACTGTCAGTATTACATTTAAGATGTTCTGACAATAACTTAAGACATAAACCATTACTACTATATGACTGGAGGGCACATCATTAACTTCTTAAATCCATCTCCTCAAAACATCATTAAGTTGATTCTTTCCTAGTATATTACGGTAACATGAAGCTTAACCAACCTCAGAGCTAACCTACTGCACTGCTCCGGTCCTTGTGCTCCCTGTTATCTGCCTGTCATGCTATTTTCCTTTCATACCCAGCATGCATATAACGTGTGCTCAGTACCTGTGAACCTGCGTATAAGCTGGGTCATGGTGTTGAGAACTTCTGCATCAGACAGTGTCTCCATGTATTCACCTTCATATCCTGCAATCCAACCACAAAGAACATGGCCATATCTAGAAAATGGGAACAAAGAATGGCTACATTAGTAAGACCATCAGCCACAAAGGCCCTTCCAAAATGAAATTTAAAACATTCAGTGGTCTCCCCCTCTAGAATAAAACAAATAAAGCATAACAATAAGACATTCTTTTCGGATAAGGAAATCATTCAAGTTTTTGAAGAAATTTACCAAGAAGTTTATGGCCCTCAAAAACACACCAAGGAGACATTATCTGATAATTTCCTTAATGAATTACAATTCCCACTATTAAACAAAACCCAGATAAATCTTCTCAAGACATCAATATCTATTGAAGAAATACTTCTAGCCATTAACAAACTAAAACCAGGGAAAACCCCAGAGCCTGACTGATACTCAGCTGAATTCTATAAATCCTTCATAGGTAGGTACTAGGCTATCGGCCCAAGGGCCTACGTAAGCCTAGCCAACAAGGTTCCCTGGCTTACGCCACCCAAGAAAGTTATTTTCCTGTGCCACTGTTGAGCAGAGACACAGAAGTGATCCCCGGGGTGTATTTCCTATTTCCCATCCACTCATCAAGATTTTTTTGAAGAGTGCTAATGAGGAACTTTGCTTGACATAGAAGGGTAGCCTGTTCCAGAGTATGGGAAGTCTCTGGGACAGGAATCTAGCCCTCTAGCATGTCCTGTTTATTGTAGTGACAAGGTTTAGGTCCCTAGAGCATGTAGCTCGGAGGGATTGGGATTTCTTTAGGTGTAGCATGTCCAACAACTCTGGGTTTGACATAGCTTTATATGTTAGGCAGAGATTACCTCGGAGTAGGCAATATGCTACGGAGTAAAGCTGGAGTTTTTTGAGGCGGTCAGTGTGGGCCATTTGTTTGAAACAAGTAATCCTCTTTGTGAGGTACTTCTGTGGCTTTTCCAGCTGCTGCAGATGTCTTGTGAGGTACATTCAAAAAGGGGCATTGTACTCTATAATGGGTCTAATGAGTGTCGAGTAGAGGGGAACAATGACCTCTTTTTTCCTGGATGAGAACCCTTTTATGATGAGGTGTGCCACGTAGAAGGACTTCCTGAGTACTGTGGAGATGTGACTATCAAAGGAGAGACTACCGTCCACCTGGGTCCCAAGGTCTATTCAGTGTTAAGTAGATTGCTGACTATGTGGTAGTTCATGTGTACAGAGTTTTTACCAAAGGGGATGACACTGCACTTTTTGGCACTGAGCTGGAGGCCATGGCTCTGACACCAGGCATCTGTCTCAGCGAGACCCATCTGTAGGATGTCCACATCATTTGGGGACTTGTCTATGGCTCCTAGTTTGCAGTCATCTGCGAACTTCATTAGCCAGAGGCCTTCTGTATTAGCCTGTACTT